>NC_034590.1:158052914-158063757 GCF_900095145.1 Mus pahari | reverse complement strand
CAGCGGGGGGGGGGCGTCAGCGGGGGGAGGGGTCAGCGGGTTCTGGTGATTTTGTAGGTGTTACCTGAGAGTCAGTCAATAACCGAGAGCAACAAGAAAGAAGGACACGAATTTAACAGTCAAATAACCTGCACCCTGACTGAAAAAGGAGCCTTTCTGGGGTATTGCCTCATTCTGGTCTGCTTTTTTTTTTTTTTTTTTAAGACAAGTTTTTTTGTTTTGTTTTGTTTTTTAATTTATTTATTATTATATTTAAGTACACTGTAGCTGTCTTCAGATGCACCCGAAGAGGGCATCAGATCTCATTACGGAAGGTTGTGAGCCACTATGTGGTTGCTGGGATTTGAACTCAGGACCTTCGGAAGAGCAGTCGGTGCTCTTAACCACTAAGCCATCTCTCCAGCTCCTGGTCTGCTTTTTAATGCACTTTTCTTTTCTTTTTTCTTTTTTTTTTTTTCTTTCGCATTTCATACATTTGAGGTCGACTTTGAATTGTCTACGCGAGGCAGAGCCCTTGAACTCCTGGTCCTCCACCATGACCACCCTGGCTCCCTCTTCATTTGTTAGATAAATCAAGTGTTTGAATCCTTAGTTCTGGTGAACAGGAGCCTGTCAACCCTCTCTGGGGTTTAAAGACCATTGTCTCCACCCTCTCTCACCTTCAGCACTCCATAGACCTCCTGGAGGACTTGTTGTTTATCAGGAACAAGGTTGATAACACAGTTGGATCTAAAAAGTAAAAAACAGAATAAAATAAAAACCATAAGAAGGAAAAAAAGAGCTGATGTCAAATGATTCACATCCTTCTAGTCCCTGAAGGTGCTTCCGTTTTACCATCAGAGCTACTGATTTACCCTGACTCTCCTTTCCCCCAGAGAGATAGGCAAACTGTTCCACAGCGGTAACTGTGAGTACACATGTGACAGATGGAAACGAAGCACGATTCTTCTTGTCCTGAGGTTCACCGGGCAACGGTATAAAACCGCCCCCCCCCCATTCCTATCATGCAAAGAGTTCAAGCCACATGTGAACACACAAAGTTCCTCAAAGGAGCTTCCCCAGAATTTGCATTTGAAGCTATGTGTGCGGCTGGCTCAAGGGTGAAACGCTTCTTTGGGGTTCGATTCCCAGCATCAAAAGAAAAAAACACAACCTAATCTGTTACCCTGGCATGATTTAACACAGATTCGGAAGACGGAAACACAGAGAAATGAAGTCATTGCTAAATGTGGTAATTCATCCCTTTAATCGGGAAGCAAAGGCAAGATCTCTGAGTGTTCAAGGTCAGTCTGGTCTATGTGGCAAGTTCCGGGCCAGCCATAACTATACAGTGAGACCCTGTCTGGAAACAAAATGAAGAGATACCACATATATGATGGTAGTCTCAAAAAATTACAACAAAGGTGTGGAGACAATTTTGGAATTTTGGTTCTTAAAAAGAAAAACAAAAAGCATGGGCTGGAGAGATGGCTCAGTGGGTAAGAGCACTGACTGCTCTTCTGAAGGTCCTGAGTTCAAATCCCAGCAAACACATGGTGGCTCACAACCATCTGTAATGGGACCCAATGCCCTTTTCTAGTGTACATGAAGACAGTGTATCCATCTATATAAAGTAAATAAATTATTTTTAAACACACAAAGATCTTATAAGAATATGTTTTCATGGGCTGGAGAGATGGCTCAGTGGTTAAGAGCACTGACTGCTCTTCTGAAGGTCCTGAGTTCAAATCCCAGCAACCACATGGTGGCTCACAACCATCCGTAATGAGATCTGGCGCTCTCTTCTGGAGTGTCTGAAGACAGCTACAGTGTACTTACATATAATAAATACATTAAAAAATATGTTTTCATTTTAATCCCAGGTGTGGGCGGTGGAGCTACCTCAGACTGAGGCAAAGCTAGGATTTGCCTAGTGCTTTAGCAGGGGTGTGGTTTTGCCAGCTGCAGATAGTTTCTGCGACTGTGTGACATTTGAAATCCTGCAGACTTTTCAGAGGGTGTATAAAAGCTAGAACCCCAATGGGGGGCTGTTGGTGGGTTGTGGGTTGGTTGCTGTTGGTTGTTGTTGGTCTCAGTTTGTTAAGTTTTCATGCACAATGAAGAAACAACAACAAGAAATTAGACTTCCTGGCAGCAAAGATCAAACCGGCCCCAAGGAACTCAACACCCCTAATCAGCAGGAAGTAGTCTACCCATAGCAACGTCCCCTCTCCCCTCTTTCCCTTTTCCTCTCCTATCTAGAATTAGGGGATTGAAAGGGTGAGAAGAGGAAGACAAGGGTGGAAGAAAGAAGAATCCACAAAGTAGACAAAGTCCAGCTACATAACGTCTGCACAACAGCGAAAGGACAGTGCATTCAGTGATGCACAGCGCACCATACATCCTGGTAATGAACCATGATGTCACTGGTCTTTGCTCTCATCATCATTTTATGGGGAACTCATTCTGCTTACCAGAAAAAGCACTATAAAACTGTCTGCTAGAGCTGGGTGGCGGTGGTGGCAGAGGTGGCAGCACACACTTTTAAAGCTAGCTCTTGGGAGGCCGAGGTAGGCATATCTCTATGAGTTCTTGTCTGGTCTTGTCTACATCCTAAGTTCTAGGACAGCCAAGGCTACACAAAGAAACTCTGTCTAGAAATCCAAAAATAATAAACAAACAAACAAACAGTCTGCTAGGATCTTTCAATAACAACTTTGCACATCTTGAATGAACTACCACAGTCTGGATATCATCACCTCGTGTGTCTGAATTAATCTGATGCTCTGTTCTTCGGGCCTGACAGCCACAGGTTGGCTATTTTGTGTATATCACTCAGTGTGCAGTAAACTCTATCATTAAAGTCTAGGCTGGTAAGAACCTGGTGATGGTCACATAAGTAGGAAATCCTCCAATACAAATGTTTTACAACAGGTCCCTGCAGTTTCACAACCCACCATTACAGACAAGAGGTGAGTGTGTTATGGGAGCACATGCTGTGCCCTGGCTGGTTTGGGGGAGGTCACTGGCTTTAGTTTGGCAGGCAGGAGTGTCAACACTGCATTGTGACATTGTCTTCTACTAAATTCACACCAATAAATGAGCAATTGAGTGACAAAAAAGTCTGACAATATTTTAAGCTTATGCTTTTGTGTTGGAGTGTATCCATAACTATCTTTGGCCAAGTGGTTCTGCCAGAGGCTGCACAAGGCTGCCAATGTTGTTAATAGACTAGAGAGACCTCATTACAGTTCCTTCCTTTATGAAGACAAGCTATGTTTAGTTTAATTCCCTAAAGCAAAGTCAATTCATCAATAAGTAATAGCATATAGGTGTTTAAATTGAAACAGGGTTTACTAATAACAGAAAGGCTGTTGTCCTACATGACGATATCATAGCTCTCACTCTGGATCCCAGCCTCTGCCAACTTCTCGATACGGCCATGAAGAAAAGTCACATTGGGTGACTGGAAACCGAACTTTGACATGTGGTGCTCAAGATAGGTTTTAGCCACTTCGACCTAGAAAAAGAAAAATCCGGGTGTGGTAATCAGCGCTTTAATTCTGAAAACTGTGCTGTCACTAACACAGTAGGCTGTCTGAGCCCTGGGTTATTTTGGATAGACATGCAAGAGATGCATAAGATAAGCAGCAGCCTGCGACAGAAGCCTTCTACAGAAGCTCCCAACCATGCAATCTCGCTTGAGTTTTATCCAATGACAACTCTTTCTGGGCAGAGGATGAAGGCAGAAGAGAAAGTGTCACAAGCTCATCTACCAGGTTAGACCTCTGTCAATGTCCCCAACTTCTAGGTCACTGGAAGCAGAAATGAAAGCAACAAAAACCCAGCTTCTCAAACTATCATGAGGAAAGGGGGGGAAGCCATTTCAGGCCTCAGCGAACAACCCAGAGGAACCTTTCCTTTTCCTCCAAACCTCTGCCTTACCTGGACCTTAGTCATGTCTATTCCGGTGACATGTCCCTTCTCACCAACCAGCTGGCTAAGCACGTAGCAATCCCTGCCACTCCCACTACCCAGATCTAAAATCCGGCAGTTTTCCAGCCGCTCGGGGACAGTCAGGCCACAGCCATAATACCTGAGAGATGGAAATGACGTCTTTTAAAAACAGGGACTAGAAAGTTCTCAGATACTAAATCTATGCTTCCCTCCCTCCATGTCTCCCTCAATCATCAATACTTCTGTCTCGTCTCTCTCACTCAACAGGGCCACATCTGCCCTCGCACCGGTGTAGGCACCATGCAAGGTAGCAAGACTTAAACCATCGAAACTAGTGGTTGAATAAATGTATCTAAGGCACCGGCTGCTGAACAATTCAAACTCAGGACTCGAGGAAAAGGATTCTGGCACTCAGGTGCACATACTGTAACTGGGGAGGTAAAAACTACAGTTTAGAAGTCCCTTTCTATGACTGGCACTGAGTGCCACCAGGAGTTAGGGCTATAGTGGTCGGGAGAAGGCGGCTTCATGACCCCAGTAGGACTTCAGAGGGGTGTTGGAGAGGCAAGGGGTAAGGTACCCTCTCTGGGTGGGCAATACTGTGTCAGAGAAAGGAGAGGTCGGAAGGAACCTCTGCTGGTTAGAATGTGTGGGCCCATCTATTAACAGGGCCCAGGGAACTTGAATGTCTCCTGCAATGAGGGATCCTCCTCGGCGGAGGAGCAAGAAGTTCGGTGCCAAGCCTTGTGGGTATCATAGTAGTTAGGGCAAGCAGGATGTCCAGCAGAGATGGTTAAACTCCCTAGGGACTACTATGGGAAAACTGGTAATCTTGAGGCTTCCTGGGGGACAGCACACACACTCTACCTCGAGCTAACGTCTTCATGTACATTCTGCAGACTTTCCCGGATGTACTTGGGGACTGGCTTGGCTTGCGTGACACAAGCATTAGTCTGGAGGTCTGCAGATGTCTTCAGTACATTCCCATAGTAGTTCTGACTCAGCAGCCACGGAAGAGAAGCCAGGAGGAAGAGGATTGACGTTACTGTTTGCAGAGCTCCAGGGCTCCACCACACTCCTAATTACAGCGTAATTACAGCCCACTGGCCTTTGCTCAAGGCAAAACTCTAACCCCACTCCTTGGCCTGCTGGGGGCGTGGTTTGGCCTGCCTTCCCCCAGAGTGCTCCGCGCCAGCAGGAGGACTTCTATGGGGGCCAGCGAGCTCACATAGCCATCCCCTAGGACCCTCACCTGAACGTCCTTGTGGATCTCATCAGCGTCTCGGGAAGCAGCCACTGACAAAAGGGAGAACAGAGGTTAAATGCGGTCACCACACCAAGAACGACAGGGCTGAAGCCAAGATGGAGGGAGAGCAGGACACAGGGCGGGAGGTTGGAGTGGGGAACCCGCAGCCTGCTGGGCTACCCAGAGTTGGAGGTAGGGTGGGAGGCGCTGTGAGCCCGTGGGAAGGCAGAGGTCAGAGGGGACTGGCCAGAAGACAGGAGGGACAGGCACTTACTGACTCACGATCTCCTCGATCTCCTCGTCCTGGAGTCCCCTCAGCCCGGCTTCTGAAAAGATCGCCGAGGCCACGCCTCCTGGCCGACCTTCAACCCCACAGCCCTGAAAGCCTGGAAGCCGCCTAGCTTTACACACCGCTGGGGCTTGTCACCTTGGTGGCTTTGAGTCCTTGTCTCCAGGAAAATGGTTTTATTGGTAAACATCTTCCTTTACTGATTCACTGAGTTTCATTTGTAAATCTTGTGTGTGCCTTGGGTAAACACCCAGATCTATTTTTCTCCTTCTGGAATGAAACCATCGGCCCTCAATCTGTCTTCATAAGGTTGTTCACTGAGATATCACACCGGTGATATTCACCTTTCTTTAGCGTACAGCTCTGTGAATTCAGACAAACAAGCACATGGCAGCCATCAGGTGTTAATTCCAGCACTCCAGGAGACAGACAGGTGATAGAAGCTGGCAGAACATCCAGTTCGAGGCCGACCTGGTCTACAGATCGAGTTCAAGGTCGGCCAGGACAAACAAACAAAACCCACAACCACCAACAACAACAACAAACCCCAAAAACCTCCCAAAGAAACAAAAAACTATTCTGTTCCCACATGTCTGTCTTTTTAAATTGTTTTGTGGGTGCCTATGCATATGACCACCGTGCCCATGTGTGGAGAGAGGTGATTCCCACAAGTTAGCTCTGCCCTCCACACTGGGTTCTGAGAATCCAGCATCAGGCTTGTGTGGAGAAATGCTTTTAGCTTTTACAGCTACGGTCTCAATCCATTGACCTATACTTTGTATGTCTTACTTGCTGTCTGAATGAAGCAAACATTGTCATTCACCAAGACCTTATCTTGGTCTAAATGAAAGGATATCTAAATAGAAAAGTAGACTTCTATGAAATTATCCTGTTTCCAATCCCATTGATCAATACAAAAAAAAAAAAAAAAAAATCCATCAAGAAAGTTTACAGCGCCGGGTGTGGTGGCGCACGCCTTTGATCCCAGCACTCCGGAGGCAGAGGCAGCCGGATTTCTGAGTTTGAGGCCAGCCTGGTCTACAGACAGCCAGGGCTGCACAGAGAAACCCTGCCTCGACAAACAAAACAAAAACAAAAACAAACAAACAAAAAGTTTCCAAATTCCCTGTTAATTGTTATTGAAAGTTGACAGAGAGATGGTTCAGTGGGCAAAGGTGATTATCACCAAGGCTGAAGACTTGATTTCCAACCCAGAAATACATTTGAAAGGCAACAGGCAGACCACAGCGTGAGCACATACATGCATAAATAAATGTAAGGTTACAAACGAGCCAGGGGCTTGACTGACAGATAGCTCAGCGGCTGAGAGCACTGGCTGCTCTTCCAGAGGACTGGGCATCTGGTACCCACACACTGGCACCCATGCAGGCCAAACACCAACGCAGACAAAGTAAGAATAAGCCATTTTCTTAAAAAACACTGGCAATTGTTGTTGGAGTGTTTTTAAAATGGGAGATGCGGGGTTTGTTTGTTTTTTAATAACCATTTTTATCAGCAGCAAGTTTTAGACTCACAGAACAGCTCTCCAGAGCCACACTGTTCAAAGCGTGTGTGTGTGTGTGTGTGTGTGTGTGTGTGTGTGTGTCCCCCCCCCCAATGAGTCCTTCCAACCACACAGTTCCTTTCTCCTTGTTGTCTCAGGCAGAGGCAGGCAGAGGATGCACTCACTTCGTCTTCACCAGATAGTGCCTCTATCTTTGGCTGTGGTTTGCTCAGAAGAATCACTTGATAACCACACCCACAGGAACCGAACCCGCAGTGAGCCACCTCTGTCACCTCTAGCTACTGCCACTCTGCCTTCCGCCGCATCTGCCACACTGAACTGATTTTGAGTTGGACGCTGACCAGCAATCATTCTGGCTAGTCAGTGCCACAGTTTCGGTTTGGGTTTGGGTTTTTTGGCTTTGGGGTGCTTCCCGGTGGTCAAGATTGATCCTTGGGGCTCTCGCTCCTCTTCTTACCCCCTTCCTCTCTTCCCTCTCTGTCCCTTCTCTCCCCCTTCCCTTCCCCCACCTCTCTGCTCACTCATGGCCAGCCTCTCCTCCTCCTCCTCCTTCCCCCCCTGCCTTTCTTTGTCTCTTCTACCCCCTCAACTCCCCTCCCCATGCCCTAAATAAACCCTATTCTATACTAAAAAAAAATTGCCCCTTGGGTCTCCCGTATGCTAGGGAACCAGCACTAAGCTGCACACACAGCTCCTGTTCCGTGTCATCTCTGCTGAAGGGCAGGCTTTCTATTTAAGCTCTTCTATCAAACTGTATCTAAAGCTTTTTCGTCATTGTTTTTGGTTTTTGAGACAGGATTTCTCTGTGTAGCTCTGGCTGTCCTAGAACTCACTCTTTAGACCAGGCTAGCCTCGAACGCACAGAGAGATCTGCCTTCCTCTGCCTCCGGAGTGCTGGGATTAAAGTCATACACCACTTCAGCCCAGTGCAAAGTTGATTTTGTAAGGAGGTGGGAAAATTGAGAATGGATCTTTATGCTAAGCTGGTCTCAAACTCACGATGTAGCCAAGGCTGACTTTAAACTACAGGTCTTCCAGCCTCAGCCTCCACCTCCCAGGTGCTAGGATTTCAGGTGCGCATGCGCACTGCCACTTCCTTTTTTTTTTTTTTTTTTTTTTAAGATTAAAATCATATACGGAAACTTTCCTGTTTTCTTCCCTTATCTCCAAGGATGGTCTTGAGAACACTGCCACACTCTCATCTAGAAAAGCTAGAAAAGCACTGGGCTAGCAAGTGCCAGACAGACTTTGGTTAGCCACACAATCATGCTTCGAGATGGAGAGCTTTTGTCTGCTAAGAGACCTCCGCAGGTAAGGGCCCTTCCGACCAAGGCTGATGAGCTGTGCTGGACCACCAGGCTCACGTGATGGAAGGAGAGAACTGATTTCCAGAAGTCATTGTTCCAACCTCCACACACGTGTGCCACCCCACCCCTCCTCACCACCACGCATACAACAAAGAAATGTAAGGGGAAAAAACTGAGATGTTTCACTACGTGGGCCTGGCTACCTTGATTTTTTTTGGTGGGGGGAGTTTATCAAAAAACAAAAATAGTAAAACTTTCAGAAGTAGTCAGGATGCCTAAGAGTTCAGGGGCTGCAGAGACGGCTCGGCCGTTAAGGGCTGATCCTCCAGAGGATCCGAGTTCAATTCCCAGAACCACATTGTGGCTCACAATGGTCTATAACCCAGGAGATCTAACACTTCTAGTTTCCTCAAGGCACTGCACACATAGACATACACTCAGGAATGATGAATGTTAGTATACAGGCTATCCAGCTGGTCTGCCCCCCAGGGACCTAGCAATTGCTTATGTCATCACCTGCAGAGGCCAGGTGTGCCAGGTGTGTGTGGCCTAATAAAATGACCCCAGAGCCCAGTTCCGTCTGTCTGTCTGTCCTGGGGGGTTCTCCCTCCCCCTTTCTCTCTTTCTCTCTGCCCTCAAGGCTAACTCACATGCTCTACCCACTCCCCAGGTCCTCACCTCTCTCCCCTTCCCCAATAAACCCCTTTTACACCTAAACAAAAACAAATTTAAACATCACTATCCATAAATGATTGGTCAAAATTTGTTATATCGTTGTGCTTTTTATTTTAAATGAAAATTACATTTTCTTCAGCAGATGAATTTTTAATTTTTAAAAAATACATGTTTTAGGCTGAGCAGTGGTGGTGCTTGCCTTTAATCCCAGCACTTGGGAGGCAGAGGCAGGTGGATTTCTGAGTTCAAGGCCAGCCTGGTCTACAGAGTGAGTTCCAGGACAGCCAGGGCTACACAGAGAAACCCTGTCTTGAAAAACAAAACCAAAACAAAACTAATGTTTTAGTATATAGTATATATATATGTTAAATATATAACTATATAACTAAAACATTAGTTTTGTTTTTAGATAGATAGATAGATAGATAGATAGATAGATAGATAGATAGATAGATAGATAGATAGATATCAGCATGTGTCTGCGTTCAGGCGTATGTATGAGAATGCAGGTGTCCAAGGAGCCCAGAAGAGGACACTGGATCCCTTGAGCTATAGTTATAGTCACCAGTGAGCTGTCTGAAGCAGGTGCTGGGAACTAAACCTCAGTCCTCTCCAAAAGCAGCAAGTGTTTTAACTGCTGAGCCATCTCTCCAGCTTTTTTTTTTTTTTAAAGATTTATTTATTTATTATAAGTAAGTACACTGGAGCTGTCTTTAGACACCCCAGAAGAGGGCATCACCCCAGAAGAGGGCATCAGATCTCATTACAGATGGTTGTGAGCCATCATGTGGTTGCTGGGATTTGAACTCAAGACCTTCAGAAGAGCAGTCGGCGCTCTTAACCACTGAGCCATCTCTCCAGCCCCATCTCTCCAGCTTTTAATGGCCATATTTTGTATGCTGGGAGTGTATGGAAAGGGTCTGTTCTTTGACAGTCTGTGGAAGTCACAGGAATGGGACCACAAGCAAACGCCATTTGAACTGCTGCTTCTTTGTCCCTTTGTGGATTATTCTTCACAGTTTACCTGGGCACATTCTTTCAAATGCTAACTGTGTAATGCCATATCTTTATAAGGAGACAGACAGTTTTACATTGATCACACTTTAGGCATCGAACTTTTCAGATCGAACTCATTCTATACATGTCATAGTCAGTGATGCAGTTCTTAATTTGTACTTTAATGGTTGATGTGACACTTTAACAAACTAATATGTAATAACTACCTAGTGGTTTTATATCTTTTTTAGCCTTTTTGTTTTGTTTGAGATTGGGTCTATGTCGTTCTTTTTGTAACGTTACTTAATTATCAGCAGGTCCACTTGTGTGACTTTACTGCCAAATGCGAAGGGAATGGAATGGCTATAAATGATTGCAAAATGAACCAAGGTCACTTAATCAAGAGTCACAGAAAGAAAGAAGCCAGAAACAAAGGTCAAGGCAGAGCTGCAGCTGGCCAGAGAGGATCCCACGGGCCTGATTTACATATAAGAATTCGTAGTGAAAAAAGGAGCAACAGCCATTATCCATGTTCTGTGTCCATTAAGTGAAGACTCTTGAATGAATGGAAAGCATTCTCACAAGATCACAATAGAAGCCCCTCCCTCCATACCTTCCTCTTCTTCTTGGAGATAGGTTCTTTCTGTGTTGCCCTGGATGGTCTCAACTTTCTGGGCACACGTGATCCTCCTGCCTCAGCCTCCCAAGTATCTGAGACTATGTGTTACTCAGTGGCCAGGTGTGGTGATTTGTGATCCCAATAGTTGAGAGGCTACATCAGGGGGATTATGAGTTCAAAGCCAGCGAGCTTCATGGGGACATGAGAGAGAGAGAGAGAGAGAGAGAGAGAGAGAGAGAGAGAGAGAGAG
>NC_034590.1:158036558-158052769 GCF_900095145.1 Mus pahari | reverse complement strand
AGAGAGAGAGAGAGAGAGAAAGAGAGAGAGAGAGAGAGAGAGAGAGAGAGAGAGAGAGAGAGGATCACAAACAATGCAGCTTTTAACAAGCTGAGGTACCTTTCCTGTTTTAGTGCTAATGATTCAACCTATTAATTTCAATATAAAACAATTTGAAGATGAGTTAATCTAATTTAAGAACTGCTTCCATGTTCAGTCACTTGGCTTCTTCTTTTCATAAGTCTTTTCTAGATGATTTTCTGGAGATGAAAATGGAGACCAAGGCCACGGCCTGATGGTTGTGTAGGACAGGCCCTCCCCAGCATCAATCAAAGAAGTCAACTACCGTTCTGACATGCTACTTCAGTAAGTGACTCAACTGGTCCTGCAGGTCAGGCGACTGCTCAACACTAGAAATCAAAACACAACAGGACTGTCTGAGACAGGAAAAGACATCTCTCCGTAACACCTATCCTTTAATGCATCAGTCTGGTTACACCTAAGTCATTGAATTTACCTCTGTCCAAGTGCTTCAACTCAGAGTCTGGCACTGGGGCCTGACAGTTAATATGTTATTCAGGAGCTGAGGCGAAGGGAGGATCGTTTGAACCCAAGTGTTGGAGGGCACCATGGAACCACAGTAAGATTCCGTCTCGAGGTTGGGGGAAAGCAAACCATGGGGAAAGTCTGTGCAGAGGGATGAGCATGGGGCACCTGTAACCCCTCCACTCAGGAAATGGAGACAGGGGTGTGAGTTTCAGGTCAGACTGGGCTACACAGTGAGAGAGAGACCTTACATTAAAAAGAAAAAGGCTTAGAAAAATTTCACACAGTTAAGAAAGTGAGACCATTTAGTGGCGTTAGTCTGTGTGCTCTATTTATGAATATTACCATTATAAGCAAGAGCGGCCTCTGTACCCTGTATCTTCTAGAACAAGAAGGCAGTGACCCCAGTTCTGGCTCGAACTTAAAATACACAGTGTTCTTTTACATTCTAAACAGGCCATCCTGAGCATGTCATTTAAAGGTATGTCAACCACTTTTTCACTGATCCTGGGCACAGCAGTCACTCCCAGCATGCTTCAGTCGGCCCTACCCACCATCTCTGAGGTCCACTTACTTCTTCTGAATAGCTTCTTGCCTAAATCAGGAAGGGAAAGAAGGAAAGAAACAGGGAGAAGTTACCATCAGCACAGGCAGAGTGAACACACCAGGGTTACACTTAGTGTGGGGGCCGAAGAGCCACGTAGTTAATATGTACACACCTAAAACACAGCCTCAGCGTTAGCTATCAGGACATGAATTCTCAGCCATACAATCCCAACAGATAGGCAAGGATCTTATCAACTACATAAAATGTAGGACAAGAAAAAATACAATCAAAGGCAAATTCAACTATAGTTTTCTTCAAAACTACAGTGAAGGCACTGTGTATTTCAAGATCTGAATGATTCCTGTGTTGCTGATGCTGTGTTAGATGCAGGATGCCAGCTACCATCCCTCTCTGTTTTCCAGGGCAGGAACAACACTGGCACAGAGTGGACAGACACGGGTCAAGTGTTTCCCAGGTGCTACACAGTGGCCACACGGTCCTGGCAGGCTCTGCTCCTATGCTTTCTTCCCTTGTAGAGCCCTGAGTTAACACAGGGAGGTCAAAGTGGCCCCAGCTCCCACTCTCTTGCAGCCCAACTTCCCCTGAAGGTGTCTTTCCCTGGAGACTGCATCCTTAGTCAACCCTGTCACCTCCACCCCCCTCCCACCTCCATTCCCCCTCCCATCTCCATCCCCCTCCCACCCCCATAGGAAGGTGTGCTGAAGCACAAAAGAAATGACCAGGATAAGGATGAGGGTGAGGATGCCATAGTCTGTGACTGCTGGTAGGGCATACTCACTGGTACTGAAGGTGTGTTGTTATTATTGCCATCTTCCTTAAACTCTGCACAACACAGAGAGAGAAACAGAATAGTCCACTTTCCTATGGTCATACAAAGTACACACACATACATATATGCACACACACCATGACACAAATGCTTCTTACATCTTCCGAGTGTAAGATGGCATCTTCCTGTAGTACCATGTTTCGAGCTGCCTGCCCCAGCAGCTAGAAAACAAAAATAAAACAGTAATGATCAAAGCTCCCACCTCGGAGGTGGGCCCAGTAGTGCAGGCTTGTGATACCAGATGCTAGGAAAGCTGAGGGTCATGAGTTCAAGGCCTGTCTGGTCTACACAGTAAGGATGGCTAATATAGTAAGACCCTGTCTCAAAACAAGCAAGTACAAAAAGGGATGGTGATTTAGCCTGGCAGGTCCTAGACAGAAAATCCATCTCACTGGCACAGTGGCAGTTCTGACACAGCTGTGCTCCACACCTACACCCTCCTAAAGAACCAGGGCTCCAGAGCTACTGAGCTCTGTTGGATGCGGCTCTGATGAACACAGCCTGCTCAACGGGTACCGGGAGAAGTCTGCTACACTGCTTTGGCTGGACCACTAACTTCTGATTCTTTAAAAGCAAACCTGGGGGAGCTGGAGCAATGGCTCAGAACCTAAGAGCATTTGCTGCTCCTGCAGAGGACAACAGCTTCACCCCAGCACCCACATGGTGGATCACAGCCATTCATAACTCTGGTTCCCAGGAAGCCGATGTCTCTTCTGACCTCTGCAGGCACCAGGCACACACGGTGCACATACATACACAGAGACAAAACATTCATACACATAAAGCTACATAAATATAAAAACAAACACAGCCATGGGCTGAGGTAGTTTAGTTATTACACTGCTTGCCTAGGGTGCTGGAGACCCTGGGTTTAATACCCAATGCCGCATAAACCACGCATGGTGACACGCACCTATAATCCCAGCACGCTAGAGTAGAAGCAGAAGGATCACAAACTCAATGCCACCTCCAGCTACACAGTGAGCTCTGTGATACCTAGTCTCTGTGAGACCCTGTTCTGAAGAGAAAGAAAGAATGGCCATCTTAGAGTCTGGGGGTGAGTCAGGCAGTGGTGGTGCAGGACTTTAATCCCAGCACTGGGGAGCCACAGGCAGACAGATCTGAGTTTGAGGCCAGCCTGGTCTACAGAGAGAGTTCCAGGACAGCCAAGGCTACACAGAGAAACCTTATGAGAGAGAGAGAGAGAGAGAGAGAGAGAGAGAGAGAGAGAGAGAGAGAGAATGAATGAATCTGAAGGTTTGAGGAGAGAAAAGAAGAAGTGAAAGGCATGAGAAGAAGCTTGTGGCTTGTGGACTGGGGTTGTATTGGAGTGGTGGGTGACTGTCTGATGTGACATGACAAGGCCCTTCGTTTGTCCTCAACACAAAAGGAAAAAAGAGAGAGGAGAAAAGAGGAAGAAGAGGAGGAGGAGGAGGAAGAGAAAGAGAAGGAACAGGAGAAGGGGGAGGAAACGGAGGAAGAAGAGAAGGGGAGAAAGAGCAGAAGGAAGAGGAGAAATGAGGAAAAAGGAGGAGAAAGGAGAAGGAGGAGGGNGGAGGAAGAGAAGGAGGCAGAGGAAGAGGAGGAGGAAGAGAAGGAGGAAAAGAAGAGGTGGAGGAGGAGAACAAGAGGGAGGCAGCAGCAGCCACTGTTGTTGCCACTATTCAAGGCTTAAAGCAGGAAATTGGGTTATGAGAGGCAGCCAGATGGAGCTGAGAAAGAGAAAAAAGAGGAAATGTGAAGGCCAACTTTTGAATTTGGTGTCAGCTGGGCCCTGAGACCAAAAGAGCAATGGGGAGCTCAGATTCAGCACAGTGACCTGACCTCCAAGCAAAGCTATGGCTGTGAAGGCGAGCGAGGAAGACCCAGTGAGACTGCAGGCTTCCTGCAGCTATGTGGCCCTGGCTCACAAGGGAACCCAGCGGAGGCAGTTCTGTGCATCCTACCAACTCATCAAACTCTCCGGGTTCACCTCGGCTAGGAAATCTCTAGCAGCTGACGACTCCAAAGTAGCCAGGACATTGGCGCTGGTGTAGTTCATTTTGCTTTCTAAAATGTAAAACTTGTAAATCTCGTGTGCTTCTGAAGCCTGAACACTGAGAGAAGCCCCCACCCCTGCTCCTTCCTGCCCTGTTCTCTCCCACATGGAACAGGTGCTTAGCTTGTGTATCCTTTCCAGTCTTGGTATGTGTAGGTGCTCAAGCCCATTATTTACGGTGTGCAGCATTTGCTTGTATTTTAGACCATCTCTTGATTACTCTTGAAAATTCTGGCGTGGCCTTCTTTTGTTTTGTTCTTGTTGTTGTAGCTTTTTGTTCATTTTGATACGGGGTCTCTCTATGAAGCTCTGGCTATCTTGGAACTCACTTATGTGACCAGACTGGCTCAAACTCAAAGAGACCTGCTTGCCTCTGCCTTCCAAGCCTCCCTCACTATTGATTTTGCTGTATCTGTGGTGTGTGTGTGTGTGTGTGTGTGTGTGTGTGTGTGTGTGTGTGTGTGTTGTATGTACATGACTGTGCAGGTTCACACACCCAGGGTGTATATAGGGAAGCCAGGGAAGGTTGACATGGAAATTTGTGGTTTCTTTGAAAACTCTATTATGTCATATGATATTTTGTTGTGGCAGACAGGTGAGAGGACATGTGATGGTTAGAAAGATTACAAATATGACCCCACAGGCAGTGGCAACGGCCCTGGCATTAGTTAGCCCTGGCATGGCTGGGCATGCTTATAACCCTGGTCTTAGGAAATGTAAACAGGTAGAGCCTGACAGTGTGCTAGGCCACTAGCCTGGCCAAGCATGGAGCGTCTAGTTCTGTGAAAGGCCCTGTCTTTCACAGAATTGGATTACTGATCTTAGAGCAACTTGCCAAAGAACCAGAATGATATTCCGGTGGCTTCTTGCTGCTTCTGCAGACTCGGGAGGATTGGTAGAGCCTAGCAGTTCTGCCCTTGTTGATTCATGCGTGGTGATTGCCAAATGGACCGGACTACCGCTGCTGACTCCTGTTGGTGTTTGGAATCACCCCAAAGAACTAATTCTAAACAGGTCAAGAACTAATTCTAAACAGGTCAACAACCTCCATTTCCTATTCACCTGTCTTTCCCCACACCTCTGGTGGGTGGTGGGCTAGAAGGGGGGTTGAAGCATTTAAGAACCCTTATTAAAGTAGGTTTTGAAAATTTTAAGCCTTGAGACAGGGTCTTTCACAGAACTGGACGCTCCCTGCTTGGCTAGGTTTGTGGTCTAGCACACTGTCAGGCTCTACCTGTTTACATTTCCTAAGACCAGGGTTACAAGCATGCCCAGCCATGCCAGGCTTTTGATACTGGTGCTGGGAACTAAGACTTGGGTCCTCGTACTTGCAGAGCGAACACTGTTGGCCAAAGAGTAACTTGCCGAAGAACTTCCTGTGATATTCTGGAGGCTTCTGGTGGCTTCTGCAGACTCAGGAGGATTGGCGGAGCCTGGCAGTTCTGCCGTAGGCAAGTTCCCCCCAGTCCTATGCCTTGTTTAATAAGCAGGGTCCTACATGCCTCAGGTTAGCTTTAGTCACTGTGCAACTGAAGATGATCTTGAACTTGTCTCCTGCCTCCATCCTGCACGTGCTGGGATCACAGGTAGGTGTTTGATACCAGCCTCTAGATCACATGCACTACCTAATACAATATAAATGCTGTATAACTGTTATACAGTGTCCAGGGGGAAATGAGCAGAAAAACATTAGACATGTTCTGTACAGATGTAGATAATGACTACATTTTCAGTCTGCAATTTGCTGAAGCTCAGGGATACCCAAAGCCAATTGCATACCCACTTGTGGTGGTAGGAACAGATATAGCCCTCATAGTATGCTTGAATGCTGGGCCACAGGGAGTGGCACTATTAGGAGGTGTGGCCTTATTGGAGGAAGTGTGTCACTGTGGGAGAGGGCTTTGAGGTTATATATGCTCATCTATGTCCAGTGTGACACACAGTCTCCTTCTGCTGCCTGAGGATGGTGCTAATGGACTAAACCTCTAAAACTGTAAGCCAGCCTCAATTAAATATTGCCCTTTATAAGAGTTATAGAACTTATAAGAGTTAAGATCTTATAAGAACTTATACTTAGACCATATATAGGTACTGTTCCACATCTTGAAGTTTTCTAGTTTATAATATAACCTTGAAGTAAATGGATATTAGCAATATAATATATACATATATAGATATATATGTGTGTATATACATATTTATGTGTGTGAGTGTGTGTATATATAGAGATAGATAGAGGGGGAGGGAGAGGGAGAGGGAGAGGGAGAGCATGGGAAGAGACACTATGACCAAGACAATTTATGAAAGCATTTCTCTAGTGTCAGAAGATGATTCCATGACCATCATGGCAGAGCACAGCAGCAGAAAGGCATGGCGCTAGAACAGTAGCTGAGAGCTTACATCTTATCCACAAGTTGGAGGTACAGAGACTCAGCCTGGTGTGGGCTTTTGAAACCTCAAAGTCCATCCCTAGTGACACACCTCCTCCAACAAGACCACACCTCCTAATCCTTCCTAAACAGTTCCACCACCAGGGAACTAAACATTCAAATATATGAGCCTATGGGGCCATTCACATTCAAACCAGCACAAGAGAGAAACTCCTCCACCATTCTTTTACAACTCCAGATACAAACACTACACCATATAGGCAGATACACTAGAACATCCAGCCGAGGAGGCCTTTGCTAGCATTCAGCCTTGGAGCTGCATCCCCAGTACCTGTGACCAGCTTTGTGTGTGAGTGAGCGTGTGTGTGTGTGTGTGTGTGTGTGTGTGTGTGTGAGTGAGCATTGTGTGTGTGAGTGAGCATGTGTGTGTGAGTGAGCATTGTGTGTGTGAGTGAGCATGTGTGTGTGTGAGTGAGCATGTGTGTGTGAGTGAGCATGTGTGTATGTGAGTGAACATGTGTGTGTGAGTGAGCTACATGAGTGTGTGTGAGAGAGCATGTGTGTGTGTGTGTGTGAGTGAGCATGTGTGTGTGTGTGTGTGAGTGAGCTGTATGAGTGTGTGTATCTGTGCTTGTATGAGTTGTGTGACTATGTATGTGTTGTGAGTGGGATGTGTGTGTGAGCTGTGTGAATATGTATTGTATGTGTTGTGTGTAGGGAGAATTAACATTAGGTTAGCTTTCCTCACACGCTGTCTGCATTTGTTTTGTTTTTAATGATTATTTATTTTATGTGTGTGGGTACACCATTGCTCTCTTCAGACACACCGGAGGAGGGCATTGGATCCCATTCCAGATGTTTGTAAGCCACCATGTGGCTGCTGGGGATTGAACTCAGGACCTCTGCAAGAGCAGTCAGTGCTCTTAACTGTTGATCATTGATCCAGCCCCTGCATTTGTTTTTTAAGATAAGGTCTCTTGCTGAATCTGAGCTCACCCATCAGTTGGGCTGGTTGGCAGGGAGCTTCAGGAATCTACTTGTCTCTGTTCCCCTTCTGCTGCAAAGCTAGGGTCACAGGCATGCAGGCAAAATCTGCCATACCTGGCTTTTGTTCTCATGGGTTCTGGGGATCTGAACTCAGATCCTTGGGCTTGTGTGGGAGATATTTCACCAACTGAGCCATCTCCTCAGCCCCTACAGCCACTTCTAAGTAGCGGATTCAAATTCAGATGCAAAAGAGAAGGTGACCAGCAAGCCAATAGCAGAAAAGTCCTCTACCTTGTCCACCCATTTCCTCATCCGGCAAACACTCACCAAGTGCTCATTAGCAGCGGGTACCCCAGATAAAAGTAAGATTGGGGCTGGGAGAGGTGGTGCACACCTTTGACCCCAGCACTCAGGAAGTGACGGCAGGTGGATCTCTGTAGGTTCGAGGCCAGCCTGGTCTACATAGCAGGTTCCAGGACAGCCAGTGCTACAGAGAGGCCCTTCTCAAAACAACAAACAAACAAACAAACAAACAAATAAACTTGAGAGAGGAAGGGATGAACAGAGCTGGCGGGGGGGGGAGGGCATTTGAGAAACAAAAACAAAAGACTTGATGGGACTTGTGCCTGCCTGGGACACATGGGTGTCACAATGCCAGGTAACAGAGACCTTTTTGAGAAAGACAGATGTACTCACTGACACTTGGCACTGTTTTTTCAGATAAGCCAACCACACGTACACTCACACTACCAGTTTAACCTTTTAACAAGGAATATCATAGAAAACATCTTAGTACAGTGTCTTTCTAGCTTCCACAAACTTCCCTCCTGTTTTTACCATTGACTTGCTCATAATTAACTCGCTGAGTTGTTTTCACCCACACTGTCTTATTTAGCTAGTGTGCTCATGCCCCCCCTCCCCATTTCATCAGTCCCCATATTATTTCATTATACAGCTGAAGGAGCTAGTTTGTTCCCTGGGGGAAAGCCAAGTGGGCGGCTCATGACAGCCAGCCAGGCAGATCCCGGGGGCTCAATGGCTCCATTCCTTCACTTACTTAGTGAGTCCCATGCCCAGGAGACCTAGTCTTGAGTCTTTGTTTTTCCCAGACAGGGTTTCTCTGTGTAACAACCCTGGCTGTCCTGGAACTCACTCTGTAGTTCAAGCCAGTGTTGCAATAACACTGACAATTACAAAACCACAATGACTCTTACTAGGCACAAGACTCAGATGGAGTGGCTGGTGTGCAAGAGAATAGGCAGGCAGCAGTGTTAAGGTGAGTGACTGGCCGTGGACGCAAGCACATCTCCCCTCACTTTCGGCACCAGCCAGACTGCTACCTAATCCTTGTACACATCCTCATCTCAAGGTCTTTGCAGTCCACAGCTCTACCTGCAACTCTCTGCTCTGGCTCCAGACACCAGCAGGGCTCGCTCTGCACTTCACTCCTCTTTCTGTGCAAATGTTGCTTTCCTACTGTGAGAAGTAGGGATCTCAGAGCGGAGAGTGGGGAGGTTTACGTTAAACTCACTGAGATCCCTACTCCTCACAGTGCTTATTCAGCACTGGAGTGTGGCGTTCACTGGCTGATCTTCTGTCTCTTCCCTTCACTGTAAGCTTCCACCCTGTGCTCTTTTCAGACTGCATAACTCCACTGCCCTTTCCATGGAAGCTTCAAGGCTGGGCTATGTAGCTCCATGATAGAGCATCTGCCTCCCACTGAGTAGGCTCTGTGTTCAATCATCAAGACCAACACTATTACCACCAAAAATACTAACTTCCTGTGTACTTGGATTTGCCCCCTGAAACTGGAACAGTTCCTGGAACACAGCAGACATTTGAAAGTATTTGTTAAATGAAAGCTGCAAACAGAAAGTCACTATGATGCCCAGCCACCTCAGAAACTAGTACAGGAAATGGCTGGGGTAATGTGCTATATATGTGCTGTGGAAGAAATCCAGTAAGGCAGAGTCTGGAGAGCTGTGAAGTTGTGGATCGAGCCTGTCTCAGAAATCAAGTTAACTTCAGTTTGATTTAATCCATACTGTTTAATGGGATCACACTCAAACTCTCCTACAGGAGAAGATGCCTGTGTGAGCGACACATATAACAATGAGGAATGGGAAGGAACAGGCTACTTCAGGGGCAACCATTTTGGTAGCTTATCCAACTAGTACCATGTAAAGGTAAATTCATTATGATGTTCTATATATTCTAGAGTTAAATATAAAATCATCTCTTAAATTTGGGAGGCGGGTACAGGGTCTTACTCTGTAGCCCTGGCTAAGCCAGAACTCACTCTGTAGACCTAACTCATCCGCCTGCATCTTCCTCCCAATTGCCGGGATTAAAGGCATGTGCTACTACACTTGGCTTTAAAAAAAAAAAAAAAAAAAAAAAAAGTTTAATTGCATTTATTTACTTATTTTGTGGAGGGGAGAAAAGGATGTGTGTTCCATGGTTCCTACACTTGTGGAAGCTAGATGATAACTTTTCAAAGTTTGTTTTTTCTTTCCAACATATGGGTCCCAGTTTCGGACAGAAACTTGGATAGTCCAGCTTGGTAGCACACACTTTTTCTTGCTGAGCCATCTCACTGGCCCCAAACCCACCTTTGAAAAGTTTAAGCATATTTATAGCATTTCTTCCCCCAATTTGTTTATCTAGAAAAATGCGTGTGCACATTTGTATGACGTATGCAACATTTTGCCCACACATACACTTTCTACAAAAGAAACAGAATCTATAAATAGCAAAAAGAAAAAAAAGAGGTGTAAGAAATCTCGGAAGTTGAGGCCATCGCCAAGCCGAGTTTTGAAAGGCGACTGACGTTCACTACAGACGCCCATGAACACAAACAGGCACCGTGAAGGCGCGACTGCTCATCTGCCCGCCTGGGCGTCTCCCCTTCCCATCATCTCTTCCAGCTACAGGTATTCAACCTAAACTGAAGAAACGCACCCAGAATGCCACACGCGCCTGGGCCAAAAGCCTACACTCCCCAGGATGCAATGCGCCGCCTCTCCCGGAGCGAGCGCTGGGTGGAGGACTGGGCCCGGGGAGCCCACGCCCCGCTCACCTCCGAGCTCCGCGAACCCTTCAGCACCTGCTTGGTGAGCGCGATGACGTCGGTGCCACAGGTATTCACCTTCTCCGTGAGAAGCCCCTTCACCGACTGACCAAATCGGGCTTGCGAATCGGGCGTCCCAGTCGCCATCACCTCAACTAGCGATCACCGCAGCTGGACGACGGCGAGTCCCTGGGGCCAAAAGAGACGCAAAGCGTCCAATCGTGCGAAGAGGAAGGACCGCATGCGCTTAGCTCAACCTGCTTACTAAAATTATTTAAAATGTTCAGTTGATGGGCATGGAAGGAGGATACTGTTTAGGCAAGCTACCCTGGAGGAGATAGAATATAATTTAGGTGAATCTCTAGGTTTTGTTTTGGTTTTGGTTTTTTTTGAGACAGGGTTTCTCTGTGTAGCCCTGGAACTCACTCTGTAGACCAGGCTGGCCTCAAACTCAGAAATCCGCCTGCCTCTGCCTCCCGAGTGCTGGGATTAAAGGCGTGTGCCACCACGCCTGGCATGTGAATCTCTAGTTTAGAGTCACAAGATCTGGATAGCATCCCAAGCAGTGGTGTGGCTACAAATTACCCAACCCCTGTGTCTTCTGTTCCTTATCTGCTTTAGAGCCAGCACTGCGTTAACTAGGCACATTAGTACAACTCTGTCAGAAGTTCAAGGTCGTTCTTGGCTGTATGGCAAGTGGAGGCCAACATGTGATACATGAGAACACATCTATAAAATAAAATATCTATAAAATAAAATAGAGATCCTGTTCAATTCTAACATATTTTATTGAAATTAGCAAAGGACACAGGCAAAAGAAAATGAAATTCAAATGACTAAGGTAAAAAAAAATGTCAACAGCATTAAATTCTGTGTGTGTGTGTGTGTGTGTGTGTGTGTGTGTGTGTGTTTTCAAGACAGGGTTTCTCTGTGTAGTCCTGACTGTAGACGAGGCTGGCCTCAAACTCACAGAGATCCACCTATGTGCGTCATCATCACCTGGCTTTTTTTTTTTTTAATCATTAGTAGTTTGTATTGATGAGTAGCTTTTTAATTAAAACTCTGTTTATAATTGCTTTGGAAGCAAGGCCTAATATGGTGTTAGGTAAGTGGAGTATGCCCTTTGAAGGGATATTGAAATCCTGATCCCATTTTGTCTCTCTTTCCATCCCAACCTTGAAATGAACAACCCTCCGCCACATGGTGCACTGTGGTGCCATAATCCCAAAGCAATGGAGCCAAAGATGTACACTGGAACCTCTGAAAGAAGTGGACAGCAATAGAACTTGAAAATCCTAAATTGAGGGGCTGAAGAGATGGCTCAGTGGGGAAGAGCACTGACTGCTCTTCCAGAGGTCCTGAGTTGAAATCCCAGCAACCACATGGTGGCTCACAACCATCTGTGATGGGATCCAATGCCCTCTTCTAGTGT
This sequence comes from Mus pahari, assembly GCF_900095145.1. Classification (NCBI taxonomy): domain Eukaryota; kingdom Metazoa; phylum Chordata; class Mammalia; order Rodentia; family Muridae; genus Mus; species Mus pahari. Next base: position 158,040,930 of record NC_034590.1, on the reverse strand, counting down.
GTCTGAAGACAGCTACAGTGTACTCATGTAAATAACATAAATAAGCTTTAAAAAAAAAAAACAAAAAAAAAAAAACAAAAACTATATAGAGAAACCCTGTCTCAAAAACAAACAAACAAACAAAAAAAGTTCATCCAAGAAAATTCCTGGGTTGGAAGATGTGGTTAAGAGCACTGACTGACTGCTCTTCCAGAGGACTTGAGTTCAATTCCCAGTAACCACATGGTGGCTCACAACCATCTGTAATGGAACCCGATGCCCTCTTCTGGTGCATCCAAAGACAGCTACAGTGTATTCGCCTACATAAAATAAATAAATCTTTAATAAAGAGAAAAAAGAAAAAGAAAAAGTTCCTAAATGCCTAAAACCATTGAAACAAAATTCTACTGTAGGTCAGCTCTGCTTGCCATACATTTGTAAGTATGTGCCAGCCTATCTGTTTGTGTACCATGTGGACGCGTGTGCCTTTGAAGGCTGGAAGAGGGTGTTTGATCTGTGCAATCAGAGTTACAGATATATGTGAGCTCTCCAGTGTGGGTGCAAGAAAGTGAACCCATGACCTCTGGAAGAGCAGTCAGTGCTCTTAACCACTGAGTCATGTCTCCATCCTCAATTTATTTTACATTTATTTATTTATTTTCAAAACAGGGTCTCTCTGTGCAGCCCTGGCTGTCCTGGAACTCACTCTGTAGACCAGGCTGGCCTCAAACTCATAGAGATCCTCCTGCTTCTGCCTCTCAAGTGTTAGGATGAAAAGCATTTGCCACCACCACCAAGCAATTTACTTTATTTTTACCCGTGTGCATTTTTATGTGTGTGTTGGGGGAGTGGGGAGTGGTATGTGCACATGCCTGCAGGTGCCCTCAGAGGCCAGAAGACAGCATCAGGTCCCCTGGAGCTCAGGTGGTTGCAAGGCAAGCTGTTCATAACGGGTTGGGCTCTGGGAATCAAACTCTGGTCTTCTGCAACAGCAATATTTGCTCTTAACCATTGTTTCTAGCTACTGTTTATTCTTCTAAAAAAATTGAAACAGGGTTAGATACTTATGATTTACCTCATTATACACAGTCCTTTATCTAGTATTACTAACTTGCTGGCTTTAATGTCAGGACTGTATAATAAGAAGAGAATAGTTGAATGTGAGCATTCATTGCTCTCTGCTTTTTGACTTTGGATAAGCTGATTGGTTGCTTTAAGATCTGGCTGTCCTAACTTCCACACTGTGATGGACACTTTTAAAACTGTGAACTAAAATAAACCCCTAGTTTGCTAAGCTGTCAGGCATTTCATCACAGCAGTGAGACCAGTAACTAAGACAGCAACCTTTTGAGATTTCAGAAGCTACTACAATCATATATGCAAGTATTATAAATATACATGGCTATTATAAAGACAATAAAATGTGATTTTCTCATATATATATATATATATATATATATATATATATATATATAGTCATTTTCACTATTTATTGTACAATCAGTCGCATTAGGTGTATTATATGACGATACTCACTATTTCCAGAACCTTTGTATCATTGTAAACAGTGTATGTATTAAACAATATCCTCTCATTCTCTCTCTTCCTATCTTCTAGTAAGTTTTATTTAATTTTTTTATTTGCCTTTTAAAAAGATTTATTCTGGCCAGGCATGGTGGCACACGCCTTTAATCCCAGCACTTGGGAAGCAGAGGCAGGTGGATTTCTGAGTTCGAGGCCGGCCTGGTCTACANAGTGAGTTCCAGGGCAGCCAGGGCTATACAGAGAAACCCTGTCTCAAAAACCAAAAAAAAAAGATTTATTCTTTTATTCTTAGCTGGGCAGTGGTGATGTGTGCCTTTAATCCCAGCACTCGGGAAATAGAGGCAAGTGGATCTCTGAGTTCCAGGCCATCCTGGTCTACAGAGCAGGATCCAGGACAGCCAGGGTTACACAAAGAAATCTGTTTCAAAAACAAGAAAACAAAAAACAAAAACAAAAAATAAATAAGTAAACAAAACAATAAAAATTATTCTTTTTTAAACTTTTTATTCATTTTATTTTATTTTTACTTTTTCACTTGTTAAATTCTTTTTTAATGTTTTTATTGATTCTTTGTGAGTTTTTCAGCATGCACCCCAGTCCCCACTCGTCTCCTCCTCCCCTCATATCTGCCAGTCACCCTTGCAACCTCCCCCCAATATAAAAAAATACACAAATAAGCAAAAAGTACCACTTATAAAACATCTCATCTTGGAAGCAGTACTATGTCAGTATGTCCCCCGGAACATCCTTCTGTCCTCACGTCTTCACTTGCAGACGTTCATTACATGAGTCATTTGTCTCTGAGGCAGGAGATCTCTCTCTAGCTTCTGTGCCACCATCAATATCAGGTCCCCACCAGGTCTCCTGGCTGTCCTGTTGTTGTCCTATCGTGGACATCTTACAGTTTTGGAACTGCAGGACTGGCCCTTTCACATGTCCCAACTGTGTGCAGACACTTTAGGGTGGGCCAACTCTGAGTCTTGGATCTGGGCCTGGGTGGTTAAGCTGGCCAGTGTGTGTCCCCAGGAGTCATGGACTCCAACCTGCCAAACCGATGACACATGCCTCTCCCGGCAGCTAACCTAGACCATCGCCATGGGTCCCACAGCTTGTTCTTGTAGAGGGTCCAGGTTTGATTCCAAGGACTTGCATGGTGGCTCACACCATAGCTAACTACAATTCCAAGGGTCCTACTGCCTGTTCTGACGTCCACAGGCAGACAAACATTCAGACAAAATATTTATACATATAAAAATACATCTTCTAAAGAAGGGAATATCTTTTTTTCAACTTTTTATTAGATATTTTCTTCATTTATATTTCAAATGCTATCCCGAAAGTCCCCTATACCCTCCCCCTGCCCTTCCCCCCTTCCCACCCACTCCCACTTCTTGGACCTGGTGATCCCCTGTACTGGGGCATATAAAGTTTGCAAGACCAAGGGGCTTCTAGGAAGGGAATATCTTTATCTGCTTTTGGCATTAAGATGTGACTCCCTTTATACAATTAGTCGGGGAATGTTCCTCCATGTCTACTATCTATCTTTCTATCTATCTATCTATCTATCTATCTATCTATCTATCTATCTATCTATCTATCTATCTACTTTTGGCTTTTTGAGACAGGGTTTCACTCTGGAGCCCTGGCTGTCCTGAAATTCAATCTGTAAACCAGGCTGGCTTCAAACTCACAAGGCTCCTCCTGCTTCTGCTTCCTGGGTGCTGAGATTAAAAACATGAAGCCACTGCCCGGTCTATTTTCTTAAAAAATAATCAACGATCAGCATCATTTCCCTTAAATGTTTGGTATGAATCATTCGTGACATCACCTGCATTAGTCTTTTTGTTGTTGGGAATTTATTTGGAGGATGAATCTAGTTATTTTTGTTCATTTGTTGAGAAAGGATGTCACTATTTAGCTTAGGCTGGTCTCAAACTTATGATCTCTCCTGCCTCAGCCTCCTAATTGCTGAGATTACAAGCTTGTACCACTATATCTTGCTTACACTATTTTTCAATGTTATAACAAAATATTTGAGGTAGGATAATCCGTAAAGAGATTTCTTTAGCTCACAGTTTTGGAGGCCAAAAGTTCAAATAGAATTGTAAAGTTCTGGTGCAGACCCTCAGGCACTTCTCAAAAGGGGAAGCCAGAGGTTGACTAGGGTCCCATAATCCCTTTTAGACATACTCCCCTGACTGACCTAAGGACCTTTCACCACTGAAGAGCAAATTGCCAACCTATATGACAAAAAAGGACCAGGCGGTGGCTAGAGAGGTGACTCGGTGGTTAAAAGCACACACTGCCTTTGCAGAGGACCTGAGTGGCTTTCTCGGCACCCACATCAGGCGGCTCCCAACCACCTGTAATTCCAGCTGCAGGGGCATCCCAGTGCCTCTGGCACCTGTACTCACACACACAGACACACACACACCATAACAGACTCATAGTTTAAAATAAAATAAATGATAAAAACAAACAAACAAACAAACAAAAACCAATGAGACCACAGTGTTCTATGTTCCTGGTGCTTTCTGCTGGAAGAATTATTGATTCAACATCTTAGACAAAGATCAGTTTAAGTTATCTTTTCCTTTCTATGTGAGTTTCAGTAAATAATGTTTTTAGACATTACATGCAGACATATAATGATTTATAGAATTCCTTTATTATCATTTTAAAAGATCATTTTACCTATTTAAGAAAGTAATTTGTAAAGTGACTGGGCCGTAGTAGCACATGCCTTTAATCCTAGCACTTGGGAGGCAAAAGCACTGGGAGTTGAAGGCCAGCCTGGTCTACAGAGAGAATTTTAGGACAGCTGGGGCTGCACAGAGAAAAACTGTCT
>NC_034590.1:158029611-158035708 GCF_900095145.1 Mus pahari | reverse complement strand
CAAAAAAAAAAAAAAAAAAAAAAAAAGAACCTGTTTTTGTGGGGAATGGTATGCATGCCTTTAATCCTAGCATTCAGGAGGCAGAGGCAGGCATTTCTCTGTGACTTCAAGGCCGGCCTGGTCAACATAATGAGTTCTGACACAGCATGGCCTACATTGTGAGACCCTATCGCAAAAGCAGACAAACAAACAAACAACAACAATAATAATTTTTAAATCCGCTTTTGATTTTTAATGGAAAATAAGTTTCTATTTCACATGTCTATCAGCATTTGAGACAACTGCCTACATCTCTAAGGAAAATTAACAGAAAATTTGAATAGCCTTACTATTTGCTATACTTATATATTTAGTGTGTGTGTGTGTGTGTGTGTGTGTGTGTGTGTTTACATACACATGTCATGGCACCTGTCAGAGGACAGTTTTCAAGAGTCAGTCCCGGGTGAGATGGCTCAGTGGGTAAGAGCACCCGACTGCCCTTGCAAAGGTCCGGAGTTCAAATCCCAGCAACCACAGGATGGCTCACAACCATCTGTAACAAGATCTGCCGCCCTCTTCTGGAGTGTCTGAAGACAGCTACAGTATACTTACATATAATAAATAAATAAATAATTCTTAAAAAAAAATGTTGTAGAGAATTAAAAAAAAAAAAAAAAGATTTATTAAAAAAAAAAGAGTCAGTCCTTTCAAGGTTCTGGGATCGAACTCAGGCGATCAAGGTTGGCAGCAGACGCCTTTACCTGCTTCACTATATCTCACGGCCTCTCCTTCCCTATTCTGAGGACTGATTCTCCTCAGGCTAAATTCTCCTGCTTCAGTCAGGCCAACAGGGCACACGAGCAGAAGCTATTGGTGAAGATGAATGTTGAGAGCCAACAGCTGACATCTCTAGTGTAAGGATCTCCAATCTGGTGAAGGTCAGTAGCAGGTCCTATCCGATAAGTGCCAAATATTGGCGACCTTGACGGGGTAAGATCATCCAAAGAGGATGCTGATGGAGAAGGGCCAGAGGCCAGCTAAGGAACCTTGACATACATTAGACAGCTGTGGGACAGAGAAGAAGATCAAAAGAATCCAAAGAACATGGCGCAGCGTGTCATAGGAGAGGGCAGGGGCAAAGCAAACAGTAGGCGGTCTCAGTGGAGTGTTTTACGAAGGGAGCTCTGAAGGAGAGCCAGAGCATTTGGCAACCAGGAGGTCACTGCTGGCCTCACTAACAGCAGAGCCAATAGTGTGGTGGGCTGAAAGGCCGAACTGCAAAGCACACAGTGAATGAAGAATGAAGTAAAAACCGTCAGCTGGCGCTCCAGTCTTTGCATCCACCAGAAAGCACACACCAAAGAGAGAAATACCTCAAAACATCAGCTCTGTAAGCTGTTTTCCTAAGATTTAAAAATCTTAGCCAGGCATGGTGGCATATGCCTTTAATCCCAGCACTCAAGAAGCAGAGGCAGATGGATTTCTGAGTTCGAGGCCAGCCTGATCTACAGAGTGAGGTCCAGGACAGCCAGGGCTACACAGAGAAACCCTGTCTCGAAAAACCAAAAAAAAAAAAAAAAAATCTAAAACCATCTGTGCCACAAGGAAGAAAACCCACCATCCACCTGACATCAAGCCTCAGGGCACCTTCTCAGCCTCTCCAGCAGGGTTTCTCTCTCTCTCTCTCTCTCTCTCTCTCTCTCTCTCTCTCTCTCTCTCTCTCTCTCTCGACTTCAGGGAGGCTGTGTTTCCATCCATCAGTTCAGATCAAGACTGTACCACAAGTTGATTCTGAGTATGGAATCTCTTCAGTGTACATGCCCAAGATGGGGCATCAGGTCCCAGCTACAGGTATGGTATTTCCTGGAATTCTAGCACCAGGACACAGTAGTTGACATGCCACTGAAAACTCAGGAGCTGTGTTTAGCCTTTGAGTGGCTCCATCTGTGTGTTGAAGACGGTGGGGAGAGGACCTCTCTCCAGGGATGCAAGCTCACACTTCAAGCTTCTTCCTCCCCTCCACTCATGTTCAGCTATTCCTCCAACCACAGGTTTGTTTTTGGTTTTGTTTTTCCTTTCTGGTTAAAAGTGCACGATATAATCACTAGAAAATAAATCCAACTTAGAGATGCAATGATTAGCAGAGTCTACAAACTAAAGACAATTAATTTCTGGGACACTTAGGACTCTCAATGACTTTACCATCAGCTGAATAGATAATTCTGATTCCCTTAAAATAAGAGATGATATTTAGTGCTGTCTGGGAAGGGGTGAGCGTTTATGAGTACTCTGAGGACATGGTAAAGGGGAATCAGTAATGACAGGATGTAAGGAATGCTATGTCCGAGTTGAATCAATAACCTTGGAAGTCCTGGGAGCTGCCTGGTTCTCAGGGAGCTGTCCAAGAGGCTTACATGAAAAGCATGGACTCCGAAAGACAGTGTGTGCCTTCGTTATGAAGCACAGCACAGTTCCCCCGAGAGGTGGGGAAGGGAGTCACAGAGACGAACCCTGTCAGTCATCAATGTGTATTAGATACCTGTTCTTTCTGGGCAGCAGCAGGTATTGCTAAAGCGCCACACCCTTTTCATCGTTAATGGAGACAGGAGAGGCAGCTACCAGTGAGAGGAGGCCCCTGGCCCACAGCCCAGGTGCTGGAGGGGTGGGAACAGGAGAGGAGAGTTCAGTGATGTGAGGTGTTAAGCCAGTTTCGGGATCTGCTCTGTTGTGTCTGCTAGCTGGAATTAAAACTCACACAGAGGAAGTCAAGGGATGTGTCAAAGACCAAAGTCCCTAAAGATGAGGATAGAAAGTCTCCCTTTCTCAGTCCTGTTGCCAGGAGCCCCCATAAGCTGCCTTTGGAGCTGAAGTCGTGACAGGCGTGGTGGCTTCCTGAGGTGGGGTTTTGAGTGATCCTGCCATCATGAGCTTTAAGCAGACACTGTGTGAGACCCTCTAGTCTGACATCACTACCCACCCCCATCTCCACAGAGGGCCCTGACTAACACCTAAGCCCCTCTGAGGCCTCGGAGCCAATGTGGCAACTCGCTGTGGTGTCTTACCATTGCCAAGTGACCAGAGCACCGAGCATCAGAGAAGAGCATGGGAATTTTGCCAGCAGGAAATCAGTGAAAATATCATTGATAAGATTTTCATTTTAGGGAGAAAACACTTCAATTTCTCATAGTGGGAATTTGGATTTCTTTTTAAAAAAACCAGTAATGTTATTTGACTATGCTTTTGTTTTAATTCCAGGTGTGGGCTATGGGGCTGCTTCAGACTGTCCACAGCCACTAATCATGGTTTGTCTCGTGCTTTAGGAGGGGTGTGACTTTTGCCAGAGGAAGTTAGTTTCCGTTTGGCACCCTGGGAATGCTTCAGAAGGTGTATAAACGCCAGCGCCCCAAGAGAGACAGAGGCCACTGCTGTGGCTCGTCAAGTGATCGTGAGCAGAAGAAGAAGTTGGATATCTTGACATCGAAGATCAGACTGGCCCCAAGGAACTCCGTGCCCCTAATCAGCAGGGAGTAGTCTAAAGAGGTCTATGCCCTTTCCCCTCTAGCCTTTCTTTTCCTACCTACTGTTGTGGTTTAGAAGGGATTGGGATAGAGAAGGGTGGCAGATGAAAGAACCCAGTAAAGTAGAAAAAAATATGCCTTCACTTTCTAGCTTTATTGATAGCGAGTTTGTGCAAAGTGCTTATCCGTTGAGTCTACTTTGGTTGTTTTTTACACAATGAGGACACTGGGCTAACAGATTTCCAAATTTTCAGTTGGTCATGTTTTTAGATGGATTCCTTTCTCATACCGCCGATGCAGAATGCAACTAATGCCTTTGAGGCAGCTTTCGAAGTCCACAATTGTTATCCTCAGAAAATATCGTTTGACTTATAATTTGTCCAAGGCAATTTGACACAAATGGGGAGGAGGGGCTTTTGAGTATTTCTACTAGCCGAGGTGGGGGGAAGGCAGAGACAGCAAATAGGAGATGTCGGAGAAAAGTGACAAAGAAGGTGTCAGAGAAAAATGACAAAGGAAACATTCTGGGAGAGATGGGAAGAGATAGGCTCAAGGGGATGGGGGAGGGCTCAGTTTTTATGGGGTGTGTGTGTGTCTGTGTGTTGGAAATATTTTCAGATAAGCATATACAGTACACTTCTTTCCACTGATTCTGGCTGCACTGTACTCCAGCTCCTTCGAGTGGGAAGTGTATTGCTGACGATGGGGAGACACAGATTACATAACTGAGGTTGCACTTACACTATGTGACTTCTGCAAGATAAGTCCCTGGAATTGGAGTAATTGTTTCAAAGGGCGTATATAAAGAAAAAAATCCAGCACATGTTTTGAAAAGTAAGTTATTGAACATTTTCTATGGAAATGCAGAATACTGTGGCCAAATGTAAACTAACTTCATCTGGCAAAATTCACACCCCTCCTAGAGCACTAGACAAATCATGATTAGTGGCTGTGGACAGTCTGAAGCAGCCCCATAGCCCACACCTGGGATTAAAACAAAAACATATTCAATTAAAAGCTAAGTGCTCCAGGGCTGGGAACAGAGCTCAGAAGTAGAGTACGTGCCTTATGCGTAAGGCCCAAGGTCAATACCCTGTGCCCAAAACAGGCAAAAATGAAATGTGAAAGGGAAGAAAGACAGAAGGAAGTGGGAAGGGAGGGAGGGAGGGAAGGAAGAAGGAGGAAGGGAGGAAGGGCACATTAAGAGTGTTATATTGGGCTGGAGAGATGGCGCAGAGGTTAAGAGCACTGACTGCTCTTCCAGAGGTCCTGAGTTCAAATCCCAGCAACTGCATGGTGGCTCACAACCATCTGTAATGGGATCCAACGCCCTCTTCTGATGTGTCTGAAGACAGCTACAGTGTACTTACATATACTAAATAAATAAATCTTTTTTTAAAAAGAGTGTTATATTGTTGATTCTGGCTGCATCATTAGCAGGTGCATGATCTTTGTTAAGGTTTCTTGCCTCCATTTGTAACAAGGGACATACGATAGCTAGAACCTCCCCTGTAGCCTTTTCTAGGATTTGTTAGGATTAAACAGCAAAATGCACATGATTCATAGAAATTGCTCAATAACTTATTCTGTCAAATTGTTAGAAGGGACTGGTATTAGGAAAGGGTCGAATTCCTTTCCTTACTCTTAGGGAAGTGAATGACATCAGGGACATTGAGGGAGATTGAATTTAATGCTCTCTGTTTCCTTAAGTAAAAGATTACAATCTTTGGATTTGAGGTGACAAAGGAAATTTATGTTAAGTATAGGAGTGTTTGCCTACAGGTATGTATACATGTATATACCAAAGACAGCAGATGACATCAGGTCACCTGGAAAGGGCGTTACGGAAGATTCTGAGCCACCATGTGGGTGTTGGGAACTGAACCCAGGTCCTTTTAGCAACCGCCCCTCATCTTCAGCCGTCTCTGAGCTGCCTTGCAGACAGTCTTTGAACTGTCAGTCTGGAATGTGGGCTGACTATTCCCACAGATCCTAAAGTCAATCAAGATGATCCAGAATAGAAAGAATGCAAGCCCAGTGCCCACGTTTTACACGTACATCTGCCTGTAATCACAGAGACTCAGGAGGCAGAGACTGGGGGATGACTTGAGCTCTGAAGTTTGAAACTAGCCTGGACAATGTAGTAAGCAAGGTTAGAATAGAACAGTGTGGGTGCTGCGCTAGCCCTGACCATGGATGACAATGGGGTGTCTGTGAGACAGATGAACGCAATGGCTACCTTGAACTGAGCCCAGGAGCCCGTAATGGAAATCTGGAAGGCCGTCCTTGCAGAAGTGACTGACATTTTGCAGCAGAGGAAGACAAAGTGGCAGTAGATCGGCTCAGTGGCCTGGCTAGACCGGAGGAAGAATTACTCAAAGTTTGAAGGTGAGACTGGAAAATAGGGAGCTCAGGGCTGGAGATTCTGACGGGAAGCTGCTTTCTACTCCGAAAGTGAAAACCAAGATGATTGTCGAAGCCATGTAGGTACACCAAGTGTAAGCAAGAAATGAGAATTTTAAGGCCAGGTGTGGTGGCACACGCCTTTAATCCCAGCACTTGGGAGGCAGAGGCAGGCGGATTTCTGAGTTTGAGGCCAG
>NC_034590.1:158025483-158027911 GCF_900095145.1 Mus pahari | reverse complement strand
TCACAACCATCTGTAACAAGACCTGACGCCCTCTTCTGGAGTGTCTGAAGACAGCTACAGTGTACTTACATATAATAAATAAATAAATAAATCTTTAAAAAAAAAAAAAAAAAGAAGAAGAAGAAGAGATCAGCATTGTTGAGGTGACATCTTCTAGGAGTCTCTCACCAGGGTCATCACAGAGAAGCTGTGGTCCAGAGAGGCCAAGGCCGCCAACAGCCAGACTTGGTAATATGCAAAAGTCCCCTAGCTGGTACTGGTTTTGAAGCCATAGAGGAGTCAGGGAGAAGAGCTAAGTTTTGGCACTATGCAGTAGCCCTAAAGAAGGGCTGGAAGAGGCTGCTGGTGACGGTGACGGTGCTGCCTCAGCTCCAGTGGAGACCCCAGCACAGTGGGGATACCAGAACCGTGACATGACCACCAAGAACAGCAGCAGCTGTGGAGTGGAGCTGGCCTGAGTGTAAGACACGAGATGTGTGTTCTGGAGAAATGCAGCCTCCTGGAGCCCAAAATATGGTGAGCGCCAGGTGTCAGACATATTTACACTTCTGGACTTGGAGTTTGACTTGGTTATGACTGCCCTGTTTCTTCTCTCTTGGAGTAAGAAGAAAGTATACAACTTATTTCCGATTCTACAGATTTCACACTCATGAGAATTTGGTCTTTTAAAGAAACATTTAAAGAACGTTGGGCTTTTTTTTTTTTTCTCCTTTGAGACAGTCTCACTGTGTAACCTTGGTTGTCCCAGAACTCTCACTGTGCAAGCCAAGCTGGCTTGAAACTCATAGCAATCCACTGGTCTCCACCTCCTGAGTGCTGGGATTAAAGACGTGTGCCACCAAGCCTGAGCTGACACTGTGGAATTTTAATGTCAAATTTTCTAAAGACTGTGGAACTTTTAAAGTTATATCGGCTTTATATTGTTTGGTAATATTGTGATGAGATCTTGGGAATGAGCAAGAAAGGAAAAAATATCTTTACATAGTGACGTGTTTGTGTGTCAGTAGGTCAATTGCGCTTGTTGGTTCTTGCAAACTTGACACAAACATGGACATACCCGGGGAACAAGGAACCTCAGCTAAGAAGTTGCCTCATCAGATTGGCCAGTAGGTAAGTGTGTAGCAACATTTTCTTGTTTAATCATTTTGTGGGAGGGCGCAGCTCACTCATGCGTACCACCCGTGGATAAGTGGTATTGGTTATGTAAGACGGCAGGAGGAGCAAGCTTCGGGGAGCAAGCCGGCGAGCGTCCCTGCTCCACGATCTCTGCTTCCGTCACTGCCGTGGCCTCTCGGTGACCATGACCTGAGACGTGTGCACCAAATAACTCCGTTCCTCTCCAAGTTGCTTTTGGTCACAGCCTTTCTGGCAGCAGTAGCAACTGAACTAAAACAAGGAGTAAGCAGGTTCATCATAGACAGAAAGTAGTTTAGAAGCCTCCAGATCTGGAGGGGAAGATTGAGGAGTCATTGCTTAATGGCTCCAGTGTCTGCCTGGAGTGGGTGAAAGCGTTGGAAGTGGTTCATGCTTACAGTTGGGTAATGTTGTGCACAGTATTTATACTCCTAGGTCTGCTCCTCTATGCTCCAGAGACAGCTACATCTTCTTGTGCAGTGCCTGTCTCATCCTGTAGACAAAAACAGTGAAGATTTGGCTGTATTGGGCACCTGGTTACCAGGGCTGCCTTCTGCTCTGCACTTGGCAAAGTGGAAGTTGTTGCCATCAACGACCCCTTCACTGACCTCAACTACATGGTCTACACAGTACGACTCCACCCATGGCAAATTCAACGGCATAGTCAAGGCCGAGAATGGGAAGCTTGTAATCAATGGGAAGCCCATCACCAGCTTCCAGGAGCAAGATCCCACTAACATCAGATGGGGTGATGCCGGTGCTGAGTATGTCGTGGAGTCTACTGGAATCTTCACCACCATGGAGAAGGCTGGGGCCCATGTGAAGGGGGGGGCCAGAAGGGTCATCACCTCCACCCCTTCTGCTGATGCCCCCATGTTTGTGATGGGTGTGAACCATGAGAAATATGGCAACTCACTCAAGATTGTCAGCAACGCATCCTGCACCACCAACTGCTTAGCCCCCTTGGCCAAGGTCATCCATGACAACTTTGGCATTGTGGAAGGACTCATGACCATGATCCATGCCATCCTTGCCACTCAGAAGACTGTGGATGGCCCCTCTGGAAAGCTGTGGTGTGATGGCCGTGGGGCTGCCCAGAACATCATCTCTGCATCCACTGATGCTGCCAAGGCTGTAGGCAAGGTCATCCCAGAGCTGAACAGGAAGCTCACTGGCATGGCCTTCCGTGTTCCTACCCCCAATGTATCCATTGTGGATCTGACGTGCCGCCTGGAGAAACTTGCCAAATATGATGACATCAAGAAGGTCCTGGGGGCTGGAGAGATGGCTCAGC
>NC_034590.1:157991381-158024848 GCF_900095145.1 Mus pahari | reverse complement strand
ATCCGCCTGCCTCTGCCTCCTGAGTGCTGGGATTAAAGGCGTGCACCACCACGCCCGGCAGGACATAGTCTTTTATAGCCCAAGGTAACTTCAAACTTCCTATGAAACTGAGGCTGGCCTGACCCTCCCGTACTGCTGGGATTAAAGCTGAGTACTGGCATTGCCATACCCAAAATGTACCTTTAAAAATGATTAAAGAGACAGAGAGATGGCTCAAATGTAATAATTTTTTAAATGACAATTAAAATGTTACTCTGTATTTTTGTGTTTAATATACTAGTTAGGTATTTTATATAATTTTTAACTAGTATTTTATTTTATATGCATGAGTGTTTTACCTGCATGCATGTATGCATACTATGTGTCTTGGGAGGGGCCAAAAGTTGCTTTCCTGGAACCAGAGTTACAGAAAGTTGTGAGCTAGCATGTTGGTGCTGGGAATCTCACCTGGGGCTTCTGGAAGGGCAAGGAGCCATCTTGACTGCTGAGCCATCTCTCCAGCTCTTAGTAAAAAGTATTTTAAATGATGCATTTTATGTTTTATATATAGTAACATAACAAAACCGTTTATTTCTAGAAAATATTAAATATCCCACTCAAGAGTATGTACCTAGAAAGTAACCAAGCTAGATTTGAACAGAGCCCTGAAATGGCCCTTGAGCTCATGTTCTGCGTACCTGAATAGCCATAAAAGTCTACGACTTCTGGATTCTTATCATCACTGTCTTGTGTGACCTTATGCAGACTAACCCTAGAAGATATCTCTCTCCTCAACTATCAGATAATAAGGCTGGAGTCTCTTTGACAGCTATGGCTAGCTGCAACCTTATGACATTAATTATTAACTGTGCGACACTTTTGACATTACAGCGCGCACTCTGAAACCTTGATCTCATCCTGATAGCATTTGCCTCCGGGAGGATCCATAGTGCAGAAGCCCCAGGGAGATGACCAACGATCTGTTCCTTAACCAGCTCCTCCTCCAGGAGTTCGTCCTTAATCTGAGCCAGCCCTTGTGGAGGCCAAATTCCCTCTCCTCTCCCTTTTCTGGGTGAGGACTCAGGCTTGGATCCACTCCAGGATAAACTTCTGCAAGCCAAGAGATAACACAACTTCAAGGTGACAATCAGAAGCGCGTTTAAAAGCCCTCCTTCTCTGCTGAAGTTGCTGCAGCTTCCCCACTTCACAGCTGGCCAGCTGCCGAAACCTGACTGCCATGTGGGAGCTTGTGGGCCTCTTGCTGCTCATCCTGGTCTACTTCTTTTGGACCAAGTCAAAGACACCTAACGCCAAGTTCCCCAGGAGCCTTCCGTTCCTGCCCCTGGTGGGTAGTCTGCCGTTTCTCCCCAGACGTGGTCATATGCATGCCAACTTCTTCAAGCTGCAGGAAAAGTATGGTCCCATCTATTCTCTTCGCCTGGGTGCCACAACTACAGTGATTGTCGGTCACTATCAGCTGGCCAGAGAAGTGCTCGTGAAGAAGGGGAAAGAATTCTCTGGTCGGCCCCAGATGGTAAGCAATACCAACCCTCCTCTTCCTCAGTCCCTGGGGTTGTACAGCTCTTAGTTCTTTCAAAATAAGACTTGTGGGACCACTCCCTCAAGACCCTATTGAGCCTCTAAACTAGGAAGGAGGAATTAAAGGGGAAACTCTTGAATGGCTTGTCTAGCAAGATGGTGCAGGGATCTGCAGAGCTGAGAAGCCTACATGCCATTCACCTTCCCCTCTACAATACAAGAATCATTCTAGAACACGCAGGCAAGGCCCTTAGCCCAGACCCAGAGTAAAGTTCTCCATAAGTGTGACATTGTTGGGAAATAGGGCAGTGACTGCATCCTCCACCAGAAGACGTTTGGAGAAGCGGCTGACATCATGGAGGCCTAGGACTGCAGTTTCTCTTATATGGCTTTGGCTCACAGATAGCTGGGGGAATATTACAGGGGGAGAGGGGACAAGGGACAGGGACATACAGTAGTATCTTGGGGGTGTCTGTCCTCATTGTGCTGACTGTTGAGTAGCCATCCTACAAACACCACCCATGCTCCCATGACCCCGTTGCAAGTGTTCCCCTGGGCACCCCAATAGAGGACGACCAGCCTCAGTCTTGAACAGGCCAAAACAAATTCCTTTCCATGGGCTAGTCAGCCAGAGCGGCTGCCCAACTGCCGGGCTCTCTCAGATTTGGGTTCCTCTCAGAAGCAAAGGAATAATAAACTGGGCCAGGTGATGGTGGCGCACGCCTTTAATGCCAGCGCTTGGGAGGCAGAGGCAGGTAAATCTCTGTGGGTTTGAGGCCAGCCTGGTCTTGCCAGTGCTATACAGGGAGACTCTGTCTCCAAAAACAAACAAAAACAAGAAAGAAAGAAAGAAAGAAAGAAAGAAAGAAAGAAAGAAAGAAAGAAAGAAAGAAAGAAAGAAAGAGAGGAGAGGAGAGAGAGAGAAAGAGAAAAGAGAGAAAGAGAAAGAGAAAGAGGGAAAGAGAGGAGAGAGAAAGAAGGAAAGAAAGAATGAATGAAAGAAAGAAAGAGGAAGGAAGGAAGGAAGGAAGGAAGAGAATAAAACCATCACCACCACCCCATGGGCTTTGGGGGAATCAGTGATGAAGAAGGAAGACTTAGACCCTTGTGCTTTGTAGATGGTGTCTTTTAGAGATGATAGCTCAAGCTTAAGTCCAACCTGGGAGGATAAAACATCTGCTGTCTCCAAATGAGGGTCTGAGGCTGGGTGCACAGGCCAACAGTGTGGCTTTAGCAGCCTGGTGGTTGGGGGCAAAAACAGAGCTGTCTTGGGAGTCTCCCAGTCTCCTTGTCCCTAGGACAGACCCACCTAGCTCATCCCACCCATAGCTGACTCTCCAGGTCAAAAACTGAAGTAGAGCGGCCCAGGGGGCACCCTACTAATGACCTGAACCCCAGGGCTCTTGTATTCAAATCCAGGGTTCTTTCTGTCTTCTCACTCAGCCTTTCATGGAACTTTAATGAGGACTTTGGGGTTTCCTACTAAGTAAGAGAGGCATGGGGATTTCACAGCACCCATCAGGACTGCAGATAGATGGAGAAGCTTGACAGTTCCGGGAGTTTACCTGATAATGCCTACAGCCTTGCCTGCTCTCCAAAGGTGACTCTAGGCCTCTTGTCGGACCAAGGAAAAGGCGTCGCCTTTGCGGATAGTGGTAGCTCCTGGCAGCTGCACCGGAAGCTGGTGTTCAGCACCTTTTCCCTGTTCAGAGATGACCAGAAGCTGGAGAAGATAAGTGAGTGAAAGGCTAATCCTTAAGGCTAGGGGGCTGGGGAAGGATGCTGGGTGGCTGAGTGCAGCCATTTCTTAGCGGCTGCTGCCATCAAGTGGCCATTGGCTCTCTATGCCTATCCCTGGATAAGACCCTGGCGAGAGGTGACAGGGTTGACTAATCCTTCCACTTCGCTTCACTTTCCCTCTCTTGTCAGTATGTCAGGAAGCCAACTCACTGTGTGACTTGATACATACATACGACGGGGAGTCCCGAGATCTGTCTACGCCCATCTTCAAGTCAGTCATCAACATCATCTGTGCCATCTGCTTCAACATCTCTTTTGAGAGAAAGGATCCTAAACTGACCACCATAGAGACCTTTACAAAGGGGATTGTGGATGCCCTGGACCAGAGCAATCTGGTGGACATATTCCCGTGGTTGAAGGTGAGAAGGAAGCCACACCTCCACTTCCAGATCCCACTGGGACAGTGTCCCCAGTACTTTCAGTTTCCATGACCATCATTCTCTTCCAGCTATTCCCACAGTCACCTGCCTGGCCTCATACAACTGCAGACACTTGGTCGGCATTTTTATCCTCAAGGCCGACTCTCACATAGCTCATGCTGGCCTCGAACAGCCTAAGCAACTGAGAATGACTGAAATTTTGATCCTCCTGCCTCCAAGTCCCAAGTGCTAGGACTACAAACATGTACTATCGTGCCTTGCTCTCTCTCTCTCTCTCTCTCTCTCTCTCTCTCTCTCTCTCTCGTCCTGTATCTTTCTACTCAGGGCTATTTGCCATTTGTCAGCACTGAGCATCTGATAAGGGTTAATCACCGGCTTCCCCCTGAGGTACACCCAGTTATCCTTAGTGCTGAGGAGGAGAGAGAGACACAGGTTTAATGTGTCCAAGTCCTCAGTCTCAAGTCTGACTTATGGTAAGGAAAGGCACAACACTGTCAGGGCTTGGGCTTGGTGATGAATTGAATTGAGTACATGAGGACTCCACCCTGTCTTCCACCATTTAAAGTTGTCCTTCCTGTCGCTGGTAACCACATTCTGCTATCTTCTTGCCTCCCTCGATAAAGGTCCAGACTGGCGTGGGGTCTTTCTTAAACAGAGAGCTAAAGTCTACCTCCCGGGAAGGAGTCTCCTAATTGCACAGATGGATTTGACATTTCCTTCTCTTTCCAGATTTTTCCCAATAAAACCTTGGAAATGATAAAGGAACACGCTAAAATTCGAGAAAAAACACTGGTTGAATTATTTGAAAAATGCAAGGTAAGTGATCAAGAAGAGGCGACTGTGAGGTTGGAGGTATCTTAAGAGCAAGACTGGGATGCATTTTGGACACTGTGAGATTCCCTAGAGCCTAGCAAGGGAGCTGTCACATAATAGGTAACTGCTAGAAACTGACCTATTAATAAACGGGTGGGGAAAGTGAGTAACTGAAACGGTTCTTAGAGGGACACAGAAGAAGACGCAGGGCTATTCCCTAACTCTACCACCTCACAGGTCCTGCCCAGTCCCTCTCCACTCTCGAGCACCTTGTGGTGTCTCTGTAGGGTGGGGTGTGGCAGGGATGTGTGGCAGGGATGTTGGAGGTGAGGCTTCCTCCTCATCCTCTTCTCTCGCTGTCTTTCACCCCAGGAGAAATTCAATAGTGAATCTCTCTCCAGCCTGACAGACATTCTGATACAAGCCAAGATGAATGCAGACAACAATAATGCCGGTGAAGGCCAGGACCCAAATGTGTTCTCAGATAAGCATGTCCTCTGCACGGTGGGGGACATCTTTGGGGCGGGCATAGAGACAACTACCTCTGTGCTGAACTGGATCCTGGCCTTCCTGGTACACAATCCTGAGGTGAGTGTCTCCCCAACTCTTGTCTTCCTATAGAATCCAACCAGCCCCGTTGGTGGTTGGGGGTGTGTGTGTGCAATGCCTGGAGCCTTCTGTTCAGATAACTAGATCCCACTCTGCCTCTCACACAAGCAGAGGCTAGCTCTGGCTCTGGGTTAAAGTTGTCCTGCCTTCTAGAAACAAGGCTTAGGCTACAGAGCCATCGCTGGATAGAATCATTCCAGGCTGTTCTGGGTATGACCACCGGTCTCTGCTAAGCCCGCGTCTCTCTTAGACTTGAACAAACTGGTCATATGGCCTTGTTCTGGCCCTCAGGTGAAGAGGAAGATCCAAAAGGAGATTGACCAGTATGTAGGCTTCAGTCGAACACCATCTTTCAATGACCGGACTCACCTCCTCATGCTGGAGGCCACTATCCGAGAAGTGCTTCGTATAAGACCGGTGGCCCCCATGCTCATCCCCCACAAGGCTAACATTGACTCCAGGTACGCCTCTCTTCCCAAGGCACTCAGCCTAAGATGCAGCCACTAGCTAGCCCATTTTGCACCTCAGGCATGTTCCACCTGGCCTTAGCTGCTGATCAACCTATAGTCAAACAGAGACCACTACTGCCAATCCCCCTGCCCTAGTAATTCCATCCACCTCCACTGATATCCACTGACTAAGTTGCATAGGCACCTGGCTTCCCTCCAAACTTCTTGCCACCCTTGGCGACACAGGTCTGGGCTAAAGGACAGGGTAATCAATATTCCGATCTCATCAGACGTCAGTAGTACATACTCGCCCCCCCTCTCTCAGGTATACACACATACACACACACACACACACACACACACACACACTCACACTGTCTCTCTTGCGCGCGCACGCGCACCAGCTTCTGAGACAGACACTCATGTGCTGACTAGCACACATGTCCACGTTGTTGTTAGGTAATGGGTAAGGCTGGCTCTAGATGCAATCCCGGCAGAAACCAGAAGCTGAGAGAAAGGAATGGTCTAGAATGGGGGAGGGTTCTCCCTCTCCCAAGTGGAGCTATGGGGCTGAGCAGAAAGGGGCCATCTTCGTTTTTCTTCTCCTCGGCTGGGTTAGCATTGGAGAGTTTGCCATCCCGAAGGACACACATGTGGTCATCAATATCTGGGCACTGCATCACGATAAGAACGAATGGGACCAGCCAGATCGGTTCATGCCTGGTGAGTCCTTGTCCATCCCATGCTGGCTCCTGGGCCACACAGCCAGCCTGGATTCTGCTCTTCAGGGACAGTACTCCTTCCTGCCCACTAAGCTTGTTGCCAGAAACCTCTTGGCTGCAACCCCATAAGCCTGTTACTGTTTCCATCCTGCTGGAGATTGCCCCAGACTCTTCACAGATAGGGGTTTCAAACTCTCTTCAAATAACTTCTGTGGGAAGTCTGTAGGCATCTGTCTCCCAAGAGGCCTGTCCCTCTTCTCTTGGATGGGGGCATTTTCTCCTGGGGACACCACTTCCTCCCTCACTATCCTTCCTGAATATTTATTTCCTCATGCCCCAAAAGCAAGTCGAGATCCCCTGGGCAAAAGGTTGGCCCCTGGCTGATGCTTCCATTTGTCCCCAGAGCGCTTCTTAGATCCAACAGGAAGCTATCTCATTACACCCACACCAAGTTATTTGCCCTTCGGAGCTGGTCCCCGGTCGTGCATTGGAGAGGCTCTGGCCCGTCAGGAGCTCTTTATCTTCATGGCCTTGCTGCTGCAGAGGTTTGACTTTGATGTGTCAGATGACAAACAGCTGCCCCGTCTGGTGGGTGACCCCAAGGTGGTCTTCCTGATCGACCCTTTCAAAGTGAAGATCACAGTGCGTCAAGCATGGAAGGATGCACAGGCTGAGGTTAGCATCTAGAGGCAGCAACTGATGTCCCGGATCCCATGCCTTGACACCCACAGCCCGATCTTCCAGATGCTAGTGCCAGTGCCTCCAACGATCCTCCTCATTCCTATCCCGTTTTCTAGTTGGCAGCAATGAAGGGTGAGACACATGAATTAAAGATT
Source organism: Mus pahari (assembly GCF_900095145.1). Taxonomy (NCBI): domain Eukaryota; kingdom Metazoa; phylum Chordata; class Mammalia; order Rodentia; family Muridae; genus Mus; species Mus pahari. The sequence continues at coordinate 158,017,721 of NC_034590.1, read as the reverse complement.
TTCCAATAAACATCTCTGAGCCGTCCGTCATTTACTCATTGGCTTACTTATTCAGTCAACAAGTATGTTCACTGAAAAAAAGCACTGTTTATTTTGTGTGGTAGAGAAAGATGTGTGCATGTGTGTCTGCCCACATACTTGAACATGTGTGTGTGTGTGTGTGTGTGTGTGTGTGTGTGTGTGTGTGTGTGTGTGAAAGAACAAACTTACAGGAGTTGATCCTCTCCTTTTACTATGTAGATTTTAGAGACAGAAGTGAGGGCATTAGGCTTTGCAACAAGAACCTTTACCTGGCCGGGCATGGTGGCACATGCCTTTAATCCCAGCACTTGGGAGGCAGAGGCAGGCAGATTTCTGAGTTTGAGGCCAGCCTGGTCTACAAAGTGAGTTCTAGGACAGACAGGGCTACACAGAGAAACCCTGTCTCGAAAAACTGAAAAAAAAAAAAGAAAAAGAAAAAGAAACTTTACCTGATGAGCCATCTTTCCCACCTCTCACAAACAAACAAACACACCATTTTGTTGAGTACCTACTGTATACCATTTACTGGCTCAGGACACTCAGACTGTGTGGGAGGCACGGGGGACTAGGGATGTTAAACACACAGAGGAAGGGGGGGATACGGATAACCTGTTTTCTGCCCAGAAGGCTGGGAGACACAGTTAATATCTGGTGAACTTTCTAAGATCTGTGTGACCAAGAATGCACCTGATCTTTCCATCTATAGATCCATCTTTATGGGAGATGTCACATGTACTTCATGAAGAGTCACAAAGAGTTTCCATGTTGTCATGTCTGGTTTTTGTTTTGTTTTGTTTTTTAAGACAGTGTTTCAGTTTCTCTGTGTAACAGCCCTGGCTGTCCTGGAACTCACTCTGTAGACCAGGCTGGCCTTGAACTCACAAAGATCTGCCTATTTCTCTCTGCCTTCTGAGTGTTGGCATTCAAAGCATGAGCCACCACTGCCTGGTGATGTAGTCATTACTTCCAGAAGTTTTCACCAAATTGTGCTGTGCTTAAATACATCTAAAATAAACTACTTGGGGTCAGACTCCCCAAGTTTCATCCAACACCAGCTACTTTGTTGTGATGAACCAAATTACTTTCTTGCCTCATGCAGATTGCAGAGAAGTTCCACAAGCCTGGGAACATTCTATTGAAGACTGACAGATAAGTGAGAATTTCAGACTTGTACATGCTTTGGAGTCAATGATGCTGGAACTGTTATAATAGATTGATATAGAAGGGAGTGGCCACTTAAAACAAGGAGTCCTGGGGATGAGTGTGAGGGTGTAGGGGAAAGTGACAAGAACTGAAGAAGTAACAGAACAGTCTCAAGGCCACCATGACAGGAAATGGTGTGTGTATGGGGGGGGGGTGTCAGAGTGGAGACAGGCCAGCTCCCATGAGGTCTTTATAAGAAGCAGGGAGTGTGGTTTCCATCCTAAATACCTAGGAAGTCATTAGCAGATTATAAACGGATGAGTGAAGTAATGTGAGTGTGGTTTGTGTTAAGACAGGGTCTCCTGTAGCTCAGGCTGGCCTCAGACTTGCCATGTGGCTGAGTCTGGATTTGAGTCTCCTCCTTTCAGTTCACATACACTGAGATTACAGGCTCACCCACAGTCATCACCCCCAGCTTAATGGTTGTTATGGAAACCCCCTAGATGCTTCATGGAGAACAATTAGGAAGAAGGCTGTTGAGCCAGCCTGGGAAAGGGAATGGAGAGGGTCTGGAAAGTTGGCCACAGAGGGGAAGGTGGTGAGTTCTGGCAGGATCCAGTCTTTGTTTGAAAGTGGACCGGTTTGTCTTGTTGACTCTAACCCATGCCTTTAACTGCACGTACCTCGTAGGTTTGGCTTTATGACCGTGTATAATATAACCCAGACTGGGCTCCATCTTAGTTCACAAGAATGGGTCATGCCCTCCTTCTCCTTCTTTCCTTCAGGAAGACATCTCCAGGAGGAGACTTCTAAACAGGTACCTTCAGCGTTCACACCTGGATTTTCTCTCTCTTCCCCATTCAAAACACCCCAAGAATCAGAAATGCCTCTTCACTAGAAGATGGAACTAATCCCTTTAAGCCTTGAAACTAGCATATTGTTGGTGTGTGTGTGTGTGTGTGTGTGTGTTTCATGTGTATGTGAGTGCAGACATACGCATGCTGTGGCACACATGTGGTAGCCATCTTATTTGGGGCAAGGTATTTTCCTCTGTTCACCACTCTGTTGGTAACGCTACTTCAGGTAAATTTCCCTACCTCCTATCTCTTGGTGTGGGTATGCTAGGATCACTACAAGTAGACACTTGTGCTACTGTTTCTGGCTTTGTTTATTTGTTTGTTTGTTTTTGAGTCAGGGTTTCTCTGTATAGCCCTGGCTGTCCTGGACCTCACTTTGTAGACCAGGCTGGCCTCGAACTCAGAAATCCGCCTGCCTCTTCCTCCCGAGTGCTGGGATTAAAGGCATGTGCCACCACACCCAGCTCTGTTTCTGGCTTTTATGTGGGCGCTAGAGGTTCAAACTCAGGTCATCAAGTTTTGTACAGTAAGTACACTGCTTCATCTCCCCGGCTGGAATCTAGGATCTTTAAACCTTGCCAGTGACCAGCTGACATGTAAAATTCCAAACATCTCGGGAAAAACTGATCTTGGATTCTTAGCCTATAAAGAGGTCAAATCCCTAGATTCCTAGTACCAGTCAGGCCAGGGTCAACTGGTCAACAGTCAGGTCCTTCCCCTCTGATGGATGGAATACTAGGAAAGGTCACCGGGCAAAGCTAAGACCTTGCCTGGCCAAGTTTCCAGGAAAGTTGAGGGAACTCTAACAAAGAGACAAAGAGTCAGATCACAGCGCCAGGCTCTTCCTTAAAAGAGCTTTTAACCCAGTAGTAGTGGGTTCTTCCCTAGACTACCCTCAAATCAGTCTTGCTTTTCAAGAAACAGTGGCCCCCGGACCTTGCTCAACAGCCCAGAGGAGAGTAGGTGGGGATGTGTGTCTGATACTCATAGGAGGCTTGAGGGACATGTCAATGAGGCTACATCACGCTGAAGAGAGAGGTTAAACTGGAGACCACCCCTTCCCTCTCCCTGCTCTCCCTGAGCTGGCTGCTGAAGGCAAGCCAAACTTCACTCAGGCCAAGGCAGAGAGGGAGCAGGGTTGGATGGAGAAGTCACAGGCTTCACATCTGCTCACAATGTGAAAGACATTTTATGAACTAGCCATGATCAGATCAATAAGCAGGAAATCTGTGTTTTCCATAATGGTAGGAGGTATGTTTAACCGGACGAGAGGCAACTGATGGCCATCAACCATCAAGGGGCAGTGTGAGGACAGGGTGGGAAGGATTCCTCAAAGCACACAGCTACACAGCATAAGGGTTGAGTCCAGACCCCAAGAATCATGGACATGGAAGAATCGGGCATGCTCTCCCACCTGTCTGCAGAGATTACACAGGGGCTTGATCATTTCGAGATGGTGGGCCATGGAGGGTTCCATATTGGAAACCTATGTCCTTTGAGAAAATAATCTCATGAGCTCTGATTGCTGCCAAACTTTCACCTGCCTGGAATGGCAGACTATTCCCCACTGGCCTAAATTGCCAACTCTCCAGGCCTCTCTAAAACTCAAAGTAAACGCCTCCCTCCAAGACTTACCTCAGACTACTGTAATGGAATTCCTCCCTGTGGCTTTCAGACAGTGAAATAATGGCTCCCAAGAAATTCAAATTCCCCCCCAAGAAATTTCTCAGGCTGGGAGAAAGTAGGGGATGGATAGAGCCTGGTGCCAGCCAGAGCAGGAATTTGTCAGATTTCACACACTTCTGACTGGTCCATCACCTGGCTGGAGGGTCTGAAACCAAGGCCATGAAAGGAGTGCAGAACTAGATGAGGACAGCTTCGTCATGCAGATCTCTTGCTCCCTATTTAAAGCTAAACCTGTGGAGAGATGGATCAGCAGTTAAGAGCACTGACTGCTCTTTCAGAGGTCCTGAGTTCAATTCCCAGCAACCACATGGTGGCTCACAACCATAGGATCCAATGCTCTCTTCTGATGTGTCTGAAGATAGATACAGTGTGCTTGCATACATAAAATAAATAAATAATAACATAAAATAAAGAAACTATAACATAACATTAAATAAATTAAAAAAAATCTAAACCTTAGGACCCCAAAGACGGCCTTGGTGGGACGGCATCACAGAATCCCTGTTGCTCACAGCAGAATAATCTCTTTTTTCTGCTTTGCACCACTATTTCTGGTCTATTTAAGCTGCCAGTTGAAGGCATGTGGCTGAGCCTGGCTTCTTAGGGCTGCCAGGGCCCAGCATTTTGTCCTAACTGCTAATAGCTCAAGGACATGGTTCTCTTTGCAGAGTGCAAGACCAAGCCTTCTCATTTTCTTACGTATTAGAATACAACAAAGCGGTTACATGCACTAGAGGACTCTATCGAAGGTCTTAAATTGCCAAACCAGGAGTCTTAGGTCCACACCTTAGGACCAGTGCTGACCATCAGGAAGTATGTGAAAGGAAGCACACTTTTAGGTTTTCATTTGTTTGTTTTGAGAGTCTCCTGTATCAAGGCTGGCCTCAGATTCTCTACAGAGTTGCAAATGCTGGAATTACAAGCATGCACCACCATGCCCGTCTTTCTTTTCTCCCTTCAGTGCTGGCTGTCAGACCCAAGCATTTCGGCGTGCTAGGTATGTGTTCTACCGCCGTGCTACACATACCTCAGCCCCTCCGTACTTACCCTTTGCTCTCAGTCTGCTCTTAATCAGCAGGGTGATGGCAAATCCATGTTTAACACTAGTTTGGGAGCAGCATCCAATTTTTAGCGCTTGCGAATGTGATCTCTGTGAACTATTAGGAGGATGTAACTCAGTCACATTACAGATCTTATCACTACACGGGGGAAGGCATCACTGAGAAACACATTACTCGGTGGTTTCCTCATGTGTATTTATACAGCCTAATAGGTGGGAAGCCTATGGCATAGCAGGTGTACATGCTATTTAACATGCTGCCTCGCTGAACACTACAGGCAGTGGCAATGTGGTGGGTGGTCATTTGTCTATCCAAATGGGTTTGCTCCCAGAGGCATCACTGCAAGCACATGGGGAATGACAGCCACAGTGTCACTAGGAGACAGGAAGCCTTTAGCTCTACTGTAATCTCTGCTATGTATGGTGTCTGTCATTGACAGAAATGTTATTATAGGTGCATGGGTGCAGATAATAAATGTCCCGTGTATGTTCAGAGCCATTAATAATATTAACATGAAATACCAGGAAATGATCCACTTTGCATACAATATATATTCAGTTGTGGTTTAGCTTGGCTGTTTTTTTTTTTAAGTTGGCTGTTTAATAAGCAACTCATAAAATCTTTGAACCTTTAATGGTAATTAATCTTGTGAGCTAAAACAGCTACTACCTCCACTACTTCACTCCCTCACCCAGGTTCCCATCCTTCAGAAAAACAGCTCCCACAGGGTCCTCTATGGGGGAGGTGTCTTCCCAGAGAGGATGCGTACAGTGTGCAAGCCCATGTTTCCTAAGGCCCCTGGTGGCCATAAAACCCAAAGTAAGGGCTGTGCTCTGCAGACACAGGTAGGCGTCCACCTGTGGATGGCAGGGGACCAGTCAGAGACAGCAGTCGGGGTCACTGGGTGAGGAAGACTGGGGACATTCACGTGAAAGCCCTTGGCCTCCCAGCCCGAGTCTGGCATCCCATTCCTACTGCAGACTTCCTGAACTGCCATGTCCTCGTATGTAAAGAAGGGTCACTCCACAATTGCTGCTCCTTCTGAGGCTTTGGGGGGGATAAAACAGGAAGGCCCGGGAGAGCAGAAAAGGCCCTCACATGTGACAAGGCCAGCCCATGGAGACAAAGTTGCTTTTTGTTTAGAGACCTAGTGACACAGACAACTTACTTGGCTTTCATGGACCCCCGACTTCCCATCTGTCATATGTGCAGGTGGACCGGGGAGGCTGAGGAGTGTACAGACTGAGGCTCCTCAATGGCGCTCTAAGTGTGGACCTATACAACATGTCTGGTTCCTCAACAAACATCCGCATTATCGATACTTCAAAACAAAAACAAAAACCAGAGAATAATTCTTTTCCTGAGGGTCTTACACAGATTCCTCACAAGTAGGCTAGGTTGTCAGGGAGCTTTCCAGAATCCACCTGCACGTAAGGGCCAGGCAGTGCTGATAGTCAAAACGCAGGCAGAGAGCACAAGGACAATGTCTCCTCAGACTCCTGCACCCATGTTTTGTAACATTTTCTAGTAGGAGTAACAGGCTTATAGAGAAGGTATTTCTAACCAAACAAAATGTTCATATCCCCACGAATACTGACATTTCTATTTTCGCCTTCGCAGGAGGAACACACACAGCTTTAATTCCCGAGATTCTAACCATTTCCAAGAGTCTTATCCCCCTGTGGAAGCTAATGTTTGTTGTGGGTTTGTTTTGTCTTCTGAGACAGGGTTTCTCTGTGTAGCCCTGGCTGTCCTGGAAACCACTCTATGTGAGATTAGGCTGGCCTCGAACTCACAGAGTTGCACAGAATGTTGGAATAAAAGGTATGTACCACCACCGTCCAGCTGTCGTGGGGTTTATATTGTTGGTTGATTTGGTTTTCTGAGACAGGGTCTCACTGTGTCACCTCAGGTGCCCTAGAACTATGTAGACCAGACTGGCCTTAAGCTCATTGCTATCCACTTGCCTCTGAGTGCTGGGACTAGAGGTAAGCGCCACCACACTCAGACACAGTGGGGGCTAACCTACAGCAGGCATCCCTGGGGCTGGCTGGAAGGTGAGGGGCCTGGATAAGAGACTGAGGGAATATCATTTGCCTCATGTTTCAGCAAGTTTTCGGCTCCACACACCCCCTTCTCTGGTCTCCTCTCACCTTTGGGAAGTCATCAGTTCTTCACGTGGCTTCTGGACACATTTCTGCTCTTCAGGACCTGGCCTTCTGGTTAACTAAATAGCCCTTGGGATCAACAGGTCTGGCTCCAATTCCTGCCTCTGCTTTTTATCAGTCGTGACCTTGGACAAGTGTCCTTCCCGAGTGTCTCCTGCTCCTGACACTGACAGCAGGGACAGTTACAATCTTGAAGACTGTAACTTGTCGTACCTTGAAGAGCTGACTGAAGATTAAGAAAATGTACCTATGAAGATGCTTAAACAAGACTCACCTCATGTCAACAGCCAATAAATAACAGAACACGGATTCAACTCCAGCATTTTATTATTTACTTACCTTCCGACTTTATCTCTTGCCACTTCCCAGATGCAGAGACCTGGGTTTAAAGGGCTTGCCAATTTCCACACCACACTCCACGTGGCCCCCAGTCAGACCTCTTGGACCTTTTTTGTGTGTGTGTGCTTTTTCAGCATGTGGCCCACAATAATCTTAGCACTTGGTAACCCATGGGACTAATATGCGCCTAGTGCTGCCTTTCATACCTTTCAGCCCTGGCAGCCATGGAGTTGCTTCTGCCAGGGAGCCTACCTGGAAGTCCCGGTTGGTGTCCCTCGTCCCCTCCAGTTCTCCATTCTGAAGACCGAGCACATGGCAGGTGCTCATTAAAGACTCTGCAGCTCTACGGATGTGTACACACACATATGCATGCACCTTAAAGCAGTCTCATTTAGAGTACAGAATAGCTTTAAAACCTGTGTTGCCAAAGACAACCTTGGGCTCCTGGTCCTCCCTGTTAGGTCTCTAACAGGGGGACAAGTGGCTGAGGTCCCTATTTAGCTCTTCCCTACATAATCCAGCCATTTTGGCTACCCCAGCCCTTTTCCCTTTTTGGTCTCTTGCTATACTGGTCTCCAGGCTCTCCCTTCCCTCCTCTCCTCACATGGCCTGGCTCAAGTCTGGCTATACCTTCCCTTTTATCTACAGTAAAGCTTTTCCTTCAACATTCCTCGGAGCAACCACGTCCTCCTTTTTTCTTTGTAAAATTCACGTCTGATTTCACCTCCCAAATGCTGGGTTTGCTGATCAGGCCGCTACACTTGGTCAAGGCTCAGATATTGGTCCCAGGCTGGAGGAGTCCGAGACCCAAACACCTGACCCACAGCTACCGCCAGAGCTAAGCCAAGCTAGAGTCAAACCCTGGGTGTTTCTGCTCAATGTCTAAAACCAGGAAACTGAAAAAGAAAAGGCTAAACCAGGAAACTGGGGTTGTCTTAGGCTTACGGGCAAATATAATCTCTACCTGAACTTGCTCACTCGAGGCAATGGAGACAACCTTATTACCTCAGAAACGTGAACTCCCGTGACCCAGTGTTCCAGGAACCTGGCTGGCAATTGAGTAAGTGGACATGAACAGCCGCCAGCAACGGGTCTGGGAGAGTTGAGACATTCTCTAATGGGGCCACTCAGACATTATCTTTAGGAAGACAGGAACTGTAGACACCTCAGGTTCTTTCCTGTGGGTTTTTGGTAGTGTTGTTTTAAAACCGGGTCTTGCCAGTTTATGTTGGCCTGGAATGCACTATGCATTCCCAGATGGCCTCAAGAACTCTGAACCTCTGGCCTTTTCTTGCGTGTTGGGCTGGAGGCATGCACCCCCGTGCTCAGTTTCTAAGGGGTTGGAACTGTCTTTACATGCTAATATGGATCCATCAGCACTGCCCAGAGCCTGGCAGCTTAGCAGTAAGGAGGCAGAAGCTCTCTCAATGGAGTGACCTAGAAGCCTGAATGTGGTCCTTTGACCCAGGATCAATGACAGGGACAAAGGTCATGCCTAGCTAACTTAAACTCTCCAATATAACGGGGTGGACTACAGGATTAGGACAATACTTGCAGCCACTACCCAGGGAGCCCGGCGCATGGTGAGCACACCTGGGGAGCACTGGCGCATGGTGAGCACACCTGGGGAGCAGGGCTACCTTCTGTGGACAGCTATGCTGGCATGACGCTCTTGACACTGGCAACTGCCTAATGAGAAGCCGCAGTGGGCGAGGGCATCCTTCCTTAGCAAAGACAACAAGGTTGTCTTTCTTCAGGGTTCTGCAATTCGGTGTTCAAGACCTCAGGTGACTCCTGCCATCTCTGAGCCTGAGCAACTCACATTTTACTTGTGTGCTGACCGCTCTACACAGGCGCACTTGGCCATCTTACCTCTAAGACCCAGAGAACAGGGTACTTGGTTCTTGCTTATGTCACATTTCCTTAACTTCCGCCGTACGCTGGGCACAAAGCAGACATTGCAGTGAATATCAAATTTTAAGGCAGAGTGTGGTGGTTCACTCCTGTAATTCCAGCACCAGTAGGCTGAAACAGGAGGATGACTATGAGCTAGGGCTATTTAAGTTCCTGGGAAGTCAGGGCTAGAGTGAGACCCTATCTCAAAAGTACCTAAAATCGGGGCTAGAGCACTCGTTCTTGAAGAGGACCTGGGTTCAATCCCCAGCACCCACATGGTAGTCCGTGACTCTCTGTAACTCCAGTTCCAGGTGATGCCATCTTCTGGCCCTCATGAGTACTGCATGCATGTTACACAGTCACATGCAGGCAAACACCCACACAAATAAAATAATTGAAAAAATAAATAAAATAAAAATAAAAATACAGCTTTGGGGAAACTTGGGAGAGGAAAAAAACAAACTTGTCTCTGGGGCTGTTTTTTTTTTTCAATATATTTATGGAATATCACAATGTACTTGATAATAGAAATGGAATTTGAGGGAAAATCCTCAGGACCAAGTGCTGACTCGCCAACAGCCTCCTGCCTCCTGCCGGCCCACGAGCCCGTTCTTAACCACTATGTGACACCATCTGGTCCTGGTAGGGAGAAGGCAAAGGTGCTTGGGGTTTGTGACCTGAAAGTCTGAGAAGAAAAGGGAACAAGGAGCGGCAGGACGCTGTGTAGAACACTTGAGACTGATTTTATTGGGGTTTCTCACAGTGGTTGGAGCCACTCTGTCTTCCGGACAATCACAGCACGGGATATTGTCGCCCAGACTGCTCAGGGCAGTCTGAGCAGCTGAATCTTATTGCTTAAAATACACATATTCACAATAACTGACAGACGGTGGTGGGCCTCACACGGGAATGTGTTAGCGGCTGCAAATCTGACCGTAGCACCAAGCCCTCTACCTAACCCTTCCTACCTAGAAACCCAACTCAGTCAAGTCTCCCTGGCCCCAACTCACTTTTCCTGTGCTCTCTGAGCATCAAGGTGGCCTACAGCAGCAGGGCCAGACTGTGGCTCGGGCATCATGGTGGGTGCTTCAGTAAAGCTAGTCGGCACTCAGGCCAGCCCCTCACTCTGCCAGGGGAACGAAACTTGAGAGGGTCCCACCTCACCAACAGTTAACTAACAAGGGGCTCATCTTGGGAAAACTGAACTCTCCTCTGAGACACTACAGTGAGGTGTCTGGGATTTTAACAAGCAATCAGCTGGGAGGTGCAGAAGGGCTGCAGCTCGGGCCCTTCCGACCACGCACCAGCCCTCTCCCTGGACCTTGGGGGATGAGTTACACATGTGGCCAGAGACTCCTGGTGATCCTGGGCAGGCCCATGTCTGGGCCGCAACCAGTTCATGCTTGTAACTCAAGACTCAATCAAGCTCCTGTCTGAAAGCAGACGGGGGAGGGGGACCGGTTCCGAATGTTTCCACGTACAGGGAACAGAATGTAGGCCTGAGTGCCCGTGGAGCAATGTGCAAATCGCAGTGGTGAGCTGAGTAAGAAGTCTCCCCCTGGAGGGCAGTGTCGCTGGCAGACGCAGGCCATGCCATCCACAAGATTGCTGAATACACCCGAGTACGGTCAGATGATTGTTCGGTAAACAGTAAATGTGTAAAATAAATTACCTTGAGAGGGCCATACGTGCTCCAGGCATGTGGTTAATGTGAGCAGAATGGCCATTCAAAGTATCTTCACAGGAACACAGGGCTCGGGGCCACATACCACACACACACTCTCTCTCTCACACACACACACACACACACACACACACACACACACACACACACACACACATGCGCGCGTACGCGCCATCCAACATCACTGTGTAGACTTCACTTTTGTTCGACAAAGATTTTGGTTTGTGGTATCCAAATGCACACGCACTCTCCTTACAGCCTCGGGTCTGTGTGTTTACATGTGGACTTGGGTTTTCTGCCTTTTTATTCCTTTCTCACCATAATGGCGGCGCCAAGTCTATGCATCATCATTCAAGAGCAGGGGAGGAACCAAACTCTTTGCGTGAGCAGGGCTGGGTGGGGAATGTTCCTCTCGGCGGCGACGTCTCTGCTCCTCTTTCCTGACAAAGCATGACCGTGTCTCCAGAGCCAGATGACAGTAACCAGGCCTCGAGGTCTGCTGGAGGCGGCGGTCACCTCCTACCCAGGTGACTCTTTACAGAGGCTGTACAGGAAAGTGAGTCATGTTTCTGCCCCCACGAGGCTGGGGGCAGAGCAGCCACAAGAACCACAGGTAACCAAGGCGCTCCTTCTAAGTGGTCAGTTTAAAACAAACAAGGACACAGACAACAGACTCAGTCAAACGCAACAGGAAATACTGTGTGAGAACCAGGCTGAGGCCACCTTGCCCTAAGCACACAACTTCCTCAGTCCATCTGCTTACAGAAGACAGGGAGGCAGAGACCAAAGACTGTGTCCAGGAGGGGCGAGGGCCACTGACCACCTGTGGGCACGGACAAAGGGCAGAAGTGAAGGAAGCTCTTAGCTCTCCCAGCCTTCAGACTCGGGCCTCCAAGGCTACCGCCACCAGGCCTGTTCAGGCTCTCTCCTCCCGGCCCAGCGGTAACTCAGCCCGGGGAGCAGCAGCAGAATCCCCTTGTCCAGGAGAGTCCCTGCCTGCCACTGATCTGGTTGTTTCCCACCTGCCTTGGCTACCTGTCTTTAAAGGACAACACAGAGAACGCAGTATCATCTTCTACACCTGGACCAGGCTGGGAAGGGTCTACAACGCACATGTGTACTTTCTGCCAGGGCCTTGTCAGATCAGCAACTCCCTCACCACCCTGACTAGCTGTCATCCTCCCACAGGATTAGACCAGTGCTCTGCAGCCACTGGCAGCCACAGGTGACAGTCCCCAGGCCCCTGAGGGTTTCCTTCTTCACTCAGGGCCAAGAGAAACGGGTGTCTCCCAGACTGAGACACAGTCTTCTCGTGAATCCACTCTGTCGCTGAGAACCACCTTAGGGTACAGTCCAGCCCCAGTCCTCGGGGGCTTTGCAGACGCGTGCTTCTCAGCCAGGCAGGTGGGTGGGTGGGACACAGCCCTGGGGGGGGGGCGGGGGAGTCACAGAAGCCGCCTCTCCGTCCTCTAGAACACTGTGCTTTTGTGGGGAGAGGAGGCATCCACACCCTGAATCTGTACCTGGAGATGTGGGCAAGGTGGGACAGGAGGGGAAAAAAAAATAAGAGGACAAAGTGGCCGGGCCACTTGTCCAAGTCACTTAATGCTTCTCTTGTGGGTGTCCCTGACCCTGGTTGTCGTCGAGCTCCTGGGTGCAGGCAGGGCCTGTCCTAGCTCGGGGAGCCACTGTGCTGGGAATTTGGGGAGTCCTGCTCATTGATGGTGTTTAGCAGCAGACACGCAGGCGGCCGTGGCAGGTGGGGGTGCCCGTGCTCTCGAACCTGCCCCTCCGAGGACAGGCAGAGACCTTCCTCTTCGTCAACAGGAGGCCGTACATGACAGCTGTCACAGAAGTCCAGGGGCCCGTCCAGAGCATCATCTATGAGCGTGTTAAACTCTTTGAGGTCATCGTCATGGTGGCCCCGGTTGCACACACACACCTCAATGCCTGAGTCACCTGTGAAGCGGCGATGCCTGCCGGGGGTCTTGTCTTTGCTGTCGGGGGGTACACCGCCATGCTCGGAACTTGAATCTTTCAGAAGCTCCTCCTTGCACTCGGAATCCCGGTCGAGGAAGGCGGCTGGGTCCAGCTCCCCGTGGCTGGCCACAGGGCTACCAGACTCCATCCCAGAGGCTTTGGTGGCTTCCTGGTCAGTGGGCACTTCAGGGGACTGAGGATCTGCGACACTGGGGGGTCTTGTGCTGCTTCTGCTCGGTCCAGACAAAGGACTGCTCTGTGCTCCCTGGGAGCCCTGGGGCGGGTCAGCGCCTGGGGGGCTGCCACCTGCAGGGCCACCCTGAGGAGGAGGCGGCAGCAGCTGCTGCTGTTGGAGCTGGAAGGCACTGTACGGTGGGGGAGGAGTTGGAGGTCGGTTCACCACTTCCTCATAAGGAGGTAGTAAAGAGTTTGGCAAAAACCCTAAAACAGGGAGGTAGGGAGAAGAAATTACTACACTGGCCAGCACTCTATCAAAGCTCACAAAACGTGACACTGTCCCCTCCCACCCCAGAGCCGTGGTGGCTATGGCTCTTAGCTGTGGGCAGGTAAGGGGACTACAACAGCCTAGAGCACCTCCTTCCGCTGTGAGCCCTTAATACAGTTCCTCAAGTTGTGGTGAGCATAAAATTATTTTTGTGGCTACTTTATAACTATAACTGTGCTATGAATCTAAATGTAAATACGTGATGTATAAGATGCTCTTAGGCGACCAAGAGGTGAGGAAGAACAGAATGCATGTGACCTGATGCTTCCTGGTGCTGCTGCCTGAGCAAGGATTTCCTCCCTACCTGAGGTGGGGGAGGCAGATGTGGTGACCTGGCTGGGAGACAAGTTCTTGCTGAACGGTCCCGTTTCCAAGGACACACAACCCTCACATTTCTTTCTTTTACAAAGATTCTATTTTTTAAGAGAGAGAGAGTGTGTGTGTGTGTGTGTGTGTGTGTGTGTGCTCGCATGCGTGCATCTGGGCATAGTGGCACATGCCTTTAATCCTGGTACTTGGGAGGCAGAGGCAGGCGAATTTCTGAGTTCGAGGCCAGCCTGGTCTACAAAGTGAGTTCCAGGATAGACAGGGCTACACAGAGAAACCCTGTCTCAGAAAAAAAAAAAAAAAAGTGTGTGTGTGTGTGTGTGTGTGTGTGTAGAGGGAAAGGAAAGAATGGGTTTGTATATTTAAGTGCAGTACCTAAGAAAGCCAGAAGGGGGCTTGATACCCGGAATGTGGCTGTGATGTGTCTAAAACCAAAAGAACTATCAGCAAGATCCACACTCTTCCCTGTCTCCCACTGAGCTCCCTCTCCAGCGCTGGTCACACCTTTCCTCCTGTCTGTAGTCAGGCCTCATTCAAGAACCCTTGCATAAGCCTTCTACAGCCCTCTCACCCGACCCACACACACAGCGCATGTTCCGGGGTTTTCCCTGTGTTGACTCTCTCATTGTAGTGTGGCTGAAGATGATCTGGGAGGTACAAACAGGCTTCGTCTTGGCTCAGCTCAGGAGTTGTGTTTAGTGAGCTTTGATCACCAGTCGAGGAGGAGCCTGTGACATCAAGGCTCACTGAAAACATGCCAGGTGAGATCCCTCCTGACTGCATGCGCTCAATACCTTGAGGCAGATCACCTTGTTTAAAGCTGCAACAGCATGCCGGGCTGTGGTGGCGCAAGCCTTTAATCCCAGCACTTGGGAGGCAGAGGCAGGCGGATTTCTGAGTTTGAGGCCAATCTAGTCTACAGAATGAGTTCAAGACAGCCAGGGCTATACAGAGAAACCCTGTCTCGAACCCCACCCCCCACCCCCCAAAAAAGCTGCAACAGCAGCTGCTAACGTTTATTGAGCATTTACTACAGACAAGGCACCAGGCTAAGCAACTAAGCCTTTCAGCTAGGGAAGTGTAAACACTTGTGACATCACAATCTGTACAATGTGACAGACGGCTTAAGACAAGATGCCTGGTTGGGCATCCTTGGATCTCCTGAGAGGACAGTGGAGGGGATTCCAGTGTACGGATTTCCATTAAGTCACCAAGTTTCTTGGTTCTCAGATAGTCCCAACACCACCCTTCTTATCTGTCCTTTTCCTGATGTACTCTACAAGGCACAGAACATGGCGGCAAGCCAAATAGGAGGAATTCAGGTTGCTGAGTGCTAGATCCAACCAGTGTCAGAGCCCAAGGCACTAACGGTATGCTTCCATTGACTACGTGCCTTTAAATTTAAAAAATCTAGTTCAAGGCCATCTGCAGGCTCCATAGAGAATGTGGGGCAAGTCTGAGCTACATGAGACTCTCTATGTATGTATGTATGTATGTATGTATATGTATATATGGAAATGGCCCTTGGGGCTTGAGGACCTTAATTGTCGTAGCCTGATTCACTGTGTGATTCCCTACTTCAGGGGTGCAGGTTGGGTGATGTGGGTACGCACTGAAGTAAAACGGCAACGCAGAGTAGTTGTGGGCTTCCCGGTAAGCGATCAGGTTGATTTCATGTTGTCGCTGCTGAGCCTGAAGGCGGTGCTTGGCTCGGCGGTGGTGGCAGACACAGCAGCAGCTCAGGATGATGACGACAGTCCACACCAGCCAGAACCCTGGGGCATGGGGAGGCAAGACAGAGAGGCACGCACACAGTGAGGACCGGTGAGAGGGGCCGGCTTGCAAGCAAGGTCTAGACAGTGTCCCCGTCGCTGCCGCGGACAGTCAGGCTGCACCCTGTCACTTAGGTCAAGCCATATGTTCAAAACGTTTCTACTGTCGGGAAAGGTGCTTGGGACAGAAGGAAGGGAGTGGCCAGGTGAGGGGGCCAAGCTGTCACTTCAGCTGTATTCACATGTAATTTACATGTGGAGGGCATCTTGGACAAAATACTTCAGATTTTCTTGGTACCTATCTTTCCCCTTCCTACCCCAACCTGGAAGAACAGCAACTGCAGAGGACTTCAGAGAGGCCCCTCATATAAGAATTCTTAGGGTTCTCCTGATGAGGAAGAGGGGGCTCTTCCCCACGCGTGTGCCTCTGTAAAGTGCAGTCCTTAAACAGAGAAATGGAAAAGTTTTAATTGCCTCAGGCCCCTGCTCTTCCCTGGAGAGTGTAAATGACCTCCGGTGCTCTCTAATCTGGTACAATTCCATCTCTCCATCTCGGCACTGCCTGGACAGTCCATCCCTATATCCCTTAAGTCTGGGAGGTGGAGGGGCCTTGGCAGAGTCCCCTTCTTTTTCTACCCCAGAGTACTGGTGAACCCCCACATGAGAACACCTTCTCAATTTTGAAATGTAGATAGAAAATGCTTTTAAACACTTTAAAAAAATATATTAATGCTCCAGTTTTTCTTAAATATATTCAGACATACATGGGAGAAACACTGAAAGGAAAAACACAAAAGAATGACTTTTTAAGAATGTACGTTCATGCCGGGCCTGGTGGCGCAGGCCTTTAATCCCAGCACTTGGGAGGCAGAGGNAGGTGGATTTCTGAGTTCGAGGCCAGCCTGGTCTACCAAGTGAGTTCCAGGACAGCCAGGGCTATACAGAGAAACCCTGTTTCAAAAAACCAAAAAAAAAAAAACCAAAAAAAAAAAAAAAGAATGTACGTTCATGCGTGTCGGCCGGCATGCGTGTCCATGCTGGTACCCCGGCGTTCAGAGGGCGCGGGCTCTCCTGGAACCTCGGTTACACATGCACAACTGTGAGAATCCATGTAGGGTTAGAGAAGGAACAGAAGCCAGGAGACAAGTGCCCTTAACCCCAAGTCATCTCTCCAGTCCCAAAATAATGACATTTTTAAAAGACATGGCATTATGAGAAATTTAAGGTTTTTTTTTTCCCAATTGTTTTATTCTTTTAAATTATGAAAGTAGAAAAAAAATCAATTTCAAAATTACCCATGACTAGGAGCTGGAGAGATGGCTCAGTGGGTAAGAGCACTGACTGCTCTTCCAGAGGTCCTGAGTTCAATTCCCAGCAACCACATGGTGGCTCACAACCATCTGTAATAGGATCTTACACCCTCTTCTGATGTGTCTGAAGACAGCCGTAGTGTACTCATATACATAAAATAAATAAAATCTTTAAAAATAAATTACCCATGACTAATTTTATTTTTACTGGCCTCTTCTATTTTTCTTTTCTTTGGTTTCTCCTGTGTAGCTCTGGCTGTCCTATACTCACTCTGTAGACCAGGCTGGCCTCGAACTCAGACACCCACCTGCCTTTGTCTTCTGAGCGCTAGGATTAAAGGCGAGTGCCACCACCTCCCAGCTGGCTTTTTTCTTTTTTTCACTGTCATACAAGGGGGCACTGGGTCCCCTAGAGGGGGAGTTACAGCTGTGACCTGAATCCCAGTACTGCAAGAGCAGACAGTGTTCTCAGCACATGAGCAATCTCTAGGCCATCACTGTGCCCTGGGGATTGAGCCTGGAACTTCATCATTGCTTTATGAGCGGACACCCCGCAGCTCTCTGCCCCATTCTCACCCCCACCTTCTAGGTCAACACTAAAAGTATATTCCTCCTTCCCTCTCTAGAAAATCAACATTAATGTTATTTTTTCTTGAGTCATTTTCCCAGTATTTCCTCATTATATTTTCTGTGCTCTAATATATGTGATCCACGGCATTATTCTCAGCTACTGCTTTAAACTTAACTGTTAAGTAAAGAAAATCTCAGCCAGCTGTAGTGGCACAGGCCTGCAGGACAGAGACAAGACCTCCAGCTCAGAGTTAACCTGGGCTATATAGGGAAACCCTGTCATGTCACACAAGAGAAAGTAGCCACGCGCTACTTTCATGTACATCAAAAATTTGTGACTCTCGTTTGGGTGCGTGGGTAGGTCTGAACTCCCTGGCCTCTGTGTGCTTGGGGGAGGTTGACTAAAGCTACCTATTGACAGAACTTATAAGCAGCGTGTTGTTTAGAGATGAGCATGCTTCCTGTGTGAAACCTTCCATCAGCGCCCACTGGTATTCCAGACAGTCACTTCTGGCTCTAGGCTATGAGACGTGCCCCGGTGGGAACAAAGCCCCCGTTCCACCTTCCACGGACACAGCAAGAATGAGGAAGAAGCCTGTTGGTTTTGGCCGCTAGGATGATTCTGGACATGTTTGTTCCTGCAGCAAAACCTAGCCCATCCTGGCTGCCACAGTGTGCTACAGGGTTTTCCATGTGAGATCTGGGGATTTATCAGGAATTGTTCTCACTTTTGTTTATTCTGTGCTCACACACAGTATCAAGTCAGAGGACAACTTAGTGGAGCTGAGTCTCTCCGGCCCCAGGACAGTCCCTGAGCAGCAGTTACCACCTGAACTGTCTCCTAGACCTTAGGGGCGGGCAAGCTTGAAGAGGTTCTTCATCTAAAACAAGACCAAGGTTCGCTTCACTCAAGTACCATAGGAAAGGCTTCTTGTTCTTCAAAAACCACAAAATGGACAAATGAGGAAGAGCAGCAGGCCGTAGAATCCAGGGCCTTGTGCATGCTGGGACGCACACGCATTCCTGGAAGACGGTCCCATTCCCTGGCCCACATTCTCCCACTTGTTATGAGAAGGAAAACCATCCCTACTGTGCAGCAGCTGTGTGATGTCACCTGTGACTAACTGGGTAAGCACCTCTCAGTCTCACACGTAAGACCACAGGAGAGTTATCTGTGTGGATCTACACAAGGAAAAGTACAAGGTCTTGTAGCACACTGGGCATCAACCTAGGGGTGGGAAAACGGACAAGCTGGTCCCTTCTGGTGGGAAGGCAGACAGATGACAGTCTGATATGGCCTACACAAACTCGACTGTCCCAGAAATTATGCCAGGCAAGGCTATAAACTGGCTGTAAGCAGGGGTGGGGTATTAGATTAGTCCCAGTGGGGTTGGACCAAATTTTAATATTTTAGCTAGATTTCAGAAATACAGAGGTAGGTTTTATTGTTTTTGTTTTTGAGACAGGTGTTGCTATACAACTGTGGCTGGCCTCAAACTTGGGGCAATTCTCTATGTTCCCCAAACACACAGCAACCTAGACAACCCCCATCATACTTCCCACCCAAGTTATGACCTCGTGGTGTGGAGCATTTGTCATGCTAAGCTAAATGAAAAACATGTTTTTTAAAACAATCACAGTCCCATGTAGGAACTGAGTCATGTGCCCTAGAGTTCAGGACAGACTTGTCACTCCTCTGCTGGCAGGAAACTCCCCACCAGGGAGCAGGCTCACACTGCAGAGGTAGCTCCCCTTGCTCCCTGGGCCCCGACAGCTCCCAGCAGGAACTCCAGCCCTGATGCTGCTTAAAATCTTTGAATTTGGAAAATGAATTTTTATAGTGTCTTCTGAACTACACGGCAACAAATTTGCCTGTAGGGTGACCACAGCTATGCAGGTTCAAACTCCAGATAACCTGTGATCTTTGGGATTCTGTTGCTATTCCCCTTGTGTGTAAGACGGGGAGAACAATGGTCTCACCCACGTTAACACACACATGGAACACTCTCCGCCATACCTGTCCATGTACTGTGCTGTCTCTGGCTTATTGTTATAGCTGTTGAATTTACAGGAATAAGCACAGATGGGACGGATTTCCTTGAAACCCTCCTTTGACCCCTCCTCTAGAACTTTTCCATAAAAAACGTGGGTTAGGATCAAGTCCAGGGTCTGCCTCAAGGTTCTGTTCTTGGCAAATTCTGTGGAAAAAAATGAGGCAACTCCTACTTATTGAGCCCCCGCCGTGAACAAGATGCTGAGCCCACTGATATGGGCTGCCCGTCTGACCATCCTAGCCCCGCCCAGGGACTTGGACCACTAGGGAACTGTGCTTCAACAAGGGCTTGAAGAAGGCTTCCTGCCAGCCAGTGTGCTCAAGAGCTAAACAACTTAATATCAGCTCAAGTGTGTTGAAACATTAGTCACAGAGCATCCCGTAAGTATGGACAGTTTCTCATATATTAATTAAAATCATGGAGTAAGTATCGGGGGCTGGCATTCAGTGGATTGGCTGTGCCTCTTTCACGTCATCTCAGGAAATCCCACCAGAGGCCTTTCCTCTCAGCCGAATCTCAAAGCAGGGAAATCTGACACTTGAGTAAAATTCCTCCAGATTTTATCTCAGGGACAGAAAATCCAACTTTGACTCCTCCCTGGGAAATGCGGTCTGGAGAATGGAAAAAGAGCCTCAGACAAGAACCGGGAACCCCAGCTTCAGGCTTTTTGCTTTGTGGGTACTCCTGGGTTCTGGGGTCTCCTTGCTCCAGGGAAATTAGACATGCACAGAAGCCCTTTGAGACCCTATGATCTGTGCTTCTCTTCCTCTCAATCCTCCTCTTAGCTTAGCCAGCCATAAAAGCATCCTGTATCCCAGCTCTCCCAGGGTGCCCTGCAGTCTCGGGACAGTGGCTCTTCCCTACGGTGTCCTGGCTAACAGCAGTCTCCTGTCTGAATGAACATGTCTCCTATCTACCCTGAACATATCCTCCGTGCTTCCATGCTGATAGCTCACCCTGCATCTCCTCTCTGCTTGACCACTGCCCGATGCAAGAATCAAGGCCTCATGCTGCTTCCAAAACACAAGAGGCCACGGCATCCATTAAGAGCTTCTTGCTGGAACTGCAAACTCTCAGGTCTAGCTCAGATCTGAAGGGTGCAGGGCCTGGAAATCTGTGTTTAAATAAGCCTCTGCGAGGGCGCTGAGGAGGAAAACCCGAGGAACCGGGTTTGCCGAATGACTGACTGAACAGTGACCCCAGGCACAGGTGCAGGTTTCTGCGGTCTCAGCCACCGCGCCGGTAGAACAGGAGCCTGCGTTCTCACCTCACGCAGGCCTAGGGACTGGTTCAGGTTACAGCACACTGAAAACTTGAAGAGAACTCAAGGTCAGCGTGTGCCTGTGGGTCGGTACACTGTGCACAGGTCAGTCCTTACGACGCAGGTCAATTTAGTTTAATACAGGTAAAAGGGCTGGGGGAACGGCATTTCCCCCAGGGCCTTTCTTGTGAAATGAAGAGGAGCCTAGTCTGACCCTGCCAATGATTCCTGGCTCGGTGTGCTCAAGGCCAATTACTTTTGCATTTCTGGCAAAGCTGAAAGGCTGTTAGAGGGAACACAGCTTAAAAAACCACGAGAAGTGTATTTTTCAGCTCTTGGAAGGTAGAGGTAGCAGAACTTAGAGCTCATGGCCAGCCTGGGCTACACCGCAATTTCCAGACCAACTGTCTATAGAGAACGTGTCTTAAAGAAACCAACAAAGCAGCAAGTGCAGCAAGTGCTGAGAACAGTCACACCTCATTCCAGCCCTCAAGCCCCCTCCAACACACTTCTTACAGGGGGAGTTCCTAAGGGGGACAAAGAGGCGTGCACTGGGCACCTCCTGCCCAAGAAGCCACTGCTAGACGTGGACCTCCTAATGGCTCAGTCTGTGGTCTCCTCCCCGTTACACGCACCCAGAGGCCTGTGGGGCCTCCTCCCTTTAAAGCCCAGTTGACTGTAACTGGAAGGTAAAGAAGCAGAAGCCCTCTTCTCAGACAATCTCCCCGCCATGTTTCCCCAGTCCTTCCCACTGGCCCGGCCAATCAGACAATCTCCCCGCCATGTTTCCCCAGTCCTTCCCACTGGCCCGCCTCTTGGCCCTGGCTTTGGTGGCTATTGGCTGGGTCTGTCTGCCCTCAGGAGGCTCTGTCAATCTGAGATGGGACCTCAGCAACTCCGGGTCTTTTCCATAAGTGACTCTGGCTGAGCCCAGCCCCAGGAAACCAACTGGAGCCCAGAGGCTTTTTTGGCAGCCTGACTTGGCCTTTTGTTTTGACAAGGGGTGAGAGGGAGAATTTGAACCCTGTGGTTATCTGCATTTTAAAACATTTAAACACAGCCAGTCCACCTGCTTGGCACTTGGTGTTCCCTAATCAGTTTCTCGGCCCCACCCCGACTGAAACAGCCACCGTGGACCCTCCTCTGGCCACTGCTTCTGTACGTGGGGGACAGGTGGGGATCTCGGAGCTCTGTCCTTTCCTGCACTGAATTCCTGAAGCTCGGTGTCCTCAGTCCTGGAAGGCCGAGAGTGAGGGAGAGGTCCTATTTGAAGGACCCACCCATGCTGGCTCGTTGCACATCACAGGGAGAGACTTCCCAGCTAGGAGTCCAATTTCCTTGCCAGATTAAATACTGGTCCTAGCTGTTTTCCTACCATATCACTGATTGGAGGAGGGGGTGCAGAGACAGGGAGGGGGAGCCTAGGGGACTGTGGGAGTTAGGGTAGGCAAGCCAGCCCAACACCTGATTTCATAGAAAGGCAAGCTAGGGACCAGAATCATCCGGGGATGACAAACAGGTGTGGGAAGCACTGCAGTCAGTCACCTGTGTCTGCCCAGCCCTCAGGACTGCCCCCGGCCCTCAGGACTGCCATCCTCCTACTCTGTCTGGCGCTCAGCACCATCTCATCTGAGCTCTAAGAAGATCAAGGCACAAAGTGTCTTAGGCAGAAACACTACCCAAGGACCCTGACCTCCTAAGAGGCAAGGACTACATCCCTCGGTCCTCAACCCATGGTGCCCAGAGGAGGCCTAAGCCCTCCTGCTCTAGAAAGGAATCACTTCCGGGACCCGGAACCCGGTTCTACTCACCAACACTGTCCCCAAGAGAATCAGAAAAGGCTGGCCAGCCCGCGGTTTCCCAAGGAGCAGAGGCAGTAACCGGGACCCTGGCATGCCAAGAACCCCCGGGCAAGGACTTACACCAGAGTTCATAGTAGTAGTTGCAACACTGAGACTGTCCACAGCAGTGTCCTGTGTCACAGATGTAGCTTTGATTGTTGGTGCCCACACAGGCTTCCTTATCCTGCAAAATCAAGATGCAACGGAGCATGTTACAGCACAGCTTGTACCTCGCTACCCACACCTGGTCATCTGTCTGTCTGTCCCCCAAACATCGCCAGCATTCATCCCATTAAGGAACCAGGAGAACAAGAAATACCTGATCACAGCAGAATTTAAAAAAAACAAAGTTTTCTTTTGTTTGTTTTTTCTTATGCCCAAAGGTCATAGCACAGAAAGCCACTTGGTAACAAGTGAGGCTCCCCTCAGACAGGACAGGGAAGGGGGCCCCATACTCTACATCCTAGGAGAAATATTTCATGTGCACTGTTAAACTCAGTTGCTAGGAAGTTGCTCAGTTCTCCTGTGGCTAACAGCGATGAAGTCACTTTTCTGTGAGTTTTTCTAGAATGCTGGATGCAAACAGGACTCTAGAATTACCATCCAGTCAGTCATTCCGGTCTCCCTTCCAAACTCCCTCCCAGATTGTCAACGAGAAGGATCAAAAGATGGTTTGAAAGCAAAGTGCAGGTTGGGAGTGCAGCCCTGCTGGCAGAATGCTTGCCTAGAACTCGTGAAACCGTGTGTTCAATGCCACTGCTGCAGAAACTGCACACAATGGTGCACACCTATCATCCCAGCACTTAGAGGGTGGAGACAGGAAGATCGAAAATCAAGATCACCCTGGGCTACAGGAGACCCTGTCACAAACAAACAAAACCCAGAATAAACAGATAAACAAACCACGAAACCTTCTCCTCAGAGTCCCCCCTCTTTAGAAACTGATGGTGAACCTACTCAGTTGGCCTGGTCAAATTTCAATTTACTAGATCACTTTTACTTATGACTCTCGATAGTCTTGACTTGATCCAGGACTCATATTGTCCCTCATCAGGACACCGATGTAAAGGGCACTGCTGAGTAACCACGGAGCACTCTGCCAAATTCTATTCATAGCATTGGTGGATGAGGGGTGTGTGTGAGTGTGTGAGTGTGTGTGTGTGTGTTCTGAAAATATATTTCACACATAGGATATGGAATACCAATCAGGCATGGGGGCTGCATATGTAAGCCTAAAACTCAGGAGGACGAGGCAGGAGGACTGCTTTGAGCTCGAGACCAGCCTGGGCTACACAATGAATTGAGTTCAAGCCATCCTTGGATACAGGATAAGGATATGTCTCAGAGAGGAGGCAGGGGCTGGAGACAACTCAGTTGGTAGTGTGCCTGCTGTGTAAGCACTAGGACCTAAGTTGGGATCCCTAGAGCCCACATAAGAAGCTGGGTAGAGTGGGGGTCATCTGTAATTCCAGCAGCATAGGAGGGAGTAGAGGATGAGGGAGGGTCATATCCAAACACAAGGACTTGAGACAGGAGGATGCCTAGGGCCTGCCGGCTAGCCAGCCTAGCTGATGGGGTCAATTCCAGGTTCAGAGAGAGGCCATCTCAAAACACGAAGTGGAGTGCAACTTAGAAAGACACGAATAGCCTCTGGCCTTCACATGTACACATGTGCACGGACACACTAGTATGCATGCACACACAGAGTCACCTGCCATATCTGGCTTTCAACATTTCATTTACTACAACCAGTCTGTGCCAAGCACCATCTTGGGTAAATGGAACACAAAGACAGAAAACCCTGTTCCCAGCGTGACAAACCTCAGTTATGAACGAAAACCCTGTTCAAGCAAAGAAACGCAACCTGAAGGAAGGCATTTGCAACCGCCCCACCCATGGGTGACATTCCAGCGGATGGCTGCCAGAGGAAAGTTAAGTCATATGGAGACTCCATTTTACTACACCAGCCACAACCACAAACAAAGCCCTCTGGTGAGTGTCTCCGGCTGGAGGCTGGGCAGTTACAGGAGGTACCTGTAGCTACAGAGGGAAGGCAGGAGACAGGGCAGCACTTACACCAAATTCCTCCTCAATGCAATTTCTACCTTCAGGGCTTTCACGGCCCTTCAAAGTCTTAGATTCAGGCCAGCGGGATGACTCAGTGGGAAAAAATGCTTGTCACACAAACCTGAGTTTGAGCCCCCAAAGCCTTGACGAAGGAGAGTGCCAGCTCCCTGGTGTCAGAGGGACATCTTGACATCTGTATGTATAGTGTGGTGTGAGCATAACCGCACTCACACGCACAGTAATAAAACACAAAATTGATTTAAAGAAACAAAAACTCTTATACCTCAGGATAACCAGTTTAGGAGGAAACACAGGAAAGGGCAGTAAAAGCTTACAGTGAGTCTCACAATACCGCAGAGTTCTTTATTCTTGCTTTCCCTAGCCCACTAAAAACAAAAAGCTATGTAGCAGGCGGCTGGCTGGCTGGCTGGCTGGCTGGCTGGAGGCCCCTTCAGAGACATGGCATGTGCAGAGAAAGCAGAGCTATGCTCTCCAGAACCTAGCTAGCCACTCTGGCTTCAGAGAAAACCACTCCTTTCCTCAGGACATCAGTCTCCAAGGTCACCAAGCCCTGCCTGCCAGAGCCATTCTCTCTTGGCGCTAGTTGGCAAAAGCAAGTTCAAAGTGTTTACATAGCTTTAAACCACACCTTGCTTCCTCTACCCACCAGAGGTGGCCTAGGCAGCCAACTGGTCCTACGTGAGGCACGTAATGAAGACACTTGAAATCTAAACGCGTGGCATCCTCGAGACCTATGATGTCAGCTTTGCTCCTGGCAAGAGGCCTGTCATAAATAGAACCCCATTCCGCCTTGCTGATCTGCCTCCAGGCAGAGCTGTCCAGCGGCCCTTAGCCCAGCTCCTCAAACCCACTTTGACTCAGACTTCCCCGCTCTGCCTCCCTGCGTGCAGGATGCCTGTGGTCGGTCTGTCCTGGTCTTGGTGTTGGTCACCATTCTAGCATGGGAAAGGAAAGGGGGCAGGCAGTGATGGAGCCAGGGAGAGGGCTCAGGGTGTGAGCAGAAACAATGTGAAGGAGAATCAGGGGATGAGACGTGGGCTTCTCAAGCCAGACCTGCCATAGGAGAGAGAGCAGGCAGGCTCGGCGTCCATCTCATCTCTGACACTTCAGAGGAACAAGACTCTGGGCAAGGGACAGGGATGGCCCTAGGGCTAGTTAACACAATCTGTAACATCTTCAACCCACAGGGGTTCTTGGTTGGTTGGCTGGTTGGCTGGTTGGCTGGTTGGTTGGTTCGGTGTTCAAGGTCTTACCCATGCTAACATGCAGGCTCTGTCTACGGTTTCCATCCAACCCAGCTCTGACACAGCATCCTCCAGCCAGTGTACAGCTCATACAACCCATGACTCCTTTCTCAAGCCAACAGCTGAGGTGTGGATGCTCCCAGTGAGGAATGGAAGGAGCCCAAGGCCTTCGGGCCTTTCTGCAACATTTCCTGACAGCCTTGAGCTGTGGTGGGAAACAAAGTGGGCAACTGAGCACCGCCCTCACGCGGCCGAGCACCGCCCTCACACAGCAGAGCAGTCTGGGAGAAGGCAGAGGACTAACCACACAGAGCTAACAGCAATGGCACTCAAACCCATACACAAACCCATACACACTCGAAGAGAGAAGACCACACCAAGACTGCCAAAGGGGCTTCTGGGAGGAAGTTCACTTGGGAGGAAGAAGATGGCTAGAGAGTCTGTAACTGCAGGGAGGCACAGGAAGAATGTTCCAGTACAGCCAACTTCCTTGGCTAGGAGATAGAAAACCCATAAGATTAAAAAAAAAAAAA
>NC_034590.1:157967625-157991036 GCF_900095145.1 Mus pahari | reverse complement strand
GAGAGAGAGAGAGAGAGAGAGAGAGAGAGAGAGAGAGAGAGAGAGAGAGAGAGAGCGCACTTCAAAAAGGAACTGTAAAATCTAAGTGCGCTCAGGGCTGAAGAGATAGATGGCTCTGTGGTTAAGAGCACTGGCTGCTCTTCCAGGGGGCAAAGGTTCCATTCCCAGCATCCATACGGTGGCTCACAACCATCCGTATCTCCAGCGCCAGGAGAGCCTTAACTCGCACTGCACATATGTGGCACACAGGCAGCCATGTAGGAGAATGTCCACACATTTTATAAAAGTGCTGTTGCACCAAGGCCTTCACCTTAATAACGGCAATGGTGGAGAGTGGGTCTATTACAGGGCCACCACAGGCCCCTGGCACCACACACGGTGACAAGCTCCATAAGACACCAAACAAAACAGTGGCACAGAGAATAAGCAGTCAAGGCTGACCTGGGACCTGTGGGGCCGCTCTTACGACAGCTGGGGAATGGCACATCTTTTGCACAGATGCAAAAGATTATTTCCTTTTTTTTGGTGGCAGCAAAGGCTCTGGGGCTGACCAGGCCCTCTTCAACGCTTTCCATGTCTTGTACTTGCTATTCTTAGCTGAGCCACTGTAAAGGTCAATTTAATCAACACGAGAACTTTTTCGGTGCCAGCATAGAAAGAGATGCTGGGCAGTAAGGGTTCTTCAGGCATGGTTTTAATTTGCCAATTTATGGGGCTGGAAAACCCCCGGAGCAGCTGGCTGGAGTCAACATCATCCTCACAACCTTAGGCAGGCGCTCAAGTTTTAAAGGTTAAGAGTGAAAAACAGGAAAATTGAAGTCCTTCACTGATGCTCAAGCATACAGGACACCAGCTCTCGGCTGCTCGATGTGAACAGCCCGGGAGCGCCCACTTCCGGCACAGGAGTACCCACTTCCGGCTCTCTCTGCAGAGAGGACAAATTTCTAGTGGAAACATTCACCGCCACCCTCACCACGGACACTGAGCTACGCCCTGAATGCCCCTTACATTAGTCATATGCCAGGCAACATGCGGGATACTACAGCCATGGAAAGGCAATCGGCAAAGGGCAAGTTTCCACTGCTCCCAGGAAGGGCAGACAGGCACCAGTTGGACTATGAAATACTAGCGACACACCAATCTTTTAGTTAGAAAGCTGGGCTTGCAAGGAAGCTGCCCCAGGAAACAAAACTTGTGGAGGGGAACTGGAAACCACATTCAGAAGCGAGGCCAGACCTTTCTAGGTGCCCTGCACAGTGGGCTACATGACCTGGGATCGGTCTGAAACAGGAGAGGTGGAGCCAAGCCCCAGTATACAGAGATGGGACCCTCTGAGTGTGCTGCCTTCAGGGCGTGCAAGCAGGTGAATCTCTGTGTATTCAAAGCCAGTCTGGGCTACATAGCAAGTTCCAGGACAGGCAAGGCTACATAGTAAGACACTGTTTCAAACAAAACAAAACAAAATAAACATGCAAAAATATGGGACCCTCAAAGGGAAAATACAGATTAAAAAAAAAAAAAGCCCATAGTACAAAGTAGTAATGAAGAAGATATGAATGGAGTGGAGAGGGGCCTTCCCTCAAACTAACATGAGACTTGACTGGAATACCCACCGTGGTGGTTTGAGTATGTTTGGCCCATGGGAAATGGCACTATGAGGATACGCGGCCTTACCCAGTACTGAGGAGACTCCCCTCCTGGCTGCCTGAAGAAGAGAGTCTTCTGACTGCCTTCAGATCAACTAGTAGAACTCTCAGCTCCTCTCCAGCACCAAGTCTGCCTGGATGCTGCCGTGCTTCCCACCATGATGCTCCAGCAGACAGGAGCGTGTGGAGGAGGGAGCTGAGGCTGGCTATGGAGAAAGAAGGGCCTCTGGGCCTGTGAGATAGATGGCTGAGTGGATAAAGGTGCTTGCAGCTAAGCCTGACAACCTGAGTGACCCCCAGGGACCTACACGGTGGAAGGAGAAAACTGACTTCTGGAAGAATTGCGGGGTGAGGTGTGGAGGCAGTTCCCAGGCCAGCAACAGCCTTGTGACATCTTGCAAAAGAAATATAAATACCAAAGAAATCTAGCCAGAAGCCCCATGTTTTATGATGTGACACTGACATGCCATCCAGGGACAAATGAGAACGACGGTTCCAGTTGAACAGTGATGTTTTTATCTGTCAGGCTGACAAGGGATCAACGGTGCTGGCTAGGTTTATGTCAACCTGACATGAGCTGGAGTCATTCTGCAAGGCAATTCAGAAAATGTCGGTACCAGATTGGCCTGTGGGCAAGACTATAGCACTTTCTTAACTGAGACCGATGTGTGCAACTCACTGTGAGCCCAATCCCTGGGCTAGTGGTCCTGGGTGCTATGAGCAAGCAGGCTGAGCAACCTGTGGGAGTGAGCCAGTAAGTCAAACCCCTCCACAGCTTCTGCCTCTACTCCTGTCTCCAGATCCCTGTCCTGACGGTGGACTGCGATGTGGATCTGTGAGCTGAAATAAACCCTTTCCTCCCCGGGTTGCTTTGGATGATGGTGTTTTAATCACAGCAATAGAAACGCTAAGACACACAGTAAGGAATCCCACAAATGAGGCTCTACTGAAGACGAGTTTGCAAGTAAAATGCAAAATATATAAAAACATGATCTATCACAAACAAGACTTGGGAAGTTCAACAAATAATAGGCTAATACCAGCTAGAAGGAAAATGACCTTATGTGATAGTGGCCAGAGGAGAAGAGGTTTCAGCCAGGTGTGGCTACTGGTGTATAATTGCAGGACTCAGCAGGCTCACGCAGGAACACCAGCAGGAGCTGGTCTGAGGTACAGGGTACCCCATCCGGGAAAAAGACATAAAGAAAACATGAAAGGAGGGGCGGGAAGGAACAAGGAAGGGAGGAAAGGGGGGAGGCAGGAAGGTGGGAAGGAAGGAAGGAAGGAAGGAAGGAAGGAAGGAAGGAAGGAAGGAAGGAGTCCAGGGAGATGGCTCGCTGGTAAAACACTTACATTGCAAGAATGAAGCCTGAGTGCAGCCCCAGAACCAGGGTACAGCACACCAGGTCTGAACCTGAGGAGAGCAAGACATGGAAAGTCTGCATGCTGTGCACTTGAACTCTCAGTGCTGGAAATCTAGAGACAAGTGGGTCCCTCGGGCTCATGCTGCTTAGCCTACTTGGGGGTTCTAGGCTAGAGAGACTTTATCTCAAACAGAAGGGACAATAGACTCTGAAGAAGACTATCCAAGGCTGTCCTCTGGCCTCTACACACACACACACACACACACACACACACACACACACACACGCACACACACACACGCACACGCATGCACACGCATGCACACACACGCATGCACACACGCACACACACGCACACACACACACGCACACATGCACAGGCATACTCTTGCACATAAACACACACAAACAAAAAGAAGAGGTTTCAAATAATTAAAGCCCAAAAGAAAGAACAGACCGTGAGAAACAGAAATTATCAAAGGAGAGATAGTGGCCAATGCTTGGTTTGACAGTAGAAAGTAGAAAATGCAGAGATCAAAGTGGCCCCCAAGCCGGGCAACCGTGCCATGCAGAGTCATAAAGCATCCCATGTCTTCGCGGGAATGGCAGAGCGGATGGAGGTGGCGAATCAGAGCAAGAGCGAGCCGACAAAGTTGGAAAAATCATTAATGATAAAAATGCAGAGCAGAGGCAATGGCTCAACAGATAAGACGCTTGTCACTAAGCCTGATAATCCCAGTTCCACCCCCAGGACCCACAGGGCAGAGGGTGAACGCCTGCAAGCTGACCTCTGACCTCTACATGCAGACTGCCTACCCACATAAAATAAGTCAAATTTAAAAACTTCAATAGACGGGTTATACAGAGACTTGACAAAGTAAAAAAAAAAAAAAAAAAACAAGTAATAATCCAGAGAGCAGATTTGAGGAAATTACCTAATAAAATGTGTTTTCCTCAGTGAGAAAAACACGCGGAAATGGAAAAATTCTCAAGAAGTAGAGTGGAAGAAGGCAATACGCATAGGTAGCTGAAGAAAGGAATCCAGAACATTTACAATATGGAATCCTGGGGTGGAAGTGAATATATCTAGTATACTTTATGAAACAGGACTAGGAAGTTTTCAGATATGTCCTCAGTATCAAATAAAATCAGAATTTAAAGAGTAATTATCTCTATCTACAGGACAACAGAACAGAAAAGAAGAGGACCAAGGCGGGCGCAGGGAACGCCTGAGAGGGTGATATCAGAATTAAGCTCGAAGGACAAGAAGATGCTGGGCGCTGCTCCAGGCTGGGGAACGCAAGAGAAGACACCGCTCTGGTGTTCTCAAGGAGCAGAGGGAAGCTGGTACAGGTCGGTACGGCGGATCTCAGGGGCTCAGCAAGAAGCCTGGCCTCTGCCAGTCTCTCCTTAGATCGCGGCGACTTTAATAGATTGAACGAGCATTTGAAACCCTCATAACTACTTCCCAAATACAAGGTAAACAGTAAGATAATTTTCTTCCATCCTTGAACCTAGGAATGGCTCTCCAGAAAACAGACAAGTTCTTGTACTGCACACCCACTGGTACAGGGTTTTCCTGATTTAGGGACTGAAGCCAAAAGAGAACAAAGCTTTCACAAGACAGATGTGAGTCAAGGAGAGGTGGCAAACAGAATCTCCAAATCCTGAAAAGTCAGGATCTTCAGGGCCAGCTCTTTGGTGGTTATAAAAATATTCTCCACAGCTACATGGATTTACTTAGTGGGTTTTGGGGGGGAGATGGGGGTGGGGGTGGAGATCGAGACAGTCTATGTTTCTCTAGTCCTGGGACTCACTATGTAGACCAGGCTGGCCTTGAACTCACAGAACCCACTTAATCTCCCTCCCAATTGCTGGGATTAAAGATGTGAGCCACCATGCCCAGCTACCTGCATTTTTAACAACCAGCAAGTTAAGACAACGTCATCATCCCTAATATTGATTTTCAAGGCTACTCACAAAGCTAAGGAGGAGGGAGCATTCGTTTGCCCAGGGGACACCCTGAACAAGGTAGGAGGAAGGACTGAGCAGGGCTCCTGCCTGTCGGTTCCCACATTAGTCTAACCCTCCCCACAGTGAGGCTATCATATACTAATTTTGTATCCCCCACAATGTATATTGTGCCTGACCATTACACTTTAAGCTTTGCTTAGCAAAAGGTGAAGTTCATCCTTTCTGAAAGAGCGGGCTACTGCTAAGATGTTAACCAAGATTCAGACATGTGCGCAGAGGCATTGGGGGTGGACTTTTGAGCTGTTTGGTAGAATTCAGCAGTTTCCCAAAAGAACAGTCTGAGCTAAATCTGCAAGTACTGCTGACAGAAGCAGCAGACCAGCCCTGATAAGATTCAGCCTCACAGCTCGTGGCTTACTGTGTGGTTCACCCCTTAAGGGCTTTGCCCCCTCTCCCATTCATTCTCTAGATACAAAGTCCAGAGCCTGGAGCCAGCAATGCTCTAGAAAGCAGGAAGGTAACAGGTTCATGCTAGCCTTCCCTTAAGTGCTGGTGAGCAGAACTACCCGAGGTATTTATTAAGGTACAGCCAGGACCTCTGGCATCATTGACTGAAAATTCTCCTCGCTAAAACATTCCCTGAGCAGGTATGGTGGCACTGGAGTGCAGTCCTACGACTTGGGAGGCAGAGGCCGGAGGGTGAGGAGCTCCAGGCCATTCTTAGGTACATAGCAAACCTGAGGCTACATGAAACTGTCTACACACACACACACACACACACACACACTTAAAAATGAAAACTACAGGCTGGAAGGATGGGCTCAGCTGTTAATAGCACTTACTGCTCTAAAAGATGACAGGGATTCGATTCCCTGCACCTACATGGCAGCTTACAACTGTCTACTGGGGCTAGTCCCAGAGATTGGATGCCCTCTTCTGACCTCAGGGGGGTACTAAGCACATATGTGACGATCAAATATATATGTAGGCAAAGCACTTATACACACAAAATTAAAAAATAAACAACAACAAAAAAGTAAATAAAAGCTAAAAGCACTCCCTGGTTTATACATGTCATATATACTCAAGGTTGAGTGTCACTGTCTTGGATGTACAATATGTATAAAAGCAACATTCCGTGCTTTCTAAAACAGATGAGGGCTAATGTTCCTTCTAGAATCCCAAACATGTCCCAACAGTTAGTCACAAAAGCATCAACTCAGAATCAGGGCGTATTAAATTATTTGCCCTACGTCCCATTCCTTAAAAGACGCAATAAATCATAAACATATAATCTAAAAACAAGTGACAACTCACCAGGCAGCCCCCACCTGGCAGTCCTGCTGCCTCTGAAGCTGCCTCGTGACTGAGACCTCATTAAACTGCCCCCAAACAGAGCAGCAGAGAGATGAAAACCCATTTCCTGTGTTGCTATTAGGAACCGGACAACACCCGCACCAAGAGCCACCTGACCCTATAGGAAAATCCCAGAGTGAAAACCCGAAGCTGCAACACACCCCAAGGTTTTCCTAAAGCCCACTTGGTAAGGCCCTGGCACTACAGCTCTGTGGGGTCCTGCTGGCCACAGGGTATAAGATACCATACCACAGGATCATTCTTCCACTCCTGGACACCCCTAGAAGACAAGGCGGCCCCAGTGACCCCACCTCACTAGCCTCTTCTTCCACAGGCCTCTAAGAAGTGTGACTCCTTTTAATAAGGACTGACTTAGAGAGCAGAGGGCTGAAATGGTGAAGGCAGGGCATAGGCTGGGCGCAGGCAGGGCAGCTGCTTACTGTGTACTTTTCAAAGTACGACACACTTTATCTTTTTCTTTTTAAGCTGCTTACATTTTACGAATATGAGTGTTTTGCCTACAAGTAGGTAAGTGCACCATGTGCCTGGTGCCCACAGAGGTCAGAGGAAGTTGTCTGATCTCCAGGAACTGGAGTTGTAAGCTGCCATGTAGGTGCTGGGAACAGAACCTGGATCCTGTGGAAGAGCAACCAGCATTCTTAACTGCTAAGCCACCTCTCTATCCTCTGATCCAGCTCTTCACATAGGTGTTAGGGGACTTTACTGACTGAGCCACTGTTCATTTAAAGGAGAAAAGGGAGGGAGGCAGGCAGGCATCAACATGTAAGAACATAAATACAGGGCTGGTGAGATGGCTCAGTGGGTAAGAGCACCCGACTGTTCTTCCAAAGGTCCAGAGTTCAAATCCCAGCAACCACATGGTGGCTCACAACCATCCCTAACAAGATCTGACTCCCTCTTCTGGAGTGTACAGCTATAGTGTACTTACATATAATAAATAAAATAAAAAAAAAAAGAAAGAACATAAATACAGGGGTTAGAGAGAAGTTGCAGCAGGTAAGAGTGCTTGCTGCTCTTCTAGAAGGAGCAGGGTTCAGTTCTCAGCCCCTTCATCAAGTGGCCCAGAATCGCCAGAGTAACGAATGCAATGCCTTCATGTGGCCTCCAGGGGCACCTGTACACACACGCACAGACTTACACTTATAAATAATAAAAATAAGAGCAAATCTTAAAGGTATTTATTTTCTTTGTTTTTTAAAGATTTATTTATTATTATATCTAAGTACACTGTAGCTGT
The DNA here is from genome assembly GCF_900095145.1 of Mus pahari. Classification (NCBI taxonomy): domain Eukaryota; kingdom Metazoa; phylum Chordata; class Mammalia; order Rodentia; family Muridae; genus Mus; species Mus pahari. The sequence goes on along the minus strand of NC_034590.1, from coordinate 157,983,438 downwards.
CTTCAGATGCACCACAAGAAGGCTTCAGATCTTAGTACGGATGGCTGTGAGCCACCATGTGTTTGCTGAGATTTGAACTCAGGACCTTTGGAAGAGCAGTCGGTGCTCTTAACCACTGAGCCATCTCTCCAGCCCAGGTATTTATTTTCTAATCCCCACATTTACTATTACTCTAGAAAAATCAAGAGCACAGACTCGCCTGGCTCCACCCTCGCCTGGCTCCATCCCTTCTCCCCTCATGCCGATGACCCAGCCATCTCCTGTTTGACTCAGTCACGCTGGGCTGATCCCTGTATGCAGCTGATCATCTCCTCCAGCTTTGTGGTCACTGGGGGTAAGGCAGGCTGGGGAGGACCGAGTATCAGCGGCACCCCTCGGTTTTCTAGAGTGACGCTCAAAGCAGTGCGCCACATGTCCCACGTCAGACAGGGCCAGTCTTCCTGGTCCTCAGGAATCCCCGCCACCTCAGCAAATGGGAAGAGAACCAGGCCGCCAGTGTCAAGTGCTGAAGGGCTTTTCTTTCTTAAAATTTTATTTATTGTTTTTTATGTGAATTGGTGTTTTGCATACATGTCTGTTTGTTTATGTGAGGAAATACCCATTTCTTTGACCAGAAAGAAAAGGTATAGTTTTCAGAGGGACCTGAGCGACCAAGGCTGTGTCACTGGCCTGCTTTAAGAGAAACTCACCAGTTTCAATGGCACCCAAACGCATACGCCATAGGGCTCACCTCACATGGCTGTCCCTTGCAACCCACAGTGTTCCAGTCGCCTGTTTGCTCCTACCTTGGACAGACAAAGAAACCCTGGGTCACCAAGGAGCTGTCTCCAGGACTGAAAAACTTCAAAGAATCAAGGACTTTCTAAAACTCGACACCTACATTTAGAGGTTGAAACAGACTCCATGGTTTAGGAAAGGGTGGAGGGTTGGTCTGTTATGAGAATTAGACTACAATGGATCTAGGATGCTGTAATAGATATGGGGCGCGAAATATGGCCTAGTAGTGAAGTAACTGCTGCCTGACCGTGTAAGCTGTCGAGTTTTCTGGGTAAGGTTTCCATCTGGCCCTGCTGGGGGGTAGATACCTAACTCACACAGGGTAAGAGATGAGATTTCAGGTCTACAAGGGTTTGGGATTATTTCCTCCACACACACAGAAAATAACTTGTCTGTCCTTGATTAGACAAGTCCTTGCTGACTAAGGGGCAACTGGACGTAAAGGCCCAAGTCTTTGGGAAGGTCACCAACGCAGGAGGCTTAGGAAAAGGTGCATCTGCCTTGCCTTCATTGCAGCAGCCATCCCATGCATAGTGATACACACCTACCATACCATCCCAGCTCTGGGAAGACCAAGGCAGGAGAGTTAGGAGTTCAAAGCCAGCCTTAGCTACATAGCAAGCTCTCCTCTCTAAGGCCCATGACTCCCTCTCAGAACAGCAACTGACTGGTGTCAGGAGTTTCTACCCTAGGGTTTTGCATTTAGTCAGCCAGCCTACAGTCAGCCAATCGTGTTTAGACATGGGGGGCGGGGCGCGCACCAAACTGCCCCTAGTTTTAAAGCACTGTTCTAGTCAAAAATCACATGACTGTGTTCTGTGAAGTCTCTTTCGCTGATTGGCTTACGGATTCTGTGCTCTGTGAACTCCCAAAGGACAAGACTGAGGTCAGTATCACACACACGCATCTACTCCAACGAAAACCCTTCAGGAAACCCTAGGCTTGAGGACTATGGAGCCACAAAGCCCTTGGAACAAGTCACTCTTGGTCTCTCATGCAGCAGCCTGCAGAGAACCTCCCAAGATTAAAGCCGAGAGATCTCATTTCCCAGGTGGGTGAGAAATGAGCCCAGCTCCCCAGGTTTACAGTAACCCAGCACAAACTGAGCCCAGTTCCAAAATTCAGAACCTCTCTCAGAGGTGGGAGAATGGCTGCAGATACTTCCAAGCGTGCTGGAGTCCGCCCCAGCTTATCCCAGGGCTTCCTATTGTACAGCAGGGCCATATTCCGGGTGGGACGTCATGAGTGTTTGTGGTTGGCGGGAACCAGAAAGTCCAAACCCTTGACTGAAAACCACGCACTAAGTTAGGCACTGTCTGAAACCAAAATTGAGACCTTGCGTCACAGTTCAGTGGAAGCCCCTGGAATCCTGTCTGTTGGGCAAAGGAGCCAAACAATAACTACAAAGCTGGGGAACCGAAGTCTCAGACAGAACACAGTACCAGTAAACCCCACGCTGCTTCCAGAAAGAGAAGCCAGTGTCACACGCCAGCCATCTGCAGAGCCAACATCCTTTTCTGGAGCTGCCTCAGTCTGCACTCTAGAACTCAGTCACTGAACAGGATTTATTTTTTAATTCTTAAATATGTTTTTATCCTCTACTTCTATTTGAGGCTTCACTGCTCAAAACTTCCTATAATGGACACAGAAAAGGCAATGGCTACAGATTTTACTTTTATATATTTGTAAGTAGACTACGCAATACATTTCAACATACTGATACACACATTAATCCACAAAGAAGTGTATATCATAGAAGAGAACACTGATTAAAGAAATACAAAGATATGGCATTATTTCTTTTCCTTTTCCTTTTTTTTTTTTTTTTTGAGTCAGAGTCTTATCACATAGCCTACGCTGGCCTCTAACTCACTACATAGCCAAGGGTAATTTCCAACTTTCAATTCTCCTTAGCCTTCTGCCTTCCTTGAGGTCCAGGTTTTGAACTCTGCCCAAAGAAGCAGTGGCCATAGATGACACAGAAATTAAGGCAGGTTACCATTTAGGGTTGTTTCAACTCACAACTTGCAGATCAGCAGCTAACAGCAAGATGTGCTAGTGATGGAGAATTAAAAGACCAGTGAAGTCTGCTAAGACATGAGAAGAAATTCCCACAAGACAAGGACTTTTACAGCTTTTTAATATAACTAAATTAGGGTTTGCTTGGTTTTTTGTTTTTTTTTTTTAAAGATTTACTTATTTATGTATGAGTGGTCTATTTGGATGTATGCCTATATGCCAGAAGAGGGCATCAGATCTCATTATATATGGTTGTGAGCCACTATGTGGTTGCTGGGAACTGAACTCAGAACCTACTGGAAGAGCAGCCAGTGCTCTTCGCCACCAAGCCATCTCTCCAGCCCCCAAATTAGGTTTTTTTAAAAAATGATCAAATAACTGTTTTCATGGAGTAAAATTTACCTCTTTAAGGTAAAGAGATGGGTCAAAATCAAGGGCTCTCTCTCCATCACAGGAGAAAGCGACCATTGTCTTTGACTCTGTCCTAGAGAAAAGTCACAGTCAACAGATAGGGTCCTTTTGCCACCAGGTCCTGGTCTTTCTTCAGCCTTTCTCATCAGAGATGTCACAAAGAACAAGTCACACCTCCTAAAAAAAAATGCAGCATCTTCCTACAAAGACCAAAGGGCTTCAAACCCTAACCTAGGCAGGCCTGGGAAAAAGACCTTCCTCACCTCCCATCGCAGGGCAGAGCAGGGGTGTTCCCCTGCCTGTTGCAGGATTTCTACAATCAGTCCAGATAAGGGCTCTGGCTCAGCCTCCGACAGTATAAACAAGGGTCACTTTGGTGGCTGCTGCATTATACACAGCTAGTTCCCTTCCAAGCTGAATCTTGCTTAATTTGCCCTGATCCCAGTGGAGTGGAGGCTAAACTCAAAAGGGTCAGGGTGACGAGAAGCCAGAGCCTGGTCCTCTGTCACAGAGCAGGCAACAGGCCACAGCACCAAGCCAGAGTGCTAGGGAATGCGTCATGACCATTACACCACTAGTACACTGGAGCACAGACCTCCTGAATCCCATTATCCCATTCTCCTTTTGGCAATACGGAGATAAGACCCCCTCACATGCGGTGGTGGTCTTGAAGTAATAAATGCTACCCCCCAAGTAAATGTTGGCTAATAGTGAGCAAACCCAAAGCCAGAGACTTTGGTTACAGATAGCTCCTCAGGAGACCAGGAGTCGGCCTCCTTATGCCTCTTGTCATGATCAATTTCAACATGGACAAAAGACTCCAAGAAGGTCAAAGACTTATTTTCAGTTCCACTGGAGACCACATATTTCTGGTGTTAGAAACCACCTCCACCTCCACCTCCACCTCACTCCTATAGCCATGACGTAGACAATTTAGGACACAGTAGGCCTCCCCCATAGAAGACAGAATTTTAATATAAGTTATTGTCTCCAAGGGTTTAGCCTGTGTTCCACTGACTGGAACAACTGTGTAACAATTGGACCATCGCTTGCACAGGACCTCTTGTCAGCCTTGGAACTTCTGAGCCACCTGTCCCCTTTAATGTCATGTGAGGAAGATCTGCACCTAGTGAGTCTCTCCATTACCCATACACTGATTCTAGCAGAGACTGCGGCCCTCCCGGGTCAGGGAGAGCATTGACCCATCTTTGCATACTAAACATACTTTGAACTACTTTTGCACAATCCTCTTCAGGTACAGAATGCTGATCCTAAGAATCTTCCAGTATTACCAATTCAACACCTCCTGACACAACTAGAATTCACTCCTTTCTGCAGGCCGAGCCCCTGCTGCTGCTGCTGTTCTCTGAAAAACAACCTCTATCTTCTCAGACTTCAAGCTAGACTTTCTCTTGGCCAGAAAACCACAACATGACAGTGTGCCTAACTGTGTGCTCTGCCTAAAACCTGGGACACAGCAGCACAACCAGGAAATTTCTACACCTCGGCTCTCCCACACACTGTGGACTGCTCTCCCACACACTGTGGACTGCTCTCCCACACACTGTGGACTGCTCTCTGGTCAGCACTGTAGCTTCTCCCTACTGAGCTATCCTCAATGCCCTACATGAAAGAATGCACACATACTGAGGTTCATTTGCTCTTCACACACACTGAAGTCAGGTCATGCTCCCACCCACCCACCCACCCATCCACCCATCCATCCACCCACCCATCCATCCATCCATCCATCCATCCATCCATCCATCCATCCATCCATCCATCCATCCATCTATGAAGGGCCTTATTGGATCCCTTTTACTCTATAATGATAAAAATACCTGGTATGCCTAGGGGTTCTTGTTTTGTATCAGACAAACTGAACCCCAAGATTCACAGAGAAAAGGCAGTTTCTCTTTTCATCTGCAGGAACAAGCTGAAGTCACACGCCTCACCTGATCTGTCTGGACTGCTCCTTCCCCAGCTCAGGTGTCTAGTAAACTATCTGTCAGGCTCTGGTCAGAGAACATCTCAGGAAAGCCTGCCATGGCCACCTTCCACTCGCCTGATGCAGTGGCTTTTCTCCTCCATTACCTTATCCTTGAGCATTCTCCTTTCATATTCCCACACTGTCTTGTCTCTAAGCCCCAGAGGCCAGAATCTCTCAGAATATATCTGAAATTATGTAGACCATGAACATCTGGAATAACTTAACAGAACTACTATTCCTGAGCCCCACAAGAATCTACAAAAGCTACATTTGAACAAACCCCTCTTCAGGCTACTTTCATGACATTTGAGAACAATGGAGTTAGGCATAAGGTCCTTATTTGGTATGCAATATAAGAAAGGGCCTTGTATCTTCACATCCTCGCACCAGGCTGCCCTCAGTGAGAGCCCAGCAGACAGGAAGTGCTTGCCGTGTAAGCCTGACAGCCTGAGGTCAATCCCAGAGCCCATAGTTTATCACCAAGGATCATTAGACAGCTGGTTTTACGTGACTCCATATATGGGATTGTCATATACGGAAATGCTAGAAATAACAAAACTATGTAAGCTACAACTACTTCAGCAGGCAGAGGTTGAACTGCAGAAGCTGAGGGTGCTAAGGGTCATCTAGAAGCCCTCTGGTCTTTTGCCAGAAAACTGTTCAGGAACCAGCCTAGAAAACCAGATCTTGTCCTTTGGGGTGCTCTGAGGGCCTCAGTTCAATGTTCCCCACCAACTCATTCTCTCAGCTGGGTTGGGGTTCTGGGACATAGGCCTTCACCTTCTGGTCCCTCTAGCATATGAGATGAAGTTGTCTTGGCACAGTAAGAAAGAGCCTCTCAACTCCAAGTCAGTGTACAATGATGGGCACTGAATGACGGGTGTACACAGACACTGAACTCACTCAACTTCTGCAAAGGGGCCTGCAGCCTCTTGCCCCGGTGCCACTGCAGTCACGGGTCCTTCAATACTGTGTGAATAGGGCTGGAAAGGAGGCTCAGCAGTCAGGACTATGCACTGTTCTTGTGGGACCTGAATTCGAATCTCAGCACCATGGTTGGTAACTCCAGGATCCAGTGCATGTGGTCTGTGTGAGCATTCACTCACACTCACACCCACCCACCCAGAGACACACACGCACACCAATTAGAAATAGGAATAATAGTTCAAGAGCTGGAGCTCAGGGATTCCCCTGGCTGCCCTGTGCCCAGCCCGAGGTTCCACCCTGGCACCAGACACCACACAAAGATTCTGAGCTTCCTGAGAGCCAGCCAAGATACTGGTGCTTCACACGCATTCTTTCCTGACATCGTCTTCGAGAAGATACTGTTATTTGCATTCCAAGGATGGGGTTTGCAGCCAGTGGGGACCCTGAAGGAGTCTGAGTGAGCACAAATCTCCTGCGCTCCCAGTCTTGTTCTTCCACTGTGTCCCAGCTGCGGAAGGGGATGTTTCTGCCATTCATTGTCTAACAAGGTTCTATACACCCTCCAGACCTTACCATGCTCCAAGGTCAAAGGTAGCTCTTCTTAGGGAAGGGCGCACAGTGCTCACATGGAGCTGTCCCACATCAGCTGCATCAGAGGACCACTCTGAAACTTTCACATAGGCTTGTCATGCATTCGCTGCATCAGAGGACCACTCTGAAGCTTGGCAGCGACAGACTGCTCCAGGCATTTTTCCCAACCCACTTTTAAAGAACTCGGGCCACCCCTGGGAGATCTGCTCACCTTACACTCTGCCCTCAGGGCTCCCTTCTGACTAGGGGTCTGAGCTGACCATGGCTCTGCCTCCCCCGGAGGGAGGCGTCAGAGGATGTGTGCCTCCTGAAGGCCTGCAGCTGGGTACAGTTACACATTCCAATATAGACATGCCTCTCAGACCAAGAGGGGGGTGGGGTGTCAGGCTCTCAGAAGCCCTGGAACAAATACTTGGCTCAGTGTCCACGCTCAGGGACAGCAGCCGGTCGGTCCCTTGCTACTGTTTTCTCATTCCACACTGGGTTACCGGCAGGAATCGAACCCCACCCCACCCCCACCCCCACAACAGTGGCCAACAAAGCATCAAGCCTCTGCCACAGGGGTCTGTTTGCCGTACAAATCAGTCAAGCAGGGCCAAAACAAGCAGTTCCAACCCCAGCCCCTGAAGTGTCCTGGTTACCTCAGCCCCACAGCCACGATGTCAAAAGAAAGAAAACTGCCTTCCTGTGCAGGGGGCTTAGAGCCACTGCCCACCCCTCCCCCAGGCCCTTCAGCGCCAGTGGACTGGGAAGAAATCGCTCTTGCCTCACTAAATCAAAATGGAGAAGGATGGGGGGCGGGGAGGGTCAGCAAGAACCCTACTATGCCTCACTCTTCAACAGTCTCCTCCAAATAACTGCACACACAGCTTTACGGTTGCTAATGCAAAGTCAGAAATGGACAGCCTTAGGGTCACTTCGGGGACACGGGTGTTAAGACTATGAAAGCTCTGGAGCCTAGGAGCAAGCAGCAAGCAAAGACGGCTGGAAATGTCTGGCGCTACCCTGCCAAGTCTAAGATACTTTCTAAAACATGCCCTCTACTCAAAACAGTGGTAAAACAGCAGATCCCACCCTTCCTCCCTTCCCTTCCCCAGCCCAGCCGACCGAAGATCAATGCTTGATTACCTGTCTAAGCCCCCAGAGGAACGGCATCCTGCAGGAGCATCGTCCACTAACATTAGCAACAAAGGGCTCTCAAAAGTTAAGGTCTCGGAGTGAGCATGGCCTGTGGTGGGTGGCTGCTAGCTCCGTGTTCTCAGCTCTCTGGTCTTCCAGAGCAGAGTGAACAGAGTCCTGGGACCCAGCGGGCCGCCTGCTCTCCTCACTACTCCCCCCCCCACCCCCGCCTGGCCCCGACCCACCCCCACCTTCTCGTGACATATCTCAGACGCAGCACAGCCCAAGCTGTCTGCCAAGGGGGAAATGACATCAGTTCAGGCACAGCAGAAAAAACTTCAGACAGCTGCTGAGGAATGGAATACTGAGGATGTGCAGGAAAGCCATGATGGCAGCACCAGCCCAGAGCTGGTGCTCGCTCCCCCTGCTCTGACCCAGTCCTGGCAGGCACATCAAGTCTGGGAAACTGAAGAGAGCCCTGCTTCTCTGCATAAGGACTAGTTCCCAAGGTATTGCTTCTCCTCAGGAGAGAAATCCAAGCCTGGCGACTGCCGGTTTCGAAGAAACTTCTCTCCACCCCCACCCCAATCCGTGGCAATGCTGAAAACAATAGCCAGCCGCCCCAACCTCTCAGGGAAGAGGCAGATAGATGCAGAGGGGCCTGGAGAGGCCTCTCCCGGCTTAGGTAGAAACCCTGGCGGCTGCTTTGGGCTCCCTGCTGTACAGAGGAGTTTATGTTTCATAAACATACTGGGTGCACTCAGGTGCCAGCATCTTTCCTCACTTGCCTTACAAAGGGTACAACAAGTCCCACCACACCCCCAGCCGCCAGCAGTGCAGGTCAGCTATATTTAAACCGACTCTTGGTTTGGAAAACCTCTGCTCCCTTAGATCTGCCCTGCTTCTTCTTTTTGCTAAGTTTGGTTCTCAGAGACAACCAGAAAGCTTTGCCAAAGAAGCAAAGCTCCAGGGGTCAGTGTCCTGATCGTCCTGAGGAGCAGCACCCTTGGGAGCACTCCCCAGACCTGAATCCTACACCACACACATCCGCTAGCACAAGCTCCACGTTTGGGTGTGGATTTGCAGAAATAACTCTCTGTGTGTGTGTGATCTGAGATTGAACTCACTGGCCCCACCTTGCTAGACACGGGCTCTCCCCCTGGGCTATACTACGCCCCCAGCTCAGCACTGACTCCACAGTTTCAAAGGGAACAGAGTCACTTTTTAGTGATTTAGACTGCAAATCCACTACAATTCCCTCAACTCAAGAGTCCATATGGTTCATCTTTGTCTAATTTCCTGGAGTTCTTTTCCCTCCGTGAGACTTACCAAAGGCTTCCATGACAGTGGCACTGCTGGGCCTGACCCACGTAAGCCAAAAAGGATTTCTGTAAATTACCATCTTGAGCCCACCTAGGATGCACAGCAGCAAGCACAGTAAGGTGCAGCACGAGCTGCCTGACCGTCAGACTCCAACCAGACACGGCACGCACAGCACCCAGCACCCAGCACAGTGGGGCGGCACGTGAGCTGCCTGACCGTCAGACTCCAACCAGACAGTGTGCTCCCTCCAGGTCAGAGCTGATGGCCAAGGTCACATGGACTTTCCTGACAAGAAAATGAATATGCCAAGCAGGCTGAGCCATTCCATGAGGCTCCTGTAAGGACAGACCCCTACTTTTTTCCTGAGAAGACAAAAGGCTGGTGTACTGAGTGGTGGTCTCTGTGGGTATCTAGAGCCTAGAGAGCCACTCTGGGGCAAATAATGTATTTTCAAGATACGCTCAGTCCATTGTAAGCCCTCACAAACGGGCTGAACTGCCAGACAGATGAGACTGGACATCAAAGACCAGTGAGCTGGCTTTCAACCCCTTCCCCTCATTTCCTCAGTTTCCTGGCAACCGCTGGGAACCAGAAAACATGTTACAATTTAACTTTGGCAAGCAAACTAGGAAATGTGTCTCCAGTCTCTCCTGGAGAGCTCTAGTCTGTACCGACCTAACAAGACAGACAGGCACCTGCAGTTCTCGGGAAAGAGCGCTTGGATGTCAATGCGCCTGTGTATCTATCTCACACCCACTGACCACCCACGGAGGCCAGGCAGTGAGTGTTCTCAGAGCCAGGGATACCACCATTAAATAACTCCCACGCCTTGCTTTGATGGGTTACAGAATTATCGCATATTTCTTTTTGTTTGATGGAAGTGGGGGTTGAGGCAGGATATCAAATAACCCTTACTGGCTTTGAACTCACACTTAGCCAAGCATGCCCTGATCTTCCTGTATCTACCTCCCAAATGCTGGGATTGCAGGCTCGAGCCAACACCATGCCTGAACTACTCTGTAGTCCTCTTTGAGACAGGATCTCTCATAGCCCATGCTGGCCACAGACTCACCCGCTATATACAGCTAAAAAGAACCCTGACCTGTGATGTTCCTGTCTCCACCTTCCTGGCTTTAGGCTCAGAAGGGTGTGCCACACCTGTGGTGGTGGGGACAGAACCCAAGATGTCACGTATGCCAAGCAAGCTCTCTACCAACTGAGCCACATGTCCAACCCCTGCATTTCTAAACCAAATTCATCAATGGCAATTTGGGAAGGAGTAAAACTGTCAGGGTCTGCATCACAGACTGATTTCCCCCTCACGGATCAACCTTCTGTGGATCCTGCTCCGGACAGGGCTTCTAGTCAAGGGGCTGCTGGGGCGCAGCTAAGATTATACACGTCTGAGCACAAGGCGGCACCTCACCGAGAAGCATCACCGTCAGAGCAGCATCGAATGCTCGGGAAAAGGTGCTGACAAGTGTTCACACTAACCTAGTTCTTGCCTCAGCCCGCTGGTGACTAACCTTCCCTAAACACTGAGATCCGGGGGTGAGGACAGAAAAGAAGGGGGGTTAGCTAATTCAGGCACTCTCAGGGAGGTGAGCTCACTTTCTGCCATGCCCTAGAAATATCATTACAACCCAGTGACAAATATCATCACCACAACCCAGTCCTTTGGGGTTTGAGGAGCAAGATGGCCATGGCTGCCGGCCTGGGGGTGGGGCTGGGATATTCTTTTCTCAAGTGATCCAGGCTCATAGTGGAAAGTGAGCCAAAAATAAAGTCCTCCCTCAAGTCATCTCCGTCATCTTCATGTCAAGGCAGAATGAAACAACGCAGAGCTTACCCACTTAGAAAAGGAAGCCACGCTACACCACAACTAGGCAGAATCAGCTGTCACAATGCTCTAAGCTCACCCTGCTCGCTCGCTGCCCCGGAGCGCTATTAGTGTCCCATTGGCTCAGCCCTCTCCTCCCCAGAGCACCCTCCAAGACAGCACTGCCAAAAAGCCTTACCCCTTGGGTTCTGGTTAACTTTCTATTTTGAGACATATTGCAACAGCATATATACTCAGAGACGTTACTCTTTGATATGGTCTAAGTCTTCTGACAGCACATTTCCAGACAATCCACACATCTGTATTTACACTTCTGGACGAGGATCGGAGAGCTGGTTATCTGTTCTATCGTAACCTGAGTCAGACTCAGGCACTCTACCTCACCAACACCTCAACACCACAACCCAGGATATAGTGTGACTGTCCCTACTTGGTGGCAGTAGCTGAAGCATACAGCATGCAGCTGGCTGTGGGACAGTAAGATTTCAAATGAAGGCTCTGGCTTCAAGGGGGTTTTTTATGATACAAGAGTCAAGATACCAGAAGACCAGAGCTACCAAGAGGGAGAAAAATGGATCCAAGAAGTAGCTGTGAGGATCAGGTGACTGCCAAGCACAGAGCACACAGACAGCTGGTGGGGTTGTAGCATGCCTTAGAAGACTCACACGGGGACTGACAGCAGTGTGTGTTGTGTGGTAGTCACAGCCTTGGCACACAGTTTGTGAACTGAGTTCTATACGGTAGATGACCGGCAAAGTCTAAGGTTGTCATTTATTCTCAATATGTAACAGTGCCCATATGGGGACCAAGCTGGAGACACTCCTGGGCCTAGGTTCTCTGGGACATTGAGGAACAGCGGTCATGAGACCCTCTGATAGGAAAGTAGACACCTCTAGGGGTCTCTACCTTACAGTCAAGGATGTGAAGAGAGAATGGTGTTGTCAGGACAGGACGGCTGCCAGGCCTCAGGGCAGTGGGTGCTCTCGCAGGCCCAAGACAGCCTCCTGTCCAGAGGCTCCAGCAACACAAAACATCCAAGCTTTGACTTTTCTTAGCATTGGGTATAGACCCATTTATTCACTTGAAGAAGAAAAAGAGTAGCAGGAAAGTTGGGGGTGGGGGCATTTCTCAATGTGCTAACAAAATGATCCTGAAATGATTATCGTGGGAGATGCCATGGGTCAGATTCCACCCCAGACAAACATTCACAGACCGCTGCCAAGCGGCCATGCAGAAGTCTGCTCAGCTGCCAGAAACCAAGAATCCTGGCTTATCTGTGTCCGGGAGCTGGACAAGGGCAGATGCGCAGCATACGTGCTGAGGCAGGAAACGTACACCTCGTTCGCACACACGGAGTTCTGTGAGTCACACGGCTTGCTCCTTCCTCAAAGCATCCTGAAAGCCCAAGACTCCTCTCCTCTTCCCGGACTTTCAGAGAAGGTGGCTGAGGAGAGCCCTTAGCTGCCATAGGTGACCACACGCTCCACATCAAGTAACATTCAGATATCCAGAAAAGGAAACTTCTAGCAGATACTGAGAGTTCCAATGTCCCAGATGGGGAAACCTAAGTTTGAGTGAAATGAGGTAACTGATTTAGGGTGCTCCCCACCCCCAGGAGATGGAGCGAGCACTTCGCCCAGGCCTGCGTGGTTCCGCAATGGTTTTGGCACACAGAAATAGTATTTTGACATAAATTAAAGTTGTCTCCCAGACTCATTTGGGAATCTCATACTCACGGCTGCCTCCAGCCACCAGGACAAACTGTGGTGAAGAACCCTGATTGACAGCTCTAGTGTATGTGTTGTCAAAGCAAGCGGGAAGTGTCCTTACTGGGTTTTGGACAAAGACAAGCACACACTGAGACAAACACAGGCGCTACGTAATAAATAAAAGGGCTGGGTAGAGATGGCAGCCTAAGAACTTCTGAGGAAGAAACTGGCACAAGAGACAGCTGCAAGAATGGAAGAGGAGCTCGTGTGTGTGTGTGGGGGGGGGGAGCACACTGTAGGGAGCCCAGTATGATGGACACACACAGAACATGTGAGGAAGAAAGAAAAGGAGGCAAGAACCAAAGCATGGCGGGGCGTGTCTGTAAGCCCAGTATTTGGGAGGCAGAGGCAGGAGGATTACCACAACTTTGAGGTCCATGTGGCATATGTAGCTCAGGATGCCCTTCAGTGGTCCTACTGCCTCCCCTCGTGCTGAGATAGGCATGGGCCACGAACCCTGCTTTAATCTCCACGTTTTCAAGAGGGAGGGACATCAGAGTTACACAAGCTAAAACTCACTGACAGTTCCCACTTCTGAAATCCAGTAAAAGAATGCTTCTGAACGGGAAAGATCAGTCCGCAGACACTCACTTGACGGACGAGCATCCGCTATCTTGGGTCTAGAGCTCACTGAAGCTCCTGGTGACTCTAGGCGTCACTGACAACGAACAGACACCCCCAGGAGCACAACTTGTTCAAGAGGGGCAGAAGAAGCCTACTTCTGTTCCAAACTCTGGGTGTTTTCTGACCTTATAAATATATCTAACCAGAAAGGCGCATAGCCAAGAATCACACAGGAACTAACAAGCTGTCTGCAAACACTTTTCACGTATCCTAAACCGCACTGAAATAAAAGGGCCGGGGACTGAGTGCTTGCCTGGTGCATGGGAGGTGTGAGACCCTAGCTCCAACTGTAGCACTGGAGGAAACGGTAATAGGAGGATCGATCGTGACAGAACAGAAACAAAAGAGAGACCAGGTCACACCACCTGTATGATTCACCCCAGAAGTCACAGGAAATGGAACTCCCTCAGGATGACTGGGGCTTCCTGGGCTCCACCAAAGCTGACTTCTCTCACTTTTATGTAAACTTTGGGCAAGATAAAAATAATGTGGTCGGGCTGGTGAGATGGCTCAGTGGGTAAGAGCACCCAACTGCTCTTCCGAAGGTCCGGAGTTCAAATCCCAGCAACCACATGGTGGCTCATAACCATCTGCAATGAGATCTGATGCCCTCTTCTGGAGTGTCTGAAGATAGCTACAGTGTACTTACATATAATAAATAAATAAATAAAATCTTTAAAAAAAAAATAATAATGTGGTCTTTGGTAGGAAAGCAACTGCACTGATGGCTGACCCAAGGCAAGGACTCACAGCATCCCAACCTGAAGCAGCCTGGGATGATGGGTCCCAGCACCTGCAGAAAGCCTCCTAGTGGTACTCCACCCACTCCTGTGACTCCTCACAACCGCCCTCCCTCCCAGCTCTGCCCTCCCCCACACCCAGCCTAGCTCCTCTTCTAAGCTTGATAAAGTCTCATACAACCTAGGCTGGGTAAGTCTCATGGACCTAGGTTTGGTGAGAGTCTTCTTCTCAACAAAATAAGGTAGAGAGCAACTGAGGGAGGCACCCATGCTCAATCTGTGGTCTCATGCGCACGTACACACACACATGCACACATGTGCACATGGGCACGCGCGCGCACACACACACCCCCACCACACACAGGGGAAAGATGGAGGAAGGAAAGAACTGCTAAACAGGACTGCTAGTAACATTTTCCTGGCCACAAAAACCCGACAAGCCAGTACAAGATCGGGAGAATAACTGAATCTGACCTTGGGTTCGAGAAGTTTGATGAAGGGGTTAGGACACCCTCCTGTGTGTGCCTTTTGTTGTTGTTATTTGAGATGGTCAGTCTCCTGTAGCCCAGGCTGGCCTCAAACCTGCAACTTAACAGACAATGACCTTTATCTCCAGCTACCTCCCAAGTGCTAGGACTATAGACTAGTACCACCACACGGCCTTGTGTCTCACTATCTGGTCATCTTTAATTCTCAGCTGAGGAATTACAAGTATTTAAACCATCTCAGGGGCAAAATTCCCTTTCTCCTGGGAGGACCAGGACATGAGCTAACCTCCTCACACGGTTTTTGATTATGGGAAATGGGGAGCAGCTACTCAGCCGGTCTCCTAGCTCTCTCCTAGCTCGGGTTGGTAATGCTCAGCAATGCCTGGGGGCAGCATGAAGGATGGGGAGATTAAGCAGGGTCAAACTGGAAGCACAGCTTACAGGCACTGTGCCCCTCCCTTCCAGGATCTTACACCAGCTGGTGGTCCTTCCTTTACCACCCACCCTCTGCCCTTTGTCTAGGAGGAAAACAAACCTATTCTAGATTTACAGTTAGTGGTCAGAAACGCCAAGAGAACATACCTAGACAACCAGTCTGCAGGTTGTAAGGACCGTGAGAGCATACAAGCCAGCCGCTAAGCCAAGTGGGTGAGGACAGACGGTGGCGGAACTCAGAGGACATTGCGACACGGGCAAGGGATGCTTAGCCCCATGTCATTCCATTTCCAGCCACAGCAACTCCTGAACCCTATGCTTCCAATATACTTCAAAAATGCTTTCATCTGGGGTCCAAGTTAGGAGACGGGCAGGGCCAGGCTTACTCCCAGAGCTCAAAGTGTGTTCTTTTTAAATGTGTCTATTTTGTCTACATGTGCGCATGTGCCCACTGAGCACAGAAGAGGGCATCGGATGCCCTGGAACTGGAGCTACAGTTGTGAGCCACCATGTGAGTGCGGGCACTCACACCGAGTCCTCCGCTAGAGCAGTCAGTACTCTGAGTAACCGAGCCACCTCTCCAGCCTCCTGAGACTTTGAGAATTGTATTCCAAGTCCTAAGAGTGACTATTCTCCCCTGAAATGGGCTAGCAGATGCCAGCGTCTTTGCCTTCACACACATGGCTCTTCATTGTCAGAATCTTAAGAAACAAAAACTCGCCGGGTGTGGTGGCGCACGCCTTTAATCCCAGCACTCGGG
>NC_034590.1:157949805-157967570 GCF_900095145.1 Mus pahari | reverse complement strand
TGAGTTCCAGGACAGCCAGGGCTACACAGAAAAACCCTGTCTCGAAAAAACCAAAAAAATAAAATAAAAAATAAAAAAAAAGAAACAAAAACTCTTCCAAGGTCGCTGTGCTCAAAACAGTGCCCCCGAGAGACACACCCAGCAATCATGGGTCCCTACCAAGAACTCAAGCAAGTCAAAAAAATGGAGAAAATCAACTCAAAAGAGTCAAAATTTCTAAGTCATTTTCATGTCCATTTCAGGATATTACTCTCCCCATTTGCCAGAAGGAGGTCTGAAAATGTCCAGGATAGTGATCAAAGGGACCGAGGTCTCCTGATTAAACTCTAATGGCTGATGTCCAGTAGACTTGCCTTTTAGACTCTGTCAAGTTCTGACATTCACTTCATGATGGTAGCCACTGCAGCACAGACTCGTGAGCCTGGACCAGCTAACTGCTCTGGGCCTGCTCATGTCTATCAGCTTCCAGGCTAGCATTGCTGTGATTGATGAGTTAAGAGCCTGTGTGAGCCTGCATCAGGACAACACTGGGCACTTCCTTCCCAGATGCTGGCTGTCAGGAACTAAGTAGAGACTGAATATGAACTTCATCTTCATAGCTAAAAATTAACTAATTTGTTTATTAGGTGTGTATGAGTGTTTCTACATGTATGTATGTATGTATGTATGTATGTATGTAATATTTGTGCCTAGGGCCCAGGGAGGTGATTGGAGGACATCAGATCCCCTGGAACTGAAGTTATGGATGGTTGTGAGCAACCGTATGTGTGCTAAAAATGAACCCAGGTCCTCTCCAAGAGCAGCGAATGCTCTGAACCATCAGACACCTCTCCAGCCCTGAACTTCACACTTGGGATGAGAAGTGCCTACATACAAGCTGCTAGTGATGCTCTGGGTGAAGTGTGGAAGTGTGGTGTGGTCCAAACAACCCCTTTCCATGAAGCAGGCTATCTTGACCCAGCCAAGTGCACTTGGGGCTAAGTAAGAAACACTCCTGTTATAGCTCACAGGGAACTAGAGACACAAAGTGGAATCTGGCAATGCATTGTGAAATAGGATCTGAGTGTTCTCAACTTGATTAGGGGGAGCTGGGTACTCCTGAACTGACATATATGGCCATGCTCCATCGTCTGAGGCCAAGAGAGCTAGCAGAATCTGCAAACTTTATCCTTTCTAGAAGTGATACCTACCTACCAATATACTGTCAGAAAGCCCTTAAGCAAAGAAGGTACGAGGCCCACAACCAAAGTCTAGGATCCAGCGTTGTGATTTGTATATGCTCAGGCCAGGGAGTGGCACTCTTGGGAGGTGTGGCCCAGTTGGAGTAGATGTGACCTTGTTAGACTAGGTGTAGCACTGTGGGCGTGGGCTTTAAGAGCCTCATCCTAGCTGCCTGGAAATCAGTATTCCGCTGGCAGCCTTCAAGATGTAGAACTCTCAGATCCTCCTGCACCACGCCTGCCTGGGCTCTGCCATGGTCCTGCCTTGATGATAATGGGCTGAACCTCTGAACCTGTAAGCCAGCCCCAATTAACTGTCTTTTATAAGACTTGCCTTGGTCATGGTGTCTGTTCATAGCAGTGAAACCCTAACTAAGACAAGAATCTTGTGACTCCTGTGTCCTACGATGCTAACACCACCGCGCTTCTCTGGAGAATGAATGTACTAAAGAAACTAAGGGTGAGGAAACAGGATACGCTCAGTGTGCAGCTAAGAGAACAAGGGAAAGAAAGATGCCAGAAACTGAACTCCAAGAGGTGCAGGTTAGCCTCACTTTGAGAGCATCTACTTTTGAGTCCAGCCAAAATCAAGAACTGTGGACCAATGAGACGGGTCAGCAGCTACAGCTCACTGCATGAGCCTGACAGCCTAAGTTGAATCCATGGAATCCACGCTGGAAGGAAGGAACTGACTGCTGAAAACTGTCCTCTGGCCTCCACATGCACGAGTGTGCCTGCACATTCACACACAGAACACACACACCAACAACAGGGAAAGAGCACTGACTGTCCTTCCAGGGGACCTGGTTCCAATTTCTAGCAACCACACATGGTGGCTCACAACCGTGTGAGTATCTGACCCCTTCTTTATGCCTTTGCAGGCACGAGGCACACACTTGGTATACTAACATAGATTCAGGCAAATACTCATACACATTAAGTAAGAATAAATAAATCTAGGGGGCTGGAGAGATGGCTCAGCGGTTAAGAGTGCTGACTGCTCTGCCAGAGGTCCTTAGTTCAATTCCCAGCAACCACATGGTGGCTCACAACCATCTGTAATGAGTACAGATGCCCTCTTCTGGCATGTTTGAAAAAAGTAACAGTGTAATAACATAAAATAAATAAATCTTTAAAAAAAATAAAATAAAATAAAATAAATAAATAAATCTAAAGAAAAGAGAGAGGGGGACACGGTCCCCGACAGCCCCTTCTGAACGTGTGCTCACAGTAGAATTATCATCTCTGCTGTCTCTCTGTCCCATCTGTCTCTCAGCAGCACGGCCCATATGGCTCCCATACTGGGAAATGTCCAACATGGTACCGTGAAGGCAGGCATGGTTAGGCAGACAAGAGGCCAAGAGGTACGACACAAAGATGGGGAAAGCTTCTGCCAGGGTTCTCTTCAGCGTCCCACATCTCTCTGAACAGTTGTGAAATCTCAGATAAGGGTCTGGTTCTACAGGAAATCCTTTCCACACCAGCAATGGAAGGGGAAGCCCAGAGTTAATTGTTCACACCATAGGGTAAGCAAAGGGTGGGCAAAGGTGTCTGCGGCAAAGGAAATAACAAGCGAGGTGTTTAGGAGGAGGGGAGAGCTCGCTAGGGTTAAAATACTCCTAGAGCTGCTTAGGTCAAACTGAGCCACTGCGGGCAGAGAGGTGCACACCTTCGATCCCAGTCAGTACCTGAGAGGTCTAAGCACTGAGCTCTCTGGAGTTCTAGCCCACAGAGTGAGACCCTGTCTCAAAACAAAACAAACACGAAACAGACAAACTGAAATTAGAGGAACATTTTTGATACCCATAGGATTCAAAAGTTCGAAGTCATTACTGCATGAGAACTGAAAAATTCTTACTACAGGCTCAATTTTGTAATACAATTGTTACTCCTAGCTCTTAAAATCTCACATCCAAGATCCTCTCCGACAACATGAATGAATGACTGTCCATTTCATAGGATGGGAGGGGTACAATGGCTATACAGAGTACAAAGTTCTTATCTTTCTAAAAAAACAGTTGTTTTTCCGGGCAGAGATACTCACCTTTAATTCCAGAATTCAGGAGGCAGAGGCAGAGGCAGAGGCAGGTGGATCTGTGCAAGTTCAAGGGAGGCCTGGTCTACGGAGTGAATTCCAGGACAGCCAGGGCTACACAGTGAGACCCTGTCATCAAAAAAACAAAAACGAACAAACAACAACAACAAAAAACCCATCGTCCCTCTGTCAGATAAAGAACCTTAAGATGGCAAAAGACTGGAAATTTTCCTCCAAAAGACTCAAATTAAGAACATGAAAAAGGCCATGGCAGACGCTTGCCCAGCGTGTGAGACAGCCTAGGTTTGATTCTCAGCACTGGGAAAATAAAAATGTAGAGACCTAGCTCCAGCGCCCCAGTCAACCAAAACAGCAAAAGTCAACACCACTAATCACTGGGAAAATGTAAATCAAAACCACACCGAGACACTGCCATACCCTCTCTGCCATGGTAAAGCAAAACAAAACAGAAGAACCCCCACGTTCGTTCGCTCTGCTCTACCAGCTGCTCGGGGTGTGGAGAGATGCAGCTGTTTCACAAGCGGTCTGTCCAGCTCTCAAAAGTTAAACATAGTTACCTCAACAACATAAGACCCAGCAACTCAGATTATATGCTGGGAGCTTTGAGAATTTACATAAACACTTTTTTTTTGTTTGTTTTTTCAAGACAGGGTTTCTCTGTGTAGTCCTGACTGTCCTGGAACTCACTCTATAGACCAGGCTGGCCTCGAACTCAGAAATCCGCCTGCCTCTGGCTCCCGAGCGCTGGGATTAAAGGCGTGCACCACCACACCCGGCTACATAAACACTTATATAGCAATATTTATTACAGTGCTGCTCAAAACAGTTCTAACAACAATCAGCTGGTGAATACAAAATAAATCGCAGGGTATCAGGGTATTGAGAGGGAAAAATGGGAGTTGATACTGTATTTGAGTATGAAGTTCTCAAAGAATAAATATATATAATTTTAAATTAAATAGTAGCTGGGAGTGGTAGTTGCAAGCCTGTGATCCCAGCATTCTTTCTGAGGCAGAAGTAGGTGGATCTCAATGAGTTCAAGATCAGCCTGGTCTACATACTGAGTTTTGGACCAGTCAAGGCTACACTGTAAGACCCCAGATAGACAGACAGACAGACAGACAGATACAAACAGGGAGACACACACAGGAAGGGAGGAGGGGAGGGAGAGAGAGGGAGGGAGAGAGGGAGAGAGAGAAAAAACACAAACTGCATACATACTGGCAATGTTCCTATCAGTGCCCAAAGGACACAGGCATCATTGAGTTATCAGTTAAGACATCCACTCAATGAAAGAGACTGTGCTAGCTATTTGTACATAAAACAAAAAATAAAGTCATTTTTAAAATATACTGAAAACCACAAAATCACATCCCTGAAAAGGATAGATTCACAGTCTATGAATGACATCTTAACAAAGCCGTTCTTCAGAGACAGCCCCCCCTCACCTCTGTATAACAGAGCACAAGTCGAGAGCTGACAGGGTCACACGGTTCAGCACTACAGCCAAACTGGACGACAGAGCATGCTCCCTCCTGTCACATGGTGCCCGTCCCCACTGGGGTGACCTGGTATTCTTCTCTCCATTCAAGAAAGTTTCCAAGTACAAGAAAGAATTGCATATACTGTGCCAGTGGTGTGAGGTATAGCTTGTCAGGCCTAAGAATATAAAGAATTCCCCTTTTATCATTAGAAAACAAATGGCTGTGAGCCAGCTGTGCGGTGCATACCTGTAACTCCAGAACACAGGATGCTGAGGCAGGACTGCAGAGATCAACCTGCGATACAGAGCAAGTTCCAGGCCAGCCTAGGCTGTACAGGAAGACCCTGTCTCTAAGATATAAATAAAGCAAGCAGACGAATGCTGGGAAACACTTCTCGTGGGATATGAACCTGAGACACCGGCCTTGGGGACTTGGAGTTAACCAAACGTTCTTAATCCCTCCACTGTGGAAGGTGCTCACTGAGGTCCACACAGTTGTCCCTTCCATATAATACAACCTGTTAGCAGCCCAGAGGCTGGGAGTGGGTTAATAGCCTGGTGACCTTTGCAGTACTTGTGGGGCCCCAACTGACCCTGACCGTGCGTGACCTTGTCCATCTATAGAACCTATCTCATAGAAGGTGTCACATGTAGTCAATCTATAGAATCCATCTTTATGGGAGATGTCACAGGTCCAAGAGTTCCGATGTAGTCATGTCTTAAGCCTTACCATGCACGTGGAACTGAGTTAATTATCATCAGGAAAGTCCCCACTGCATCACTGTGCTTACGTATGCCTGAAATAAACTACTTGGGCTCAGACTCCCCAGGTTTGAATCCACACCGGCTACTGGGTCATGCTGCACTGAACTACCCTGCCTCTTGTGGATCCTTACTCTACTGGTCCTGATGCTCACAGAGACAACCTCCCTACCCCACCCCACCCCCAAGTACTCCACTGAAATGAACAACTCCTGGGTCCAAACCCAAAGGAAAGCTAACACTGCTCATTTACTGTGTGGCAAGAGCTCCTGATGTAACTATAAGCAACATGCGTATTATCCCATTTTATAGACGAGGAAACCAAGTTAAGTAGCTCAAAGTTCCACGGAAGGAAGAGCTGCTTTGCTATCTTAGCAATGGGCAAGTGTCCCCACATCTCTGATGAACATATACACGCACACATGTACACACACACACGCACGCACTCACACACACATGCCTGGAGCCGGGCAAGGTGGCTCATGCCTATAATCCCAGAACTTGGAAGGTTGAGGCTGCAGGATCGTTTCAAGTTTGAGACCAGCCTGGGCCAAGAGTGAAACTCTGAAGGAAGAAGGGGAAGGAGGGAAAAAGAGAGAGGGTCAGAGAGGGCCTTGCTGGCATACTGGAGGGAGGGGAACACACGGACACGTGACAGGCTTGTGGCAACTGGAGCCAGCCTCCACTCTCTTCCCACTACCTGTCTCACACCATCCAAGGACCGCAAACCACTTCCTTAGCACCTAGGCCAGCTTGTCTAGCCTTCGACTACAAGCTTGCTGTCCTTGAGTGACCCTGGTCCTTGTTCATGGGAATTGTGAACTGCAGACAGGAAGGAGGCTGGAGCTACGCAAACAAGATAGGGCAGGCTTCTGAGGAAGCTGACTGAAACTGCCCCAAGCTGCCAGCACTGGGGGTCAGAGGCTTGTCCCCAGGGGCACATGGAAGAAACAGGTGAAGAAGTGGGCCTTTCTCCTACACATGTGCCCATGTACACCCTGCTGGTGGCAATATAAATAGACAGCGAGACAATAGACACTTGGAGAGCAATGTGGCCCCACACCCCACATTTTAAAGTGTCATATAGCTAGCCCTACTGTTCTCAATTCTGTGTCCAAGAATCCAAAAACATAGTAAGAAACATGTTACTCTGTAGGGTGGTCAGATGAAGCAACAGGATACAGGCATTTTAAGAGACTAGAAGGCTGGAGAGATGGCTCAGTGGGTCAAGCACATGCTCTGTAAGCAGGAAGACCAGAGTTTGGATCCCCAACCACACCACTAACTTGGTTACATAAAATTATTTTATATGTGAAAAAAGTGTGAGGTTGGCTTCTACTACCACAGCTAAGTCACTAATGCCCCCTTCTTGCTCCCTTAGCAAGGCTGTCCCTGACCCTTCCTTTCTTCCTATGCAAGTCTATCAATGTGTAGCAGAGGCAGAAAGGGCACCAGACAGATGCCAAACCAAGCTCTTCTGCCATTGCTGCTTTAAATAAGATTCCTGCATTGTCTGCCATTGTTATGAGCATGTGCTATTTTGTGGAGTTAAAATCATCGGTCTAAGGAAAAAGGTCTCTCAAAACTCAGAGAGTTAGGGGAGGGCAGCCGGCCTATGCCAAGGTGGGCGGCTACGGGTTTTCTGTTCCCACCACCAGGAAGGACAGCAAGATGATCTGTACACTCACAGACGAGAAAGGAGCAGACAGGCTGGGTCCTACTCACCCAAGTGAACTCTATATTCCAGTGCCAAAGAACTACAGTGGCCCTGAGTCCTGGTGCAGAAAGCCACAGGGTAGCTGTGGTCTCATATAAACCACACAGAGCTGATCAGTGAGCTTCACGTCCTCTGTGGTCAGCATTTAGTCAGACTGCCAGTGGAACTTGAGGGAAGTCGGCTATGGCTGCCATCCTCCTTACTCCCCCTGGGGAGCACTCAATGCTTCCCTCTGAGCTTTGAGAGACCTTTTCTTCTTATATTGATGGTTTTAATTCCACAAAACAGCACGGGCTCATAACAATGGCAGACAATGTGTGACTCTCGCCTTTAATCCCAGCGCCTGAGAGGCAGAGGCAGGTGGATCTCTTTAAATTCTAGGCCAGCCTGGTCTACATAATGAGTTCCAGGACAACCAGAGCTATGTAGAGAGAGACTTTGACTCAAAACAAACAAAAATTTTAGATGAACAAGATAATCTGGAGGATGGCGCCCCAAAACTACTGGGTAGTAATGTACAGTGTCATCCCTTTCACTGGGTAGTAATGTACACAGTCTGATCCCTTTCACTGGGTAGTAATGCACACAGTGCGATCCCTTTCACTGGGTAGTAATGCACACAGTGTGATCCCTTTCACTGGGTAGTAATGCACACAGTGTGATCCCTTTCACTGGGTAGTAATGCACNGATCCCTTTCACTGGGTAGTAATGCACACAGTGTGATCCCTTTCACTGGGTAGTAATGCACACAGTGTGATCCCTTTCACTGGGTAGTAATGCACACAGTGTGATCCCTTTCACTGGGTAGCAATGTACACAGTGTGACCCCTTTCACTGGGTAGTAATGTACACAGTGTGATCCCTTTCACTGGGTAGTAATGTACACAGTGTGAATCCTTTCACTGGGTAGTAATGTACACAGTGTGATCACTTTCTCCAGGACCACCGGCTTCCAGCTGAAAGAGCCTGGAATAAGAGAGTTACAACACAAGACGCTTCTTGCTGGGTATTTGAAAATCAAAATAGACATGTTTTTGTAACTTTATTCTGGGACCCACCCTTCCAAACCACAAGATTCTTGTGCTGGCTTACACTCTATTTTCACCTTTTCCAAAACAACTTGTGAAAGTTCAAGTCTATAAAATTCCCTCGTTTCTGAATCAAACCAGCTGTGGCACCGACAAGGAGAGCTCACCATGCTGGCCTGGAGTAGTGGCATACACTTTTAATCCTATCATTCAGGAGACAGAGGCAGGTGGATCTCTCGAGTCTGATGATACCAACCTGGTCTCTACACAGCGAGATCCAGGACAGGCAGGGATACACAGTGAGACCTTGTCTCAAAACAAAACCATGCACGCCACGCACACCTCACTCATCTATTTTCCCGCAGAAGAAAGTGTAGTACGGACAAGAAGAAAACCAAAAGTAAACAAAACTAAGCAGAGAATGTCACCGAGTAACCAGAGTCCCCAAACCCTACTCCCTGCAGGACTGGCTGTCTGAGAAGGTGACCTACTTTAATCACCACATTAGGAATACCCAAAAGCGGCTCAACAGCCACAGGGCTCAACGGAATAGATGGATTCTCCCCCACCCCCACCCCCCACGCTTTTTTTTTTTTTTTTTTTTTGAGACAGGATTTCTCTGTATAGCCCTGGCTGTCCTGGAACTCACTTTGTAGTCCAGGCTGGCCTTGAACTCAGAAATCCGCCTGCCTCTGCCTCCNTGTCCTGGAACTCACTTTGTAGTCCAGGCTGGCCTTGAACTCAGAAATCCGCCTGCCTCTGCCTCCCGAGTGCTGGGATTAAAGGTGTGCGCCACCATGCCCCACTCTCTTCCCCTGTCTCGTCTCGACCTCCCAAGTTGCAGTGTTCTGGATTTATCTGTGATTCCCACACCCCACGTACGGTTCAGGCCAGACTCAGCTCCACCTAGTGGAACAGAAAAGCACCGTACAGCCAAGCTGCAGGTCCTCAGCTACCACAGTTCCTGTCAACCTGATAAACCGAGTCAGGCCCCAGTGTTACACAAGATGGAAAAGGCAGGTTGCAGGCTCTCCAAATTCGTGCTAAGAACGCAGGCAGGCAATGGAGACGTCCTCTCGGGTACGGGTGGCCAGACACTCAGAGAGCAGTTGGAATTCTGAACTCAAAGCTATCCAGGGTGTCCAGAGTACCTATAAACACTTGCCTGCAGGTTCCAAACACAGGCCAGCTGCATCCTCAGGCCTGACCGCAGGCTTGCCATTAGACTTAAGTCTAAACCCAGGAGATCTGGCCTCCCGTGAAACAGAAGCCAAGACCACGCAAAGGTTTCCACAGGCGAAATGTGCGTGAGAACAAACCAGCGATCCTATGGCCAAAGACAAGACAAGCCTTGGAAAGGAAAAAGTTGTAAAAACACGACCCAGTTTCACCTTGGTTATGGGACCATGGAGGACACTAAGAAGGAAGTAACTGGCCACCAGGCTTTCACTGGGGTGAAACCAAATTATGGTCTGGAACCGAAACCACAAAGGTAGATCAAAGCAAGACAGAAGAAAAGTTCAAGACTGGGTGAGTGAGGGGGTGGGGTGGGGGCATCAACTGTTCACTGAAGCAGAAACCAGAGACAGTTGTGAGTGTTTGATGCTGGCTGACAAAACAAGGCTGACTGGTGAAGGTCGTCGCTGAGGGCACCGACTGGGAGTACATTATCGCTTTAAACTGCCCCATTTAAAACTCCGGCAGGTTGGGAAGGTCGACTCACCTGGTAGGCCCGAACCAGTCCCACTGTCTTCTGACTTCTCAAGTGCACCTGTGTGAGCATGCAGGCACGCATGCACAAAATGAACAAACAACTTGGTAAGTCAGCAAAACCTGTCTGTAGTCATGCAATCCACACGCTGCTCCTCTTGGCCTGACCTCAAATTCTGCAAACAGCAGATGTTGGAAAGCAGAGGGCTTCCTACCTCAGGCCAGACCATCCCTGATCTTGAGGCTACCCTGAGTGGAAAAGCCGGGGCACTCCTGGGTTTCAAACGTGGCATGGCAGCTACACTCTCAACACATCTCCAGACACTGACAAACAGCCTCTGGAGGAGGCTGAATGACCCTGAACTGTGAATCCGTTTTAAACTCAGACTCACCATGAACAGCGGTCTACACAGATAACTGTAGACTCCAGCAAGTCAAGTGAAACTCCAGACTTCAGTCCCTCAAGACACTTGCCACTAATGTGCAAACACAACGCTCTCCAAGGACCACCAAGAATAACAGTGGTGATTATTTTGTTTAACCCCTAAGCGTATTCTGGAAGTCTTCTCTATGTTGTATTTTTATGCTAAAGTTCTTCTCATTTTGAAGATGAATAAACTGAGACACAAGAAATTAAATAACTCACTCAATAGTGTCATATTTGGAACTCAAGACGGCCTGCCCAAGCAGCCCATGACCCCATGACCTTACCGTAGTTTTGGGTTGTACCAAACCCACACAGCGGGTGCTATCACACCCTCACTGCCCATTATGTAGTCAATTAACTACACGGATTTTTTTATTTACATTTTTGTACATTCGGTGTAAAGTGAACAGCATACCACTCTGGAAAGCAGTCTGGCTGCTTCTTGAAAAGTTAATCCAGAGTTACCAACTGACCGAGTAGTTAGGTGTCTACATAGAACTGAAAACATAAGCCAGTGCAGTTTGTACCCCCAGCACTGGAGAGACTGAGGCAGGAGGACTGTCATGAACTGCAAGTATCTTAGCCACAAAGTGAGACCCTCAATCAAAAAAAGAAAAAAAAGTCACTGGGCACCAAGAAGGCTCAGTGGGTGAAGACTCGCACCACTGAGCCCAACGATCGGGAGTCACTCATGAGACGACATCTGCGGGTCGTCCATCTTCCGACCTCCACACCACTCTGCCTATGCACACCCCCACATGTGTATGTGCACGCACACCATAAATGAATAAATGTGGGAGAAAACCGAAACACTGCACTTAATACAGACATGTCTCTCTACCGCTATTCCCAGAAACATTACCCCCGCTAGTTTCAAGGCAGAAACAGCCCAAATGATAAATGGTTGATAAATGGATAAATATGGGGCCTAGGAGATGGCTCACTGAGGAAGAATACTTTTCTGTAGCCAGGAGGACCTGAGTCAGAACTCCAAGCACCAATACGATATACTGGGCAAAGCGTGAGCCTACCAGGCCGGCACAAGCCGGAGGAGATAGGCAAGTCCCAAGAGCTTGTTGTCCAGTGAGCACTGTCACGGCAAGCTTCAGCTCGGTAGACTGAAGATGGGATGACAGCCTGGCTCTGGGTCCCACACAGGTGTGCATGGGCACAAGACTGATATACTCACATGTATGCACCACACACATACACCACACACATACACCACACACACACACACACACACACACACACACACACACACACAGAGAACTGATACATGTTACAACACAGGGCAACCATAAAGACATTACGTTCAGTAAGACATGCCAGTCAGAATCTGCACTTGATATAAAATGTGCAGAGCAGGCAAATCCAGAGACACAGTACGACTGGTAGTCACTGAGGGCTGGTGGGAGAGAAGTGGGATGGGGCAAGACCACTAATTCTTTTGGGCTTCCTTTTGAGGGTGATGAAATATTCTAAAATGTTAGAAAGTAGGAGTAATTTGGCTACATGATTCTGTGGCCTTGTGAAAATAGACAATTTATAGAAGGCTTTTGTTGTTTTTAAGACAGCCTTGGCTGTCCTGAAATTTGTGATGTAAACCAGGCTGGCTTTGTATTTTGTGGACGTTTTAAAAGGTGTGAAAATATCATGATAAAAATGATATATAAAAATTAAGATTCAGGGCTGGAGAGAAGGCTCAGAGGTTAAGAGCACTGACTGCTCTTCTGAAGGTCCTGAGTTCAATTCCCAGCAACCACATGGTGGCTCACAACCATCTGTAATGGGATCTGATGTCCTCTTCTGGTGTGTCTGAAGACAGCAAACATGTACTCACATACACAAAATAAATATTTAAAAAAAAAAAAAAATTAAAGCCAGGCAGTGGTGGCACACACCTTTAATCCCAGCAGAGGCAGGCAGATTTCTGAGTTTGGGGCCAGCCTGGTCTACAAAGTGAGAGTTCCAGGACAGCCAGGGCTACACGGAGAAACCCTGTCTTGAAAAACCAAAATAAAATAAAAATAAAAATAAAAATTCCGTTTCTCTGTTATCTTAGCCAAAAATCCAAGGGCTGACAGGCACAGGTGTGAGCAGCCATTGAGCTGCCCGACTCAGGCAGAAGTCACCGTCAACAACACAGAGTGCTTCTGGACAACACAGCCTTAGACAACAGAAGAGCATCCCCACCCTGTACCCTGATGGCCTCCCTGTCCTGCTGGCTGTACATTCTGACTCTGTACACACCTACACTAAAGCATCCTCATAAACCACCCCTCCATCACCCACAGTCACTGTCCAGTTTCCCTCCCGGTCCACTTCTGACCCAAGTCCCCTCCTGTACAGCGAACTTCACAGCTGTCCAAATGCCTATGTATCCATGAAACTCCCCTGGCTCCCTAGCAGTCAAATGCTCCCTCTTCCTAGGTCTGTACCTCCACTTCAGAACAATCCCTCTGGGTTATAATTCATGTCTATTACCCTGCCCCCATTCTCAGGTCCTTGAGGTAAGGGATTCTGTTCCACCTTTGACGGTTCCCAGAACCTGCCAGGGTCCAGAAATGCCCATTAAACTGAATACCAACAGAAAGGAGAAATACAGGAACTTGGGAAACAATTTTCGATAAAATGCTCACTTGGGAATACCAGTCTAAGAAAACCAGGAAATGGGGGCTAGATTCTGTAAGCCACACAGCCCTACTATACTACAAGAAGTTATGATAGTGATGACCCTGAAATACTATTTATAATGATCAGAAGTTCAAAGTTATCCTTGACTATACAGCAAGTTCAAGACTTGGACTACCTGAGACCCAGCCTCAAACTAACACGAGAGAGAGAGGTGTGGAGGATGGACCCTGGCATGTGGTACTTCCTGCATCCTACTAATCAGAGGTGGAGACTCGAGCGTCCGGAGTGTGCATCCTGGGAATGGAGAAGTGGTTCTAAACTAAAACCTGAAACACAGAAGGGAAGCTATGAGACTGAGGGGTGTGGTGAGAAAAGCAGGGGCCCAATCAAACTCAGTGCTGAAGCTGACATAGAAAACGCTATGGATGGCATCTTTAGGTTGGGCCAGACCACTGGCTGGATCACCTTTTGGACACAGACATTTGTACTAAAAGCCTATTCTTACCAACACAGTCAGGTACTCCGGTTGGATCTACATCACACCAGGAAGAAAGCAAAGCAGTGTTATCTCAAGCATAAATTAACTGGAGGAAACAAATGCCAAGGCCTTCCTGTTTGCAAACCGAAGCTTTTTCATGCTTTTCAGATTCAAGGAACCCCATTTGTTGAGTCACAATGCCCTGTGAGAGAGTTACACAGACGTTCCTATCTATAGGGGTCCCTAGGCGAAAGAACTTTCCTGGTCTACATGGCAAGAGACGACTGTTCAATGAAGTGCTGGTCAGAGGAAAAGCCGCCTATAAATAAATAAATAAATAAATAATCCATGAATATTATATATTAAATATATATAATATTAAATGTGCATGTATAATAATAAATGTGCACAGTGGTATATACCTGTAGACCCAGCATTCACAAACTGAGGCAGGAGGGTCACAGGGAGTTCAAGACCAGCCTGGTCAATATATTGCGTTCCAACCAGGGCTATGGCTAACAAGACCCTGTCTAAACTGCACCCCTCACTCCCCCTTCCTCCAAAACAGATCCCTACCAGGTGGCCCAGTGGTTGTGGCCTTACCCTGCTAACCCCTGCAAAAAAATACACAGAAAAAAGATGGTATTTGACAGGTCCATTTCAGGGAGGGAGACCCAATGAGGTGCCCGCAGCCCTCTCTACACGGACATCAAGGAGCCACCCGAGTGACCTGGTCACTAAAGAAATAAAGACCTGCGGCTGTTCCCTGACAGATTTCCCTGCATCTGTTCCCTTTCTGATCTGTACAGACCAAAACCCCAACGAAATGCCCGAAATTGACCAAGCTGTGGTAGATTCAAAGTTAATAATTATATTGCCACTTCTATTCCAAAGGTTAAAAAACAAAACACAAATTTCACCACAGCTATCTGGTATGATTGATTGGACCAGAGGACTCGAAGGGCAAGGGGTGTCAGGAGAGTGTAAAGGGTGTCAGGATGACGTAGGGAGAGGCCAGGGAGGAGTGGGCAGGCAGCTCGGAACGGAAACTGTCCCTCTGTGCAGGAACTGTATGTAACCAGACAACAGCAGTGGACAGTGCTAGCGCTAGCACCCAACCAAACAGAACAAAGTACAAAAGCTACCCTGTCCCCAAACCAGGCACTGGAAGTACCAGAACTGCGGCGAGAAAACAGTCTGAGATTGATGGGCTGTAAGTAGAGCCTTACACTGAAGACCCCACCACCACCCCCTGACCGCAGGACTGTTTTCCAATGCTTTTCCTTAAAAAAGTGGATCTGGTTCCTACTAACAACCAGCCCACCTCCAAAGGCTCCACACTCCTAAATCAAGTCACCTAACCAGGTGATTGAAGGGCTACAGGGAACAACCCTCAGAGACATCCACAGAAACAGAAAAGCAACTTCATTATTCTGTATTCTATTCCGTCCATACCTAGGCTTAACCTTACCAGTCCTGAGAGCTGCAACTTCTCAAGGAGACAATGTATCTCTCCTGGCAGCTTACGGTTTTGACTAAGAAAACAAAGAACCTAAACAAAGTCAAACACTAAAGGGCTTCATCCCTAGGAAGGAATACGTGAAAAGATCATAAAACAAATTCGCTCATTCACATATTATCTCCCAGATAATGTATCTCCCCTCACCCACGCCCTGTTAAGATATAGTAACAGAGCCAGGCAGTGGTGGTACACACCTTTAATCCTAGAATTTAGGAGGCAGAAGCAGTCAGATTTTTAAGTTCAAGGCCAGCCTGGTCTACAGAGTGAGTTCCAGGTCAACCAGGGCTATACAGAGAAACCCTGACTTGAAAAACAAAAACAAAAAAACAAAAAAAAAAAAAAAAAAAAGGAAAAGGAAAAAAGAAAAAAAGATACAGCAACAGATAAGCTGATAAACAATTGTAGTATATACATTAAGGGGAATATCATTCTGTCACAATGTGGATGAACCTTGAAAACATGGTGGAAGGTGAAAGACGCCACACATACTACAGCATTCCATTACATAGGATGTGCAGAACAGGTAAATCCACAGATACAATGCAGACTAGTGGATGTCAAGGGCTGGGGGTGGGGGAGGCATGTGGGAGGGGTGGAAACAGGCAGTAACTGGTTAATAGGGACCATTCTTGGGGATGATTCAACTGTTTTGGAAGTAGATAGCGTGGTGGTTGCACAACACAGAACGCCACAGTGATTCACTTTAGAACTGTTGGTGGTGTTCTGTGACTTTCAGCTCCCTTGAAAAATCTATCAAATCACAGAGCTTGGGTGGCTGAAGGAAGAGGATCAAGAGTTCAAGCCCTGCCTGACCTACATTGCAAGCTCCTGTCTCAAACAAAACAAAACTGAATTATTTTGGGGTTTTGGGTTTTTTCTTGTTTTGCTTCAGGAAGAGGATACTCAGGAAAAAAAATAAGATACGTATGTGAAAGGGCTGCCCTTGAGCTCTAAGGGGAAAGGTAAGAATTCTGCTAACAATTTCTGCTCTTCAGCGGGATGTGACGTGTTAAGCAGCACAGGCTGTCCCTGTGCTGCCTGTGCCTGTGAAAAGCAGACAATGATGGGAAGAAAGGGAAGAAACCAAAAACCATAGAAGCTTTGCCAGGTTTAACAGGGGAGGGGTGATTCCCCCTACAGCACCCCACCCAATCTGGCACCAAGAGTAACGCTTCAATTAGGGTTTCGAAACGCCAGCCCAAGCTAGAATCAGCATAAGCAGGCATCTCCGCCTGGACTCAGGAAGAGCAAGCCACCCAGCAAGAAAAGCTAGGGTGCTCCACTTGCTGCAGATATTGGCATCGGAACCACCCTCTGCTCAAAAGCCCTGAGCTGGCTCGGATCAGCACCAGAGACTTCTTCCCAGGACAGCTAGCCTGCCAGCATGGTCTTCTCTCAGCTCAAATGTGCCCCCCTCCTCCTCAGGGGTTCCTACTTCATCCCTCCGACCTCCCGAGAACCTCGCCTCCAGCAACAGCCCACCAACGTGCTATGCCTTACAGCGTTAAAAAGAAGAGCCAGGGTGCCCTCAGAACTTTTCCTTTGTCCAGCCTGAAATAAATGCCCTGCTGAGCCCTCCTCCCTCTGGGGCCAGTGCAGTAACCTGGGATCCCAGCACACCCTGGTGTGCACACAGTCTCTGGCTCGCGACTCTACTGCGGAGCAGAAATAAGGCCCACGGGCGCCAGTGTGCGGCCATCTCCGGGAAGAGTCCTCCAGAGCACCGACCATACCTACCCTCTCAAAGGACCCTCAAGTCGCCTGGCACCATTGCCTCTACCATCTTCTTGACATCCAACTCGTCACAGGTGTCCCTCAGCTAAACATCAACACCCCCACCCTTCACCCTGTCCACGTTAGCTATGGGCTTCCCTCCCGAAAACACTCAACTCTTTGCAAACAAACCTCTTTGAGACCCCCCCCCTCCAACCAGGCCTCGACCGCCCCAGACCCCCAAGCTAGCCCAGACGCCCTCCCCTTACCTGCGGGGGCTCAGCCCTCACTGACAGGGGGCTGGGCAGCGCCTGGAGGAGCAGGAGCGCCATGCCACCCAGGAGCCTTCTCCTCTCCATCCCCCTCCTGCTCCTGCTCCTCCGCCACGGCGCCGCCACCCCTCCTCCTCCCTCTCTTCTTCCCTCTGCTTCCTTCTTCCCTTCTTTTCCTGTTTCGCTCTGCCCTCCCGCTTCCGGCTCGGCTCCACCCCGCCCCAGGCAAAGGGCCCGCCCAGATGCAGGGGAGGGTCTCCAGCTCCCGCGCCTCATTGGCTCCTACTTTTCGTCCATTGGTCGAAAGAGCAGTGTGTCAAATACCAAGTCCCAGCTACCCTCGTGCTAGGTGATTTGGCCAATGAAAAGTGGGAGGAAGCCGGGCCATCTTGAATGCTGCGAGGTGTAGAAAAGTGCAGAGCGCCCCGCCCCGCAGAGAGTGGCGGAAGTAGCAGGAGCTAGGGACACGACCACCCGGATGCATGGAAAAGATCAGTATTTCAGTCATTTTGAGTGTGGCGGAAATATTATGTTCCCACAGTTAAGTGGAGGTAAAAGAAAAAAAAAAAAAAAAAAAAAAGAACATAAAGCAAAGTCACTTTGGTGATTATCCATGCATAATGTCCTGAGTAGCTTTGAAACTAAGAACAATTGCAGTCTATAAACCTTTGGCGCTTTTTGTATTGAAGTACAGGAAGCCCTATTATCAGGATACTTTTTACAAGCTCACTACCCAAGC
>NC_034590.1:157946503-157949789 GCF_900095145.1 Mus pahari | reverse complement strand
ATCAGTATTTCAGTCATTTTGAGTGTGGCGGAAATATTATGTTCCCACAGTTAAAAAAAGATAAAAGAACGAAAAAAAAAAAAAAAAAAAAAAAAAAAGTGGTGCGGTATAATGATTCTATAGATTCTGTAGCGTACTTCCAAAGAATAGAACAATTGCAGTCTATAAACCTTTGGCGCTTTTTGTATTGAAGTACAGGAAGCCCTATTATCAGGATACTTTTTACAAGCTCACTACCCAAGCAGCAGCTTAGTCATTTGAGTCCCCCTATTAAATAGCACCTCTATTAGTGATAGTGCTCTGCCACCCCCAAGTTTCAAGGACAAACTCTTAAGACCCTACTCAGAGATACCCACCAATCATTGCTTCATCCATGTTACCTTCTGGCTAAATGAAATGGCTTCCCTTTGCCCGTCCACACACCGCAAGGACAGAGCTATTCCACACAAACCCACACATCACCATGTAGCTGCTTCAAATTGAGAATTCTTGTCCAATTGGGCAGGGGGATGTATCACTCTGTGGTAAATGGCTTGCATGGGCAAGGCCCTGAGTTCAGAGCCTGGTATGGGGCCAAAAGGAACGGAGAACAGGAAGAGATACAGGGAGGAAGAGAGGGAAGAAGAAAGAAATAAAAGATTAGACTTCAGTTAGTTACAGACTGTATTAAGTTAGTTTTCGATGTAGGGTCTCTTCCTGTTGTCCATACAAGCCAGAAACTGTAACTCAGGCTGCCCTCAAAGAGCTAGTAGTTCCCATGCAAAGCCCTCCTGCTCATTATAACTGCCTTTCAACATCCCACAGGCCAACTCAAGGGAGGAAAATGGATGGATGAGAGGTTGGCAGAGGGTGGGGTGTGGCTGCTGCTGATCTTGGCTTTCTAGGAGGGACAGTGAAAGTGTTCTGGATTACAGTAGTGACAACTGTAGCACTTTGTGACTGGACTGAAAGTTACTAAACCATACAATTTAAAGGGCTGAATTTGGCTAGGCGTGGAGGTGCACAGCTGTAATCGCAGCACTCACGAGCACATAGCCTGAGCTTCATCATAAGGAAAGCATCAATTTCATGCTGAGTTCCATTTTACTTTTTAAGTGGGTGTGGGGTTAAATCACAGCTAGGATCTTGGCACGCACAGTCCTTTGGTACAACTGTGTGGTGTCAGATGGATGCCGGTCAGTGTTACATCCTCAGGCTCCAGCTCAGACCTATAGAACCAGAAGCTGGGATGAGCCTTTCCACCTGTTTTCACAACATTTTCGGGTGACCCTGGTGCAATTTTTCCCCTTTGAGGCAGGGCTAGAATATGCTATGTAGAGCAGGGTAGACTCAGACTCATGAAGATCCACCTGCCTCTGCTTCCCAAGTGCTGGGATTGATGGCACACCCCATAGGCCTAGTATACATTTCTAAAAGTCACAGTTGTGGAATAGGGGAGACGTGTTAAAAGTCTACATGACACATGTACAGCGTCTGTCACATATTATAGGTTTTCTTTTTATAACCCATTAAGAAATGTAAAAATTGGGCTGGTGAGATGGCTCAGTGGGTAAGAGCACCCGACTGCTCTTCCGAAGGTCCGGAGTTCAAATCCCAGCAACCACATGGTGGCTCACAACCATCCGTAACAAGATCTGACGCCCTCTTCTGGAGTGTCTGAAGACAGCTACAGTGTACTTACATATAATAAATAAATAAATCTTTAAAAAAGATTTAAAAAAAAAAAAAGAAATGTAAAAATTTTAAAAAAAATGAAAGAAAAAAAAGAAATGTAAAAATAAATTTTTGTTCCTAAGTGCACAGAAAGAAAAAACACACCACCCCAGAGAACAGGCGAATTTGACTATGTTATGGCTCACCAATTCCAGCCCTAAGACAATATATAATCCACTCCAGTAGACCTGTGGAGCACCAGCACAGGTCGGTGGGTTCTTCTCCATTATTAAGGAAATCAGACGGGTTCCCTTACAGTTGTGATATCCTCTGGCATGCCAAGTCCCAAGTCAGACCATAGAACCTGCTTTCCATCAGGAGTTAGTAGCTTAGTTTGCAGACAGGGTTTCATGTTCTTTCAAATAGTTTATTCAATTCATAATGGCGCGTTTGAACAGAATCAGCAAATCTTGCCAGACAAGACACATATACACACTGACCCCAGGTAAGTCCCCCAGGGAACTGAAGTGGTCCTTTGTGCCCTCCTTAGGCCCTGGTGGACTTCCTGTCTGAGGTGTCCAAGTGAGGCTCCCCATCCCACCAGCACTCAGCATTCTTTGGTATGTGACCTAACGGGCAGAGGAAGAGAGGCCAGCAGGAAATCATCTCACTCGCAGTGAGGGACTCGGCTTGTAAGACAGAGGAGGCAACGAGAGAAGAGACCTCTCAGCTAAAGGTCCCAGAAGCAGATCGGGACATGATATTAAGACAGAATAGCCATTTTTCCAAGGCACAGAGCTTGACGCCCCACATAACCTCGGTAAAATGGTGGTTTGCCCTACACTTTCATTTTCCTTGTCTTTTCCAGACAGGGTTTCTTTGTGTAGCCCTGGCTGTCCAGGAACTCACTCTGTAGACCAGGCCGGCCTTGATCTCACAGATCCACCTGCCTCTGCCCACAGGATACAGGATTAAAGGTACAGGCTGCCTTGCGCCTCTCCTACGTGCTTTTAAGGCTGTGGTCCTGGTGAATTCCCACTCAGAGGTGTCCCAGCCCTCTTTGGTATGAGACCTCATGGACTGAGGAAAGGAACTATTTGTCCATGGGTTTTGTTTGTTTTTGTTGTTGTTGTTTTATGTTGTGTTTGTTTGTTCTTTTTTAGTACAAATAATTCCAAGGACCTCAAAGACTCAAATTTAGCAGCATTCCCAATGGGATAGCCCGGTCAGGCCATCATGGGGAGGAGGAGAGATGAGTCCCCCAAAAGATTCAGGGCTCCCTCATCTCTTCCTGAATAGGGAGCTGGAGAGACGGCTCAGCAGTTAAGAGCCGTGGCTGCTCTTCCAGGGGACCAGGGTTTGACCACAGGATGGCTCACAGTGGTAACTCCAGTTTCAGAGGATCTGACATGCTCTCTGACCTCTCTGGGCACTGCATGTAGAGACATGCATGAAAGCAAAACACCCACCCATAAAATTAAAAAAAAAAAAAAAAAAGATAAAAAAAAATTTTTTTTTTAAGAATCACAGAGGTGCTGGGCGTGGTGGCACACGTCTTTAATCCCAGCACTTGGGAGGCAGAGGCAGGCGGATTTCTGAGTTCAAGGCCAGCCTGGTCTACAGAGTGAGTTCC
>NC_034590.1:157909077-157946223 GCF_900095145.1 Mus pahari | reverse complement strand
AAAAAAAAAAAAAAGATTCACACAGATAAATGCTTCCCTTGCTAAGAAGGAGGAAGCAGGAGAAGTGGAAGAGATCAAGAATCACGCACTTTCTAAACTGTGTGAGCACCTCCCAGACACCAACAACCTCTGCTGAGAAGACCTCTGCTTCTGGTCTCAAGGGTCAGAGATCAAGGACAGAGCAGACAGGATACCTTGTCCTTGTTCCCTACCTCTATTTTTTGAGTCAGTCTCTAGCTCAGGCTATCCTGGAATTCCCCATGTAGCTAAGGCTACCTTCGAACTTTTGGGTGTTGTTGTTGTTGTAGTTGTTGTTGTTATTTGTTTTGGTGGGGTTCTTTTGTTTTTTTGGGTTTTGTTTTGTTTGAGACAAGATTTCTCTGTGTAGCCCCGGCTATCCTGGAATTAGCTCTGTAGACCAGGCTGGCCTCACACTCAGAGATCAGCCTGCCTCTGCCTCCTGAATCTAAAGATGTGTGCCACCACTACCTGTCAACTTTGAACTTCCAATTCTCCTGCCTCCACCTCTTAAGTACAGGGATCACAGGCATATAAAACTATGCCTGAATCGTACGGGTACAAAAAATGGAATCGGGAGCTTTGTGAATGCTAGGCAAACACTCCCAAACAAGCTACATCCCTGACCACCTTGATCCCCTTTTGAATTTTGCCCTCTGGAGTCCAATAGATTAGGTGCTTACACAGAAGCAGGAACCGTCTTCCCACCCAAATAGAGGCTACTCTATTCCCCATCTAGCCTGGCTTTCAGACCTTATTGCAAAGAGGAATGTAGACACAGGTATGCACAGCTGCCAGGGAAAAGCTGGTCCACACGGCGTACGGACTGGTTCTTGTGGGCATGGAGGGAGCACTTAAAGACCCTTATTAAAGTAGACAAAGAGGACTCGTTCTCCATACTTGGCCTTGATGGTGTCCCGTAGCTCTGGCTCTAGATAGGAAACTGATAATTCACTGAAAAGAAAACCAGGAGAGGGTTATGAGGGTGCTACTAAGACAACCGGCAACTCACCCTGAGAAACAAGCCCACCCATGTCACCTCGAAGAAGTCTGTCCCAGTTAGCATTAATTGTCAACTTGACATGGCTAGAGTCACTTGAAAAGAGTCTCAACTGAGTAACTGTCTTTATCAAGGTGATCTGTGGGCATGTCTTGGTTATTGGCTGATGTGGGAGTACCCAGGTTGGGTGGCACCATTCCCCAGGCAGGTGGCCTTGGGCTCTGAGAAAGCAAAGTATGAGCCTGTGTGAACAAGTTACAAGCACCACGCCTCCATGGCTTCTGCCTCAAGCTCCTGTTTGTGTTCCTGCCTTGCTGCCCTGCCCTGCCACAGATAAATCAGCCAAATAAATCCTTCCTCCCCTAGGGAATTATCTCCCTGAAAGATGTCACACTGTCCTACAGGGTAAGACCGAGCCTGCTTAGAGGTCCTTGGCTCTCTAAACTCTGCTGTCACTTCAGGACTCTTGAGGGGCCGCTGCATCTTTGTCCCTCTTTCCAATGTAGCCACATTGAAAACAAGAAGAACAACAGAAATGAGGTTGGCGAGATGGCTGCCAGAGGTCGCTAATCCAAATCCCAGCAGCCATGTCAGGCAGCTCAAACCTG
Source organism: Mus pahari (assembly GCF_900095145.1). NCBI lineage: Eukaryota > Metazoa > Chordata > Mammalia > Rodentia > Muridae > Mus > Mus pahari. Next base: position 157,944,597 of record NC_034590.1, on the reverse strand, counting down.
CCCTTAACTCCAGCTTCAAGGGACCCAAGGCCCTCTTCTGACTGCTGCAAACGCCAGCACAGAGACACACACATGAATAAGACAAATCCCCTCCCCCCCAGTAGCTCTTAGTCACTGTGTGTGCCCGTGCAGCAGAATGAAACGAAGAGAGTCCACTCTAGTATTTTAAAATACCACCCTCCCCATTTTGTGTGTATGCATGCATGTGTATGTATCTGCACGCATGTGTATGTGCACGGAAGCCAGAGATTAACATCGGGTGCCTCTCTGAGTTGTCCTCCATTTATTTGGGGGAGACAAGGTCTCTTACTGACCCGGGAACTCACCAGTGTAGCTAGACCGGGCAGTCAATGAGCTTCAGGTCCCATGCCTCCCTAGCCCCAGACAGACACACTGTTACACTCAGCTCTTTCACATAGATCCTGGGTGATCTAACTCAGATTCTAGGGTTTGCATAGCAAGGACGTTACCAACTGCGCCATCTTCCAGACCTTTTCCTAAGTTTTTTGCTAGGGTCCATATATCCCAGGCTAGCCTTGAACTTTTTTTTTTTTTTAAGATTTATTTATTTATTTATTATGTATACAATGTTATGCCTGCATGTATGGCTGCACACCAGAAGAGGGCATCAGATCTCATTACAGATGGTTATGAGCCACCATGTGGTTGCTGGGAATTGAACTCAGGACCTCTGGAAGAGTAACCAGTGCTCTCAACCTACGAGCCATCTCTCTAGTCCCTAGCCTTGAACTCTTGGTCCTCCTACTTCAACCCCATGTCCACCCCCAGTGTGGAATTATAAGTTCAATTCCTGATCTTTACAGACAAAAGTATCCTTGGTCTCTGTCAGAATAAATGTCACATTTGACCTCCACCTCATCTACCTGGACAGACTACAGTTGTTGGCTTTAACATCTGTCTTCTCCACCAGTCTGTGAGTGAGCACGGTGCTCAGGACCGGGAGGTGACTGCCAAGTGGCCATGATCCCACACAGAGGGTGGCGTGACTGCTACTATCTCAGACCATGCACAGCGACAACGACACCAGTGACCTGGAGCCGGCCTCCAGCTGACCCCAGGCTGACAGCCCCACCCCTCATCTCTTCTCCCACCCTCCCTTCCAGGAAACACAGAGGAAGAGGAGGTGCAAGCCCATGCGTAGACCCGAACACAAGCCAGAGTAAGCTGAGTAAACGTCTTACTCAACTTTAAAGGCCAGATCCAGGCAGAAGTGGTCTTGCTAACCCTCAGCCGGCAGGACATGATACCTCCTGTTGTCCCCCACCACGTCCCTAAGGCATTGGTGAGATCAACTCTCACTCCTGGCTTCTTCCCCAGTCCCTCGGAGTCCTAGCTGGTGTGCCATTCGCCCCGAGTTAGAAGGCCAGAATTTAGGCAGATGCTCCTGATGTGCATGTGTCCTTGGAAACATCTACTTTCCCGCCCATCCCTCCCTCTCAGCAGTCACTCTGAGCAGTAGCAGGGTGTTTGATAAAACTATCAAATGAGGCAGGTGACAAATGGCTGATACCATTCCTGAGGGAAGAGTCCACACGCCACTGGCACCATAAAGAGGAGGCTGTAAGGAAGGAAAGGAGTGTTAGGGACATGTCCCAGAGGCCTGGCCACACCCTGTCCCAAGTCCACACCCCTGACCTGCCTTCCTTCAGCCCTTCTCTACTCCCTGTTTTGAGATAGGGTCATTGTGTCGACCAGGGGCAGGGGCTGGCTGAGGCTGATCCTGAGCTACTGATCCTCCTGCTCCTGCCTCTGCTGGGAGAGCATCCTGTGTGCCACCACCCTGGTTGGGAATTGAACCCAGGGTCAGGTGCAGACTACGCAAGCACTCTGCCACCGAGCTATCATCCAGGCAATTCATTGTGACAATTCATTGTGACTCGGTGATAGAAATCTGTGACCCTCACCCCCCACTCCAACCTCCACTTCACACCTGCAGTCAAATGGGGGAAGAGAATAATGACGTAACTAAGGAGATGTGACTAAATAACTGATGTAACTAAGGAGAGTAAACATCAGACTGCAAGGTCGCAGGCGTCTGTGCCATGAAGGGAAAGGAACTATCACCAGCAGGGCACAATCAATGACATCCCGGTCATCAGAAAGCTGCTAAGAACACTGTGTGCCATTTCTTTCTGTCTCTGAGGCTGAGATGCTGATGGCCCCAACCAACCTCTGCCTCCTCAATTCTTACTTTTTCTCTAAACCCTCTCTGGACCTGAGGGAGAGGGGACCTTGGGAAGAACGTTGGCTCACACACACAGCCAGGAGAGAGCCCACACCATCATGAGGACATACTCACAAGCAGCCACACAGCAAGACTTGCAGAGGGGCGTGCAACACTTTCACCTTCTGCTCGGAGAAAAGGAAAACAACAACAGAGAAAGCAGCCCATGAGGGACTCAGCCGCAGCAGAGCATACCCTGCACCAACCCCACCAGAAGAAGCTAGAGGCTGGGACTGGCTACCCTGAAGGGGAAAGGTGTTCTCCTGGCTCCCTGCAGACAAGGTCAGGAAGTCTGTTCTCTTATCTGAAGCAGAGGCCGGTAAAGGCTGGCACAGGCTCTGCTTGAGTGAGATGGGGTGGTGGCTACTGGGAAGGACAATTTCGGGGGGTGGGGGGAATAGCCGGGAGAGTGACCTACCTTCATCAGATGTAGTCTCTCCAGCCTCTCCATGATGACTGGCAACAGAACTGGAAGAGACAAGCAGCTGAGAGGGAAGACAGACTCCCCAAGCCCATGGCTGCAAGCAGATCACGGCCGAGGGGGCTGCTGTCTCCCCAAGACTCTCCAGAAAATACTCGCCGTTGGGAGAAAAACAGAGACCGCACAGGCACCGCTACACAGACTCTCCCCCAAGTCCCAGAGAAAGTACACTTCCCAAAAGTGTGTTCACCAGCAGAAGGCAAACATAGAGCTCTGGACCAGAAGCATCCTTCTCAAAATGAAAACTGCCTTGCAGGCTCACACAAAGGCTACTCAGCAATACGCCCTGCTGGGATCCAGGACAGCCCTCTGTCACTGTCTCCCAGATACCCCCCTCTACTGCTCAGTATTATTAGCTAAATGAAGTTACCTTGCCTCCCCCAAATCAGATGAACTGATAGAAACTGGAAGAACATGTGTGGGTCCCCCAGGCTGTCAGCTCTCACAAAAAACTTGAGAAGATATGGTACCTCCCATTTGTAAGCTGAGGTGACCAAGGCCTCGACTAGGTATTCAAGGGTTCCCCCCAACATATGAGGTGTTCCCCATCTTACTCATGCCAGGGGCTGCCATGGTGATCCGAGAGATAACCACTTGTGCAATGCCCACAGCTGCAGCTCTCTGGGGGCAGAGAAGAGCTGTCAGGGATCACTTATCCAGTGTGCAAGGGCTGCACTATACAGGTGAGGGGGGAGCATGGCTAAGTCTGAGCAGGCAGAGCGATGGATGAACCCACCAGGAGCCAAGTGGCCTTACCCAACCCGCCCACCTGAAATGACGAGGGAAGCCTGTCTGAAGAACTAAATGAGGATGGGGGGGTGTCAGACCTGCAGTGATACCCAGGGCATGTGTGAGACCATCGAGGAGGGTTGGGGTCTGAGGGAGAAGTCTCTCCTCTGCTTACCCGAGAATGGCCAAGCTCATTTTGGTTCCTGTCCTTCACGCAGATGCCCTGAATGAGTTCCCTAAACAACAGAAGTTTCTGGATGTTAGGAAGTAGGTGCAAGGGACCTGCCAGGCAGGTGACCCATCAGGTCACCAGCTCCAAGGACTGATGCAGGAGGAAGCCCATCCTGCAGCCTGGCCCTTTGGTCTCCCTTCTTCACCCCAGTAGATGGTATCTCAGAAGCGATCCTGAGCAGAGGCCAAGAGAGCCAGCCCTGGGTCCTCACAGCCTCGGCGGGCGGACTCCCAGGCACATGTGTGACCTTGAGAATGGTCTTTAACCCTTCTAAACCTCAGTTTTCCTTGTGTGGAGAATAGGGATAATCCTGACACCTACCTCAGGGAACCTAGTGAGAATTAAATGGCCAAGTTCTGAGACCAGTGCCTGACTTAGTATCCATTCCCCCAAACAGTAGCTACTCTGTGTAGACAAGCTCTTGGCGTCCCTCAATTGGAGACCAGGTAGACAGTCACACTCATTCATCTGCTTGGAAAGCTAGGCAGAGCAAGGAGTGGAGTAGAGAGGAGAGATGCATGCACAGCATTCTGCAAGCTTTCTCCAGGGGCTGCTGTGGTGAGCCTCCATCTGTCAACAAAATGTGGCTATAGTTACAGACAACGGTGGCAATGGCATCCAAGATACCCAGCCCTTATGCCACCTGTATTCTAGAAAAATACAAAAGGGGAAAGAAAGAAAACAGAAGCTGGGCTGAGGATGTAGCTCGGTAGTCATTCTTGGCTAGTGTGCATGACAGGCCTCTAGGCCCAGTACCCAGCATGTCAGAGAGAAAAAACAAAGCAAGAAGAAGAAGCCATTTCTGGAAGTGTACAACTATAACTCCAGCACTCCAGAGGCAGAGGCAGCTCAGTGCAAGCTCTAGGCCAGCCAGGACTACACAGTGAGACACAGCCCGGAGGTTAGAGCACATACTGCTTTTGTGGAAGACCTAAGTTCAGTTCCCAACACCCACATTAATTTCACAACTGCCTGTAACTCCAGCTCCATGGAGATCCACTGAGTCCAGTCCCTGTGGGCACCTACACTCACATTCACATGCATACACATACATACACATACATACATACACATACCCACACATACATACACATACCCACACATACATACACATGATTAAAAATAAAACCTTTAGTCAGGCATGGTGGCGCATGCCTTTAATCCTAGAACTCAGAATGTAAATTCAAGGCCAGCTTGGTCTACATAGTAAACTCCCAAGTCAGCCAAGGATACAAAGTAAGTCTCTCTTTAAAAAAAAAAAAAAGACTCTAGCCAGTAAGCTATTCTAAGAATTTGGGAAGTAGGCAGCATTACAGCTCTGACTTCCGTCCCTTGGCCAGGATCTAAGCTAGGGGTATAGTTTTAGGACAGACCTCTTACCCAGCATGCACAGGCCCTGAGTTCAATCCCTGACATGGATAAGAAAAAAGGACTGGTCCATAGGTCCATGATTAATCAACCCCACTCAACCCAATATACTACATTTAAGTCACCCTCGATCTTAGGGCCATTACAGAAGAATGGTTGCCCTTGAGGACTTTTCAAAAGCTGGGTCCACTGGTCTTCTCTGTACTGCCCAGTCCCAGGAAGCTACTGCTCGGCCCCTTGGCCTCCTTCCCGATACTGCTAACCCTGTGGTGGAAGAGAACAAGGCTCCCTGTACTCACTGCTGTCGCATCATTGGGATATTGACACAGTTAGCGGCAGCCACAGCGGCAAAAGGCACCCATCGGCCCACCAAGGGTGGGGCTCTCTGTTGAAAGCAGGGAACAATAGAAGTTATTGAAGCTCATACGAAAGGCTTTGGATTATACAGGAAGAGAGGCAATCAAACGCGGCCAGTGACTTATGTCCAGACATCCACTCTGGACCGCCTATGAGCTGAGAAAGTTGTTTTTTCTGGAACTCTGCTGCCCTCTGGTGGCCACTGTGTCCACAGCTCCCCAGTCGTACGTACCTTTGTCCACATGTTCATGCCTACTGCAGTGGCCACCGCAGTGGTAGTAGCTGTGAAGTAGGAGAGGGCCATCTGCCTAGTGAGAGAGAAATTTGAGATGGATGAATGTGCAGGTGTCAGGAGTAGTGTCACAGTGGCTCAGGCAGGGCCAGGGGCTTTAGCGAGAGACTTGAGTAATTCGGCTTCAGGGCTCCTGTGACCTGTCTCACCCCCATTCCCATCACTCAGTGCAGAGCACCCTCCATCCTCTCTCAGAGCATTAAACACATCACACTTTTTTCTGCCTCAGAACCAGTGTATATATGTTTAGAGAACCCTCCTGGCCTCCTACATATTTAAATCCTTATGCTGGCTAAATTTATGTCAACTTGACACAAGCTAAAGTCATCTGAGGCAGGACCCTCAATTAAGGAATTGTCTCCATAAGATCTGGCTGTAGGGAAGCCTTTGGGGCATTTTCTTAATTAGCGATTGATGTCCCCCATTGTGGGTGGTGTCATCCCTGCACTTGTGATCCTGGGTTCTATAAGAGAGCAGTCTGAGCAAGCCAAGGGAAGCAAGCCAGTAAGCGACACCCCTCCATGGCCTCTGCATCAGCTTCTGTCAACTGCCCTGCTTGAGTTCTGCCCTCCCGGCTTTTGGTGATGAACTGTTCTATGGAACTGTGAGTGAAATGAACCCTTCCCTCCCCACGTTGCTTTCTGTGATGGTTTCACCACAGCAATCGTAACCCTAGCTAAGACAATGCTGATCTTTCAGAGCCCAGCTAGATGCCACCTCTGCAGAGGGGACTTCCCAATAGTCCTAATAGAGCCACTGCTGTCCTGTCCCACCACGCATCTCCATGACAACTGCAAAGGCAAGCCAGGATCACTGCAGACTCGTCCATGTGTTTGGTTTGGTTTGGTTTGGTTTGGTTTGGTTTGGTTTGGTTTGGTTTGGTTTGGTTTGGTTATTGAGCGAGATCTCAGCATGTAGGCTGGCCTTGAACTCACAGAGTTCTGCCTGCCAGCCCTGTTAGAAGATCTTTAAACAGAGCTCGCTCTTACTTATCAGGGAGTCTCAAGCCTCTAGAACCTTGCCTGGCACATAATTAACACTCAGTAAAATTCTGGGACTAGAGAGATGGCTCAGTGGTTAAGAGATCCAGGTTCAATTCCCAGCTCCCACACCCAATGACTTATAACACCTGCAACACCAACTGGAGGGCAGCTAACTCCTTCTGGCCTCTGCACACACATATGGCGATCAGTAACAAAAACACACACAAACAAAAATAAACCTTGAGGCGTGAGAGATGGTTCAGTGGTTAGGAATACTGGTTTAGTTTTGGTTTTAAGACACAGTCTCACTACATAGCCCAGGACGGACTGAAACTCACAGAGACCCTCTGCCTCTGTCTCCCGAGAGCTGAGGTTAAAAGTGTGAGCCACCACGCCCAACTTGGTTTTTTTTCTTGTTTTTTATTTTTAAATTACATGTGTGTACAAGTGAGTATGCATGCACGTAGAGGTCAGAGCTGGACTACCAGATCTAGGTGCTAGGAACCGGACTTAGAAGCCCTGGCAATGCAGAGCATGCTCTAACTACTGAGCCATGCATCTCTAGAGCTCACAAGCACTGGCTGCCCTTGCAGAGGGCCCAGGTTGTGTTCCCAGCACCCACATGGTGGCTCACATCCACCCATAACTCCAGTTCCAGGGGAATCCAATGCCTTCTTCTGATTTCTGTAGGCACCAGGTATGCATGAGATGCACAAAGAATAACACAAAATAAATAAATCTAAAAAGTAAAAATAATTTTTTTTTAAAAAAAGAAAAGGATAAATCAGTCAAATGAATGGATATTTCAAAATGGTCTGGGGAAAAGATACTCTCAGTTGGTCTTAATATTTCAAACGCCGGGAAAGGGTAGCCTGGCCTCCTGCCCAGAGTGGGCCCCACTCAGAAAGAAGCGACAGTCCACAAGCGGCAGGGCTGCTCAGAGAGGCAGAGGATAACAGCTCGCTTACCTGACCGACGTGGGGGAAGCTGCATTCCTGTTGGTGTAGTTGACCAAGGCATTAAAGGATTGGTTCACCCACTGCCAGAAGATGACCGCAGGCATTGTCCTACAAACAAGGGAGGAAGAGAGGAAAAGAGGGGCCCCGGGATGGCACCGTAGCATCCGCAGCTCCCTAAGACTTTCCCATTCTTTTTATGCCCCTGGGCTTCTAGATGGGATCCCACCCCCTGGGATACACCCTCTTCCTTCCACAGAATCCTGCTTTGTTACAATACTTTTTTTTTTGAAAAATCATTTATTATATGAATATAAGTACACTGTAGCTGTCTTCAGACTCACCAGAAGAGAATGTTAGATCCTATTACGGATGGTTGTGAGCCACCACATGGTTGCTGGGAACTGAACTCAGGACCTTTGGAAGAGCAGTCATTGCTCTTAACCACTGAGCCATCTCTCCAGCCCGATACTTTTCTTCTTGGAATTTTTTTGACCCTTCTTCTGTCCTTCTTGAGACAATCACTCCATGTGTCCTGTTCCCATGACTTAAAATTCTCCCCCCTTCCCCCACTGAAAACCACTACTTCCCAATCTCCATTATGTTGTGACTCCAAGAGGGGAAACTCTAAAATATTTAATCCCTGGCACCTGGACTATGCCATAGCTCACCAACTAACTGAATGAATAGAGAAGTGAAGAGGACTCAGAGGGAAAGGAGGGAGGGAGGGAGGAGGAGGACGGAGGGAGGGAGAGAAAGAGAGGGAGGAAGGGAGGGTCGAACATTGAAAGTTTATTCTCTCCAACATAGAAGAGCAAGAAAGGGCCTTTTCATTTTTCCTTTGGATGTAATGTTCAAAACATAAATCCACTGTGGATGTTATACTTTAAAATTTTAGGGAGCTGGAGAGATGGCTCAGCAATTAAGAGCACTAACTACTCTTCCAGAGGTCCTGAGTTCAAATTCCCAGCAACAACATGGTGGCACACAACCATCTGTAATGGGATCCGATGCCTTCTTCTGGCATGTCTAAAGACAGTGTACTCACATATACACAATAACTTTTTTTTTAAACTGGATCTTCAAAAAAAAAAAAAAGTGGATCCTCCCACTTCAAATTATTGAAACAAAACAAAAATCCCTTATTCCTTTAATTCAAGTACTATAGAGGTGGGAGCAGGTCGAGTCTCTGTGAGTTCAAAGTCAGCCCAATCTACATAGAGTTCTAGGTCAGTCAGTGCTACACAGTGAGACTCCCAAAACTGTAAGACGAGTAATAATAGTAATGGTATAACAATTCTCAGGATGGCAGCCGACCGAGCACTCGAGGGGAGGTCTGTCTGCATCACCATCAGGCCCCTGAAGTTCTGAGCGAGGTCAGGAACCATCATTTAGCCTCCAGAGTCCTGTCTAGCGAAGGGAGGTGACAGAGCCTGAGAGGTGTGTGGGCCTGAGAGAGGGAAAGGGCCATTCAGGGGAAGAACTTAGCACGGTGCCCGGTACTGGTGAGTGACTGATGAAGAGGGTTGTTATTACAGCTTGGCCCCTTCGCCATCTTGGACTCACCTGTAGAACTGGAGCATGAAGCCCGTGATGAGCATGCCACCAGGGACCTGGAAGGACATCCGCCCAATGACATTCATCTTCTCTCCAGTGTCGGGGTGGAAGGCCGAGTCATAGAGCTTCTTCGCATACAGCAGCTGTTCCACCTGAGTGCCAGGGGGCACAAGTCCCATCCTGTAACCCAAGGACAGCATCAGCACCCTGACAGATCCCTGCCTCCTGAGACCTCTGCTAGCTCCTCCGGCTCCAGCTTCTCCCTCCCCCAGAGAGCCCAGCAGTGTGACACTGGTTACTCCAGTCAGTCCCTCCCAGGACCACACACTCACCTGCTCTTCTCCACCACCACCTTGGCCCAGTCCAGCTCCTGCTCTGATGCAAAGACCGTGCGAGGATCTGTGATGTTAAAAAAGTGCTTCACGCGCCCCAGGAAAGTGCACTGGTCCCAGCGGGGAGCATCAATATTAAAGTCAGACCGACCCGCCTCCATATTGTTCAGCCACAAACTACAGACTTAAGGAACAAAGAAAGAATGAGAGTCGATCCCTTAACCTGTTTTCCACAGAGGCCCTGGCAGTCAGGGACCCTAAGCATCCCCTGTGATGATCTAGGGGCCTGTGATGGTTTGTATATGCTTGACCCAGGGAGTGGCACTATTAGAAGGTGTGGCCCTGTTGAAGTAGGCGTGTCACTGTGGGTGTGTGCTTTAAGATCCTCATCCTAGCTGCTTGGAAGCCAGTATTCTGCTAGCAGCCTTCAGATGAAAATGTAGAACTCTCAGCTCTGCCTGCACCATGCCTGCCTTGATAATAGACTGAATCTCTGAACCTATAAACTAGCCCCAATTAAATATTGTCTTTATAAGAGTTGCCTTGGTCGGGCTGGAGAGATGGCTCAGCGGTTAAAAGCACTAACTGCTCTTTCGAAGGTCCTAAGGTCAAATCCCAGCAACCACATGGTGGCTCACATCCATCCGTGATGAGATCTGATGCTCTCTTCTGGTGTGTCTGAAGACAGCTACAGTGTACTTACATATAATAAATAAATAAATCTTATGAATAAACAAATAAGTAAACAAACAAACGGGTTGCCTTGGTCATGGTGTCTGTTCACAGCAGGAAAACCCTAACTAAGACAGGCCCCTATGAATGGTGATGAAACTAAGCAACTGCCAGCAAGTGCTTCCTGGTCCATATCAGTAACCTCTGTGCTTGATCACACTAAGGGAGACCGTGTCTGCCACAGAGGAGCTCAGTCTGACTCAGCAAGAAGAACTCATCAGAGCTAGCACAATATCCCCTGGTACCAGCAGGGAAATAGGGAAAGTAGGCATTCTGAAACAGAAGCCCTCTGCTCTTCACCAGGCCTGCCTTCAGAGAGACTCTACCGCAGTCTAACCACATCGCGTCTGCAGTTGGGAAGCAGAGAATCTACATCCAGGAGATGCACCAGACTTGTCCGATCTCAGCAGCTGACTCAGCATGTGAGTTGGCAGCCTGTTACTCTTACACTTTGGATGCCTGGAAATCCAAAAGGGCAGTTCTAATTCTACTTCGAGTTCAAGTTCGAGAAGTGGTCAGGCTCCTTCCATCCACAGCTGTGTGTACCGGGGCAACCAAACTTATAAACTTGGGAAACCAGCTCCACAAGTGGTTGTCTTAAACAGCAGGGGGTCTCTGCCCTCAACTGAATCTGCATTTCCACAAAGTGGAACCTTGGGTGTGTAAATGGACATCTCTCTCATTACACATGTGAGTGAAAAAGAGCAGAAGTTCTCTAAGGATACTCTCCCTTTCACAACCATAGCTGCTTGTAACCCTGTAGTCCACCTGTGACCCTCTGCTTCGCGTCTTTCCGCCACTGAATGTCTCAGATCAGTGAGTGGTAACCACAGGCAGCCTAGATGTCACGCTGTCTTCAAATTTCCAAACAATTTAGCCAAAACACCAAAACAAATTCCTTTTTAACTTGTCCTCACTCGAACTTTCATGGTATGAGTAGGCCTTCTGCCTACTAACTGCCAGGGCGGAACATAGTCGCTCTCTAGCCCTGTTCCCAGAAGGGCGCTTGCTTCCTTCTGGAAGCCCAGAGGCAGGCTTCCACCATCTGCATTTCTCTCAGCTTTCTCGCGTTTCAAACTCCAACCAAACGGGTCCACTGTGTTCTGCCGACAGCATCTGAGGCCTTTCATAGCCTGTGGCTGCAAACTCATCCCTTCCTCTTGCACAAAAAAGGCCTGCAAGCCACGTGAGCAGGTGGAACACAGCAATGGCCCCTCCCCTCACAATGCCGGGCTACTACTTTCTTGGTACAACAACAGAACAAAGTATGAAAGTTAGGAGGGAAAAGGGGCAGGACGTTCTGGCTCATGGTTGGTAAGGTGGCAGGAAAAGTCTGGTGGTAGGAGAGGGAGGTGGCTGGGCACTCCATGCCTGCATCAGGAAACAGCGAAAGCTGGTGCCCATCTTGCTTCACTCTAGGACCTAAGCCCATGGTTGGTACCAACCACATTTAAAGCCGCTGTCTTTCCCACCCAGTCAAACATTGCTGGAAACACCCCCACAGGCATGTTCAGAAGTGTGTCTCCTATGTGATTTTGAAGGCAGGCAAACTGACAGTGAGGATTAACCATCGAGAGGGTCATTTGTGGGTTTTGGTTTTTTGATTTTTTTTTTAAAAACACCACCTTACTTAACTTAAATATTCACCTGTAAAGTTGGGAAATGTATTCATTTTGCTCAATGGCTGTCCTGAGGCCTAGCACAGAGTATTTAGTGTCCTGGGGAAAGTCCAGCTTGCCAGTAGGCAGGTATTACAGCTTGAAAGTACAGAGCCATAGGCTAGAAGGAAGAGAACAGCATCAGCAGCCCTGAAATCACTTAAGCTAAAATTTGAGGNGGGAGGGGGAGGGGGAGGGGGAGGGAAGAGCATGCTGAGGATAAGCCCTGATGAACTGCCATGTTTAAGAGGAGGCAGGCAGAAGCAATGGGAGGGAAACAGAGGTCAACTTCTGCATTGTTGTAGTTTTTAGGGCGGGAGAGACTTGAGGTTAGCACACTGTAGAAACTGAAGCGAAAAGCCAACATGCTGAGCCCACAGCACTCACGCCTGACCTTAAAATGGCCTCAAGTGGGGAATCTCTGGAGAAGGCAGAAGCCGGACTGCAAGTGACCGTTGACAGAATTCAGATTTCTCCCCCTCCCTCCTCTCTCCCTGACCCCCGTAGGATAGATCCAATACCAAAAGTGTTTCCCTCAATCCAACTGCATGTATGGTGGAGGAAAAAGGTTCACTTCCTAGACACAACAGAAGCTAAAAGACCTCTAACTGGCAAGTCACACATTTTCTTGGTCGCAGAACCACAGGCTGAGGACAGCTTGACTGAGCTTAGCGGACCAAAGTGCCATGCTCCCAAAACACACACACATGAACATGCCACCTATACATACGCACACATGTGCAATGCACGTCTACGGAGCCAACCCTCTCTAGCATCTCCTCCCACCTTTAAGGTAATATTACAGAGTCCTCTGCCCTTCACGCAGAAGCTCCTCCACCAGAATGTGGTGGTCACACGCCAAGTATGTGGATGATGTTTGCTTTATGGACTATTCATTTGCATGTCTGTTTTTTTGTTTTGGTTTGTTTTGGTTTTGGTTTTGGTTTTGGTTTTGGTTTTGGTTTTTCGAGACAGGGTTTCTCTGTATAGCCCTGGCTGTCCTGGAACTCACTTTGTAGATCAGGCTGGCCTCGAACTCGGAAATCCGCCTGCCTCTGCTTCCCAAGTGCTGGGACTAAAGGCGTGCGCCACCACACTCAGCAAGGATGGCACTTCTACGACAAACTCAGGACTTGCCTTGGTCACACAGTAAGAGCAGGTCTGTTTCCCTTAAGTTACACACTGTCAGTTCCACCAGTCCCAAGCAGAGATAAAGTCGAACATCAAACCAACCCAGGCTGCAAAATCTAACAAGGTCACGAGGCTATGCCTCCTGCTCACCCAGAGAGGTTCTCTGCTCACTATAATCTATTTTCCAGCTTAAAAAAGAAAAAGAAGGGGCTGGAGAGATGGCTCAATCTGTAAAATGCCACTGGGTAGAGATGTACACCTGTAACCCCCATGCTGGGGTGAGAAGGTGGGGGTACAAGGAGAAGATTCCGGGAACCTACCGACCAGCCAGTCTAGCTAAACAAGTTCGGAGTTCAGTGAGAGAGCCTGACTTGGGACTGGATCTATCTGATGTTCATTTTTATAGTGTCCGGAGCTCTGGTCATGGGGAGAGGGATTGAAGAAGACACCCACTGTCCCCCACATGCACACATTCACACAAACAAATTCATATATCAATACATTCACTAGATAAACAAATAGTCCAGAAATGGAAGCCCATGTCAGAACCCCCCGCGTTTGGGAGGCAAAGACAGGAAGGTCAAGAGTTCAGACCAGGGCTGGAGAGACAGCATCTTAGCTAGTTATCATCATCTATCGCTAGGAAAAGACACCATGCAGGGGGTTTTGTCTTTGGTTTTTGAAGACAGGGTTTCTCTGTGTAGCCTTGGCTGTCCTGGAACTCTTTCTCTGTAGACCAGGCTGGCCTCAAACTCACAGAGACCCTGCCTTCCTCTGCCTCTTTCTCACGAGCAACGGAATTAAAGGCAAGTGGACTATCCAGTGGACCACAGCATCTTTAAAAGGAAGCACTTAATAGGAGGTTTGCTTACAGTTTCCGAAGCTTCGTCCATGACCACCAGGGTAGGAAGTGTGGCATCAGGCTGGCAGGCATGGTGCTAGATCAGTAGCTAAGAGCTTATAGCCCAATCCACAGGGAGCTGGCAGAAAGAAAGGACTGAACCTGGCATGGGTTTTGAAACCTCAAAGGCCACCCCAAGGCCACACCTCCTCCAACAAGGCCACCCCTCCTAATCCTTCCTAAACAGAGAACTAGGCATTCAAATATGGAAGCCAATGGGACTCTCTCTCTCTCTCTCTCTCTCTCTCTCTCTCTCTCTCTCTCTCTCTCTCCCTCGATTGATTTAATGTATATGCGTACACCATTGTTTTCTTCAGATACACCAGAAGAGGGCATCAGATCCCATTACAGATGGCTGTGAGCCACCATGTGGTTGCTGGGAATTGAACGTAGCACCTCGGGAAGAGCAGTTGGTGCTAACCGCTGAGCCATCTCTCCAGCACATATGGGGGCCACTCTCATTCATACCACCACAGTTGACTCAGGGGTCAGACCACCCCAAGAGTTCAGTTCCCAGCATCCACGGGGTGGTTCCCACAATCATCTATGACTCCAATTCCAGGGGATCTAACACCTTTTGACCTCTGTGAACACCAGACTCTTACATAAAGGTCAAAAGAGGCTGAGCACAGGCGCACATGCTCTTTTAATCCCAGCACTTGGGAGGCAGAGCCAGCTGCATCTCCTTGAGTTCAAAGACAGTCAAAGCTACTACATATTGAAACTGTCTCAAACAAACCAAAACCAATGAACTAACCAAATAAATAAAGTCAAATGTTTCTTTGTTTTAAAACAAGTTTAGACAAGCCTGGGCGATACATTGAAACGATCTCAGGAAAAAAAAAAAAAAAAAAAGAGGAACCTGAAAGGTGATGTTCACTGGCCAGAACTTCATGGTGGAAGGAAGAAATGGACTCCTGCAAGTAGTCCTCTGACCCCGCTCCCGGAGGTGTCAGTCCAAAAGACACTCAGGAGCTTGGGCACACCAAAGTGTCAGTGGGCCTCCACCTCACTCAGCACCTGTGACTCCTCCCAGCTCTTCTTACCCCACCCCTACCCTAAACTTCCTCAGCTCAGGAAAAGCAGCTTCCCTTCCTCCAGCTTCTCAATCCTATAGAACACCATCCCCACCCCCACCCCACCCCCACCCGGGCATGCCCGTTTCAGCCATGCACTCTCTTGACCCCTCTTTCGTCTTCCTCCCAGGGCCTGGTTTATTCTGCTGGCCATGTTCAATGTGCTACTTACTCTCTCTCCCTGCTCTGGACTCTTCTAGATGCTTCTAACTGTACTTTCCGTCATATCTACAGTAAAATCTTCTCCTCACCCGCACCCTGGAGTGGTCATATCTTCACTCTATACACATGGTACTGGATCACCACATCCACCCACCCACCACCACCACCACCACCACCACCCCACACACACACAAAGACACACTTTTTTTTAAATGTGAGAGCAATTATGAGAGACAGAGAACACAAGAGAGAGAAGAAAACAAATGAAGCAGACGAGGTGTGATCTTCCCTAGAGAAAGCTCAGCTCCTCCAGCAAGTGGGACCAAAGCTCAGAACAGAACCACAGGCACAGTTCTGAGATAGAGTACTTGCCCCGTGGGCACTCGGCCTTGGGAGGTCCAGGCAGCTAAAACTATGCAAGAGCAGACCACAGACCACTGAAATAGCCTACTGTCAGGCTGCCTAGAGCAAGCAGAAGGATGACAGTAATAATTAAACCAGAGGCCCAGACCCCTGCTTACAGACACTCATTGGACTCCGAGGTAACAGTGAAATAGGTACCATACTATCTGAGGGAAATCTGAACATGCCTTTTCCCACAAAAGAGCCCCAGTGTGGAGAGCAGTAGATTAGTAGATAAACGGAAGGGGGGCTCTCCTCTAACAACTCTCCTAGTGCCTCTTTTATTCCTCCTTTCCCTTTTTCCATGTAGCCCTGGCTGTCCTAGTAGACCAGGCTGGCCTCGAACTCAGAGATCCGCCTGCCTCTGCCTCCCAAGTGCTGGGATTAAAGGCGTTCGCCAACACCTCCTGTCTAATCACCTTGTACCTCTTTTTTTTTTTTTTTTTTGGTTTTTTGAGACAGGGTTTCTCTGTGTAGCCCTGGCTGTCCTGGAACTCACTCTGTAGACCAGGCTGACCTCGAACTCAGAAATCTGCCTGCCTCTGCCTCCCAAGTGCTGGGATTAAAGGCGTTCGCCAACACCTCCTGTCTAATCACCTTGTACCTCTTTTTTTTTTTTTTTTTTTTGGTTTTTTTGTCCTGGAACTCACTCTGTAGACCAGGCTGACCTCGAACTCAGAAATCTGCCTGCCTCTACCTCCCGAGTGCTGGGATTAAAGGCGTGTGCCACCACTGCCCAGCTTTTTTCCCCCTCCCCCAAAGATTTATGTATTGTTATATGTAAGTACATAAGTTATAAGCTGTCTTCAGACACACCAGCAGAGGGTATCAGATCTCATTACGGATGGTTGTGAGCCACCATGTGGTTGCTGGGATTTGAACTCAGGACCTTCAGAAGAGCAGTCAGTTCTCTTAACCGCTGAGCCATCTCTCCAGCCCCCACCTTGCACTTCTTTAGTCAAGATTCAGAATTGACTTTTTTCTCCAAGGATCCTACAAGTAGGCAGGTAGCAGATGTTCTGACATTTTTAAAAACTTTGGGGGCTAGAAAGATGACTCAGCACTTTAAGAGCAATTGCTGCTCTTGAAGAAGACCTGGGTTCAGTTTTCAGCACCCACATGGTGACTGACAGCCACCCACAACTCCAGCTCCAGGGTACCAAAGACACATGTGATGCACTTACATACACGCAGACAAAACATTCATATACATAAAGCAAATATTTTTAAAAGGTTTTATAAAAAGTACTTTACTTGATTGTAAAAAAACCTGAAAGCTAGCAGGGTATAGTGGTTCGAACTATGTACCCAGTGCCCAGAAGAACCCAGGATGGAGGCAGATCTGTGCAAATTTAAGGCCAGTGTGGTCTACAGAGTGAGCTGCAGGCCAGCCAGAGTTCCATAGTAAGACTCTCAAAATAAAAAACGACAACAAACCTGAAAACCCATACTGGAAACATCTGCCTTTGTTTCAGTAATGGTAACTAGGTTGGTGAAAGAGGTAAAGCCTGAACCCCAGATTAAACTATTAATAATAATATGTCGCCCTTTTTCTATGACAGGAATTGCTCTATGTACCTGACATACATGGACCTGTAAGATAGGTAACAGGAACACATGCATCAGCAGGCTTCCAGAGATACCACTTCTTCCTAAACTATCAGCGGATAGAAGAGATCTCTGCTTATTAACAGGTATAAATAGCTCTGAGGTGTGGGGTGCAGTGTAGGTCAGTGGAAGAGTGCTTGCCGACCCTGTACAAACCCCTGCATTCTGAGTTCAGTCCCCGGGGGCAAACGGCACTCCTACCTGGGCCACAGTGTTTACAAGCAACGCTATAAAATAAACAGTTTACAAGTTAGTTCAAGTCCGGACTCAGTCATCTACAATAACCGATTTCTAGGGTGGTAAGGAAATTAAACCTCGTATAAAAAACATTCCACTAGGAAGAATGCAATTTCCACGAAGGCAGGTTGCTGGGAACCGACCTGCCACAAAGGTCCTGTGATCGGTCCTGTGCGTGAGAGGAGTGGGAGGTAGCGCTTGCAGTCCAACACGTCTTAGCAAAGTCCAGTAGATCCCAAACAATCTAACACTCCCGCTGCCAGCTAACCTCAATGCTAGGAACCGGTCCCCAACCTCCCTATCTATCGACCTCTCTCAGGCGACCTCCCCCAACCCAGTACAAATCATCTATTTTGGACTCTAACAAGAATGTGGAGATAGAGACGTAGCCCGCAACTCCTGAGCCCTAAAGTCTGGCACCCGAAGACAACGGGGGTCAGAAGGGAGGAATCCACTGGAGCCCTGGTCCGTCCCTCCGGACACGCGGCTTCTGCAGATGCAAGTCCAGCACGCAGCGCTTGGCAGCCGCAACAGAGCAGAGCCAGGCTCCCTTCGGACGCGCGGGGATTGGGAGTAGCTGTGCGTTTGGCTGCACTTGCGGGCTCTTACCTGGCCCAGAGGGATGCACCCCGCGACTGCCACCAGGAAAGCTGAACTGAAGTGTCGCGGCTAGGCCCGTGAACCATCCCCTCGCCCTACGCCCCCCCCTTCCAACCAATCACAGGCCACAGGCTCCAGCCTGCCACGTGGGCGGTTCTGCACCTCCCGCTGGGTCGCTCACCAGCCCGCCCCGCCCTCCCGCCACTCGAAGACCGCCTGTGCAATGGGCGGGCGCTTTGGCGCGCTTGCGCACTTTGGGTAGAGAGGAGCAGAACCCCGCCCCATCCCGCTCCTCGGTTCCTCCGCTGTGCGTGCGAGGGACGTCAGGGGCGGCGCCGCAGCAGTTACCCCTGGTAACGGGGGAGGCAGGAGGAGGAGGCCGAGGAGGAGGGACTCGGCTTGAGGATGGTGAGTGTGGGCGCCCTGGCCCCTCCAGAGCTGACCAGTCACCCCCCCCAATCCTATCACCAGGCTCAGGGTGGGGCGCTGCGCTTAAAGCCGAGGAGGACGTGGGATGGGGCTCGCCTTGCTCTTTGGGGTTCTAGATCGGTTTCAGGGGCGAAGGAGGAGCCCCTGAAGTGGGCCTGGAGGGAGGCCTAGGCCTGGGGAGAAAAGAGAGGTTTGCGATAGATCCGAGGCGTGGAGAGAGGACTTCAGGAGTGCTTGGCTAGCGGGGAAGAAGCCTGAGCACCATCATCTTTCTAGTGACTGGGATGAAGGCGGCTCTAGAGCTGCGGAGATCAGACCTGGCTCGCAGATCTTACTGCAGAGTCGACCTCTCGGCGCCTCAGGACTGTGGGGTTTATCTGAGAACCGGCCAAAAGTGGGAGAGGCGCGGCTCTACTGTCTGAGATCACCCTGGCAGCACCAGGGAGCCGTAACCTGGCTTTCCTAGATGCTCGCATCTCTGAGTGAGAGGTGTGTAGGGAGTAAGTCCCAGGACAATAAGAGGTACCGCTGGGAATGGATGTCTCTGTGGTGGGTGCGCTCCCGCAGCCCCAACTTAATCGCTGAAAGTTCTGTGAAGAAATAATAATGGTTGTCGATGAGCGATTTTTCGCTCCGTATTTATTCCATGTTGATAGAAGCAAATTAACCTCCCGTGTCCTAGCATTTCCTTCAAACTTGCAGTGTCCTTTTGCCTGGGGCCACAGGAGGACCAAAGGTCTTCGTCTCAAACTAAAAAGAATGAACAATAGAGAGTGAGCATCAATTTGAAGCAAACCTTTTCTCCGTTAGCTTTAATTAAGGCTTTTCCAAAGTGTACGGCGTGTGACTGATTTGACCGGTGTGTGACAGATATGACCGGAGACACTCAGTTCCTTGTTGAGTTTTTAAATCATTATTTTATTTATATGTATGTGTGTGGGTGTTTAGCCTGCATGTATGTTTGTGCTCCACGTGTGTGCCTGGTGCCTGCAGAGGCCAGAAGAGGGCTTTGGTTGCCGGGAACTGGAGTTACAGATGTCTGGGAACCTTCACGTGGACGCTGGCAAATGAACACTGAGCGTTGCTGAACATCTCTCTGCCCTCCTTGTTGATTGTCTACGCGGTAGATGGAGAGTAAAAATGAAGTTATGGGGAAATGAATATTTTTAGAGCTAGTCAAAGAAAACTTGATTTTAAGCCATTTAGAATAGGTTGGTTGGCTTACTAACTGCTCCGAACTGGTAGTAAGGCACTTCTGTTTACTTAAGAAGCAAAGCTAAGGGTATAGCTCAGTGGGTAGAGGTTTGCTTAGCAAGCATGAAATTCTGCATAGAGCTGAATGTACTAGTACCTGCCTGCAATCCCAGCTCACGATGGAGGCAGGAGGATCAGAAGTGCAAGGGCTACATATTGATTTCCAGGCCAGCCTGGGATAAATGAGACATATTCTCAACTAAAGAAGAAAGTAGACAGGCAGGGAGGAAATTACACATCTTCTTTGGTCATATTATTGAGCAAGTGAATTTTCACCAAAAAAAAAAAATTACAGTGTCAAATTGTTAAATAGAATTATTTAATCTGAGGTTGTCAATCACACTTCACACTTGTTACATTTACAGTTATGCCTAACCTCGGGCTAAACAGATTTTAACAAGTGTTTTCTTTTTATTATTTATACACGAGCTGCCCATTTAAAGGCTAAGTTTATCTTAACAAATGAGTACAGATATAAATATTTACACAGAAAATAAATGGATTTGAGAAAGGGGCCCTGCAACCCCTGTAACCTGAGCACTTGGGAAGAAGAGGAGGAGGAGCAGGAATTCAAGACCAGCCTGGGCTACATTAGACTCTGTCTCGTAGTAAGTGGCTAATTTTTAAATTAATGAAAATAATTAGAGCCGCAATTAAAAAGCCTTGCCAGGCTGTGTGTAGTGGCTCATGCCTATAATCCCAGTCTTCTCAATGCGAAATTAAGAGGATCACTCTGAGTTAAGAGCCAACCTGGGCTACAGTTAGTTCCATGTCAGCCTCAGCCAGAGGGAGGGAGATCCTGCCCCAACAGCCATCCCCTTAAAAGAAAGAACCACATGCCAAAACCAAGAGAAAATAACGAGTTATAAATGAGAAAAATGAGTTAACTAACTTTCTTCAGTTTATCAATTGAATAGAGGGCATACTTTTATGATTGCTTAAATTATAGTTAAGTCACAGTAAATGAACCACTGCTCATGTTTCTAGGTGCAAATTGGCACTGTATTTAAGTATATAGCAAATTGACCATGTATATACAAGAGAGTTGGATACTACTACAGTATTCACAGTATTTGATACTAAAAACAAAGTTTAATATATATAAACTCAGAGGTCAGAGGTCAGAAGAGAGCACCAGATCCCTAGGCACTGGAGTCACAGCTATGTAGGTGCTAGGAACTGAACTGGGGTCCTCTATGGCAGTAAAAAGTACTCTTTTTACTTTATTTATGAGTACACTGTTGCTGTCTTCAGAGACCAGAAGGGGGCATCAGATCCCATTACAGATGGTTGTGAGCCACCATGTGGTTGCTGGGATTTGAACTCAGGACCTTCGGAAGAGCAGTCAGTGCTCTTAACCACGGAGCCATCTCTCCAGCCCCTAAAACAAATGTTTTAAAGTGAACATCAAGAAACTAGGATAGTGGAGTGTGGTGGCACACACCTATGATCCCTTCACTCAGAAGGCAGAAGTAGATGTACATCTGAACTAGCAGCCAACCTGGTTGACATCATTAGTTTAAGGCTAGCAAGGGTTGTATTATAAAGACCACCCTCCCAATATTGGGGGAGCGGGATAGGAAGGGGAAGGAGAAAGGAGAAAGGAGAGGGAAGAGCTAGGCAATGGTGGTACATGCCTTTAGTTCCAGAATTTGGGAGAAGCAGGTGGATCTTAGACTAAACTTGTTTTGGACCTGGAGAGATTGCTCAGTAGTTAAGAGCTACAGTGTTTCCAGGATAGCCAAGGCTATGCAGAGAAAATTCCTGTCTCAAAACACCAAAAGCATAAGCCATTCGGTGTGGTGTGGCGCAGGTCTTTAATCCCAGCACTCCGGAGGCAGAGGCAGGGAAATCTCTGTGAGTTGGAGGCCAGCCTGGTATATTGAGAGTTCCAGAACAGCTGGGGCTGCACAGAGAAAAACACCAAAAACAAAAATCCAAACCAAAAAAGAAAGAAAGAAAGAAAGAAAGAAAGAAAGAAAGAAAGAAAGAAAGAAAGAAAGAAAGAAAGAAAAAGGGAGGAAAGGAGGGAGGGAGGAAGGAAAAGAAACAAAAGAAAAAAAAGCTGTGTGTAAGTTTTATCACTGAGGAGACACCATAACCACTCTGCTCTTTTTTGTTTGTTCTGTTTCTCTGTGTAGCCCTGTCTGTCCTAAAACTCACTCTGTAGACCAGGCCTGCCTTGAACTCAGAGATTCATCTACTTCTGTCTCCAGAGTGCCGGGTTAAAGGATGCATCACCACCTCAGGCCACAGCAACTCTTACGAAGAAAAGCATTTCACTGGGGCTTACCCTTCAGAGGGTTAGTCCATGGTCACCATGGCAGGAAGCATGGTGGCATGCAGGCAGCCGTGGTACTAGCAGCAGGAAGAGACAGTGAGCCACACGAAACCTTAAAGCCCACTCCCCAATGATACACTTCCTCCAAGGCCACACCCACTCCAACAAACCATTCCAACAAGCGTGGGGGGGCACTATTTTTATTCAGATCACCACAGTGTTGTTTGTTTTAAATTTCAGATATGGCCAATGCTTTTTTCTTTCCAAATTTGAAAGACTGAAACAATTACCTTGAGCTTCTCTGAACATTTAGGGCCACATTTTGGGTCATCTTCCTTGCAATCACATGTCCTTTTTTATCTTTTTTTTTTCTTTTTCAGCTTTGTTTTATTTTATATGTATGAGTGTTTTGCATGCCAGAGAGGGGACATCATATTCCCTGGACCTGGAAGTTTGGATGCTTTTGAGTCACAATAGTGCTGGAAGTGGAAGCCAGGCCCTCTGCAAGAAAGAGCAATAAATGCTCTAAACTGCTAAGCCATCTCCCCAGACCCTCAGTGGAAGATTCTAGGCCAGGTGCTCTACCATCTTAGCAAGATACAAAGATGATGGTCATTTGGCATGTAAACTAATCATTGTTGTTAACTCAGTTCATCAATTATTTATGGACTACTTCCTACTTATATGTCATTACCACACACGCACAACTTTTTGTATGTTATGTGAATTTCTTGGGTCAGAAAGTGTTAAGTGAAAAGAAATGTAGTCTAAAAAATAAAAAGGAGAAGCTGGAGATGGCTCTGCAGTGAAGGTCGCCTGCATCCAGGCAGGCAAAACACTCATACACATACAATATATATATAATAACAAAACACGCATACACATACATTGTTTATAGAATAATAAAAAGAAAATGGCTCCGTAGTTAAAGAAAGCTTACCATTCTCTCTGAGGACCCAGGTTAAGTTCCCAGCACCCACATGACAACACATAACCACTGCTAACTCCAGTCCCGGGGGATTTGACACCCTCTTCTGACCTCTGCAGCATCATGCACAGATGTGGTTCCTGTCCATACACCCTGGCTTACATGTGTGCACATAAAATATGTGTTTTGTTTTGTTTTTTTAAAGAAAGAAAATATGGGGCTGGTGAGATGGCTCAGTGGGTAAGAGCACCCGACTGTTGTTCCGGAGGTCAAATCCCAGCAACCACATGGTGGCTCATAACCATCCGTAATAAGATCTGATGCCCTATTCTGGAGTGTCTGAAGACAGCTACAGTGTACTTACATATAATAAATAAATAAATAATTCTTAAAAAAAAAAAGATTTAAGAAAGAAAATATGCCCATAATTACCCATGATGGCTCATTCCTATAATGTGAGTTCTCTGAAGCTTGATGAGAAAAGATAAGTTCAAAGCCAACCTGGACAAGTGAGTGAGTCCTGTCTTAAAAAGGCGGATTTCTGAGTTCGAAGCCAGCCTGGTCTACAGAGTGAGTTCCAGGACAGCCAGGGCTACACAGAGAAACCCTGTCTCGAAACCCCTCCCCCCAAAAAACGGACTGGGGACATAGTTCAATGGTAGTGTTCTCACCTAGTATATTCAAGGCCCTAGGTTTGATCCCTAGTTATATGTAAGTATGAATGTATGTATGTATGTATTTGAGACAGGGTCTCTACATAGCCATGGCTATCCTGAAATAACTTCGTAGACCAGGCTAGCCTCAAACTCACAAAACTCCTCTTGCCTCTGCCTCCTAAGTGCTAGAATTAAAGGTTTGCACCACCAAAGCCCAGCCAACCACTAGTACACTCACGCGCGCGCACACACACACACACACACACACAGAGGCACACATGCATGCACACATGCACACACAGCCTCAAAAGGAAAGAAAATTCAAGAAATGAAACACAGGTCTGGCAGATTTCCTTCAGCTCTCTACATGTAAAAACGTAATGGTTGTTCTGAGCGACTTCCGTCTTCTTACAGCGTCACCTTATTCCTTATTCAGGCCTCTCCACCTTCCTCAGCAGCTTCTCCTTTCTGCATGGAGTCAGCGCAGCTGAGCACAGTCTGAAGTTAGAAGCAGCCTCCTGTTCATCAGACTGGTGGCATCCGCTGGGGGGGGGGGGGCACTCTTCCAAGTCTTTCGGCTCCTCAGGAACAATGTTTGTCTTTATGTAGTAGAAAAATGATAAGAAAGAGAAGAAGGTTTGAGCGCAGATGAGGTGACTCAGTGGGGGAGGGGCTTGCTCTGAGCCACGCCCTGTGTTTGCGGGATCCCCAGGACCCACATGGTGAAGGCGTGTGCTGATTCACGAGAGCTATCAGCTGACTTCCACAAGTACTTTGTACCAAGCACACACATGAAATAATAATGTTATTTAAAAAAATAATTACCAAAACAAAACAAAATTCAAGGTTCTTTGTTTGAGGTCCAGAGGACCCTGTTAAGAGGTAACATGAACTTGAAATCTGTTTAAGCTTTCTAGGGAGAGCATGCGCTTGGCAGCTTAGGGTTACAGTACCTAAACTGTAGCTGTCCCTCGGGTCAGACTGTTTCCATACGCCAGCACATTCCTCCACCCACCCCTGCCCCCTCCACGCTGGTTTCTGTATGACCTAGTTTGTGTCTTTGGGGTCAGAGCATCATGCCTCTGCCATGAGCTGAGTGGAAATGGATTTGAGGCAGCTACATTTCAGTAGTCCAAGCCATGTGTGGAGGCACACGCCCTTCAATGCCAACACTTGGTAAGTTAGGAGCAAGCATATATATCTCTGAGTCCCAGGCCAGCCTGGTCTACATAGAAATTCCAAGATGGCTAGGGCTATGCAGAGATAGATCTGTCACTAAATAAATAAATAAGCAAGCAAGCTCGCTTGCTTGCCCTGCAGTCCATAGCACATCTCTTCAAGATCTGGTGCAGCAAAGCTTGTTTAAATGTTTTGTGACTGAGTCCAGGTGCTTCTGCCCAGCACAGATAACTTGTATGTGCTGAAGTTGGTAGCATATGCATGCACAGTGTTGATGGAGTTCTTGTTTCTCATGACCTGTACTCAGTGCCTTGGGAATATAAACCTGCATAAAGATCACGTCTCTCTTGCCCACTCTTCTGCTTGGAGCACATTATTGGTGTTAATGACAGTCGGATGAATGGTTGTTTGTGTCCAAATTACACTGTAAAAATTAACTTCATTGTCTTTATACAGTAAAACTCATCCACATCATAAGCTTAACTTTTAATGAATGCTTCCTTTCATCTGACATTTAAAATAAGACATAGTGTGGAGACGATGCACAAGCTCAGGGCGCAGTACCCTGCTCTCTTTCATCTCCACTCTTAAATCAGCTTACCTTGTACCTTTCGGGCAGAGCCCTGCCAGCTATAAATATCCTCTTCCCTATTTAGCAAGCGAGTGGGGGAGCGAGCCCTGGATAATCGTGTGATCCTGTCCTGGATGCGTGGGCTGACACAGGGCACTGTGGCATCAGCACGGTGTCCCTGCTGGCCTTGAGATGCCATTTTCATTTTACTGGAAGGGAGAAAATATTAGCTGAACTTTCTCTTTCTGTGTCATCTCACTTAAGGGTGAAGCATCTGATGTCATTGCCAAATAAGGAAGAGTACTCATTAGAAATTAAAAGTCCTGCATTCTGTACTATTGGGTTACAGAAGGTGCCTATAGTTAGAACAGCTTTTGTATTCTCTCGCTGTTCTTTACTCCTTTATGAGTAGGAATTCAGAGGGCAGGGGCAGGTATGCTGGTGCACACATTTAATCCCAGCACCCGGGAAGCTGAGGCAGGATCCCTGTCTGAGGCCAGTCCGGTCTACATACTGAGCTCCAGGCCAGCCAGGGCTACATAGTGAACCCACTATCAAAACAGAACAAAGATAAAGCAAGGGCTAAGGATGAGGCTTGGCGGCAGCATGCCCGCCTCGTTCAGTTCCTCACGTGTGGAGGGAAGTTCACTCACTTCAGCGGGACACTACAACTAAGAAATGGTGTTTTCCCCTTAATTGTTCAATTTCCGATGTTATGAGTATGTGAGAAAAACTTGGTCTCCAAGCAACAGTATCCAGTGATTTCTTTCCTTTTTTGCGATTTAACTGTTTGCCATGTGGGTACGTGCAGGTGCCCTAGGAGGCCAGAGCCATCAGATCCTGCTGGAGCTGGGAAGCTGCTGTAAGCTGGAGCTGGGGTTACAAGCAGCTGGAAGCCAACCCACGTTGGCGCAAGACTCGAACCTGGGTCCTCTGCAAGAGCAGTGTGTTCTCTTCCCAGCTGACTCCCCTCTCCAGCCCTATTAAGTGGTTTCTTAGTGAGGAAGCACTTGATGAAACACTGAAAATGCAGGCCAGAGACATGGCTCACCAGTTAGGAGCACTGGCTGCCTGCCCTTCCAGAGGCACATCCTGACAACCACATGGTGGCTCACAGCCATCTAGAATAGGATCGAATGCCCTCTTCTGGCATGAAGGTGTACATGCAGATAGAGCACTCATGGATAAAAAACAAAAATAAATAAATCTTTAAAAAACAAAAGAAAAACTGAAAATGTGAACTTTACTACTATTACTACTACTACTACGTATACAGTGTTCTGCCTGCATGTAGGCCAGAAGAGGGCACCAGACCCCATTACAGATGAGTGTGAGCCACCATGTGGTTGCTGGGAATTGAACTCAGGACCTCTGGAAGAGCAGTCACTGCTCTTAACTCCTGAGTCATCTCTCCAGCCCCAGAAAATGCTGACTTTAAACTTTGTAAATGGTAAAATATTTTCTGTAAAATGCCAACAGGGTTTTCCTTGACAGTGTCTACATGGGGATCTAATCCAGGAGCATTTAATGTGTTAATTTGACAAATTATTGTATTTTAGTGTATTTTAGGAGCTAAGGTGACCCTTTCTGCATCCAGTCAGGGTGTCAGGATGAGCTTTTATATCCCAGTCCTCATGGGGCCTGAAAGATTGCGCTATTAATGTATGAGTTCAGTATAGCTAATAAGAACTGAGAAACAACCTTGTTCAGGTGTAGACTGTGAATGCCTTAGACAATGTCTCCACCTCTCTGTCCTGTCTGTTTTCTTCTGCAACAGCTAAGCTATGCTCTGCAACTCTCCTGTTGGGTTCTTATAAAGGTTAGATGAAGGTCAAGTGTTTTGAGTTGTAACTCAGGAGACATCTCATAAATTGAAGAAGGAATTGACTCAAACTAGCCAGAGTTGAGTGAGATGAAAATAGAAGCAAAAGCATGCCCTTCCTTATACAATAACAAAACCCCGCCCAGCTCCGGGCTTATTCAGCCTTCAGCTTAGCCTAAGTCTTGCATTCTGCTGCCGGGAAGGGGCCAGAGCGGTCCTCAGACCCAGCACGGCGGCCACAGAGGACACGGGGCAGCTCGCCCGCGTGGACTTCCATGTCAGTGCCCAAAGACCTATTGCTGAGAATTATTTCACAAACATAATGTTGGGTCTTCCTCAACAGACTGGCTTGAATCCTTGCCTGGTGCAGTGTGGGTAAGAAACACAGCGTTTGTGTAATTCTAAATCTAAGGCTCAGCTTGAAGGAATATCTGCCCTGGCTGGGAGATTAGAGTTTGTGACCTTAAAACAGTATCATCGTTTGATTCTTCTGTGTTTTCGTTGAGACAGGATCTCTCACTATGTCACCCTTGCTGTCCTGGAGTCCGCTTGTAGACCAGGCTGGTCTTGAAAATAAAGATCTGCCTGCCTCTGCTCCCCGAGTGCTGACGCTGAAGGCATGCGCCTGGCTTTGTTTTTAACAAATTTATTTATTTTAAGACAGGGTCTCTCTACATAGCCCTGGCTATTCTAGAAATCACTCTGTAGACCAGGCTGGCCCTGAACTCACAGAGATCCTCCTGCCTCTGCCTCCCAAGTTTCAGGATTATTAGAGGCAAGCACCACCACTCTGGCCCTAGATTCTTTTTGAGCCTTACCTGATCAGTCTGGGATTATCAGCTACAGGCAGAACAAATAAATAATCTATAAACATCCTCTTACCTGTTTATTAAGAAAGCAGGGCCGGGGCTAAGGGAACAGGTCAGTAGCCTGGGCAAGGCCCAGCGCTCAGCCCCCAGGACCAAAGAAAAAGTGTCGATGGAGAGATGCTGCAACGTTTAAGAGCACTGACTGCTCTTGATAAGCACCCAAGTCCGATTTCCAGCACCCACATAAATGACCCAGAGCCTGCAGGAGATCTGACTCCTTCCGGCCTCCGAGAGCACTGGACTCGTGTCCACATGCACATGCTCAGACACACATGGATACACATAATAAAAATTATGTGCGGTATGTACCTTTAATCCCAGCACTTGTGAGGCAGAAGCATGCAGATCTTGGAGTTAGAGACCAGCCTAATCTACAGAGAGAGCCCCAGGACAGTCAGGACTACACAGGAAAACCCTATCTAAAACACACACACACACACACAAAAACACAAAACAAAACAAAAAACCAAAAAAACAAAAACCCCTAATAATAATAAAGCTTTTAAAAACCTCTGGTTAAGCTGGGCATGGTGGCACACACCTTTAATCCTAGCACTCGGGAGGCAGAGGCAGGTGGATTTCTGAGTTTGAGGCCAGCCTGGTCTACAGAGTGAGTTCCAGGACAGCCAGNGCTCCACAGAGAAACCTTGTCTCGAAAAACCAAAAGAAAAAAGAAAAAAGCAAAAAAAAAAAAACAACAACAAAAAAAAACCCTCTGGTTAAGTTATGATCATTAATGCCTTTTCTAATTACCTAATTGTTACATCTGACTTTTCATCTGAAAACAGGGATTGACTGTGTAATATCTGTATATCCTGTAAAGATGAAGACATGAGCACACATTGAAGCACACAGAGCCAGAGTATAGTGCCCAGCTACCATGCCACGCAGCCTATGCGTCTTTGTTCAACCTTAAAAATCTGCCCCCTAAGAGCACCCGACTGCTCTTCTGAAAGTCCGGAGTTCAAATCCCAGCAACCACATGGTGGCTCANAACCATCCGTAACAAGATCTGACGCCCTCTTCTGGAGTGTCTGAAGACAGCTACAGTGTACTTACATATAATAAATAAATAAATCTTTAAAAAAAAAAAAAATCTGCCCCCACCATGCCCTGCCCCATAGGGCTCCTCTGTGTAGCCCTGGCTGCCCGGGAACTCACTCTGTAGACCAGGCTGGCCTTGAACTCAGAGATTCCCCTGTCTCTGCCGCCCAAGTGCTGGAATGAAAAGTGTGCACTACACTCTTGTGATCTTACCATCATCCTACACTGAACTGCTGCACTTGGACTTGTTATCACTTCCCAGGTCACACTCTTTCATCTGTTAGTAGCTAGCATACTCTTGGATCTCCAGTGAGACTCGCTCAGTGCACTCCAACCTCAGCACAATGTCCTGTGGAGTT
Organism: Mus pahari; assembly: GCF_900095145.1. Classification (NCBI taxonomy): domain Eukaryota; kingdom Metazoa; phylum Chordata; class Mammalia; order Rodentia; family Muridae; genus Mus; species Mus pahari. The sequence continues at coordinate 157,915,166 of NC_034590.1, read as the reverse complement.
TAAGCCATTTTTGCTTGGTCTGCCCACCTTAGCAGCACGGCTTCCAGCAGCAATGTCGCTTCCCCCAGTGCACACTGAGTCCTTGCCCTTCTTTGTGTCACTTTGTGGCAATGCAGCATGCCATGCAGTTCTCAGAGAGAGTCCAGTGGGTTTTAGGAACATTCCTAGTGTTTGCTCAAGAGCTATCAGCACAGAAAACAAGCACCTGCCACCTTACAGTCCTACATTAGCTAGGGTGGGTTAATTCTAATATCTGTCTCATGCAGTGGCTGGAAGCTTCACTCTGCAAGTGGAGAAGCTTGAGCACCGACTAGTCTGACATGCTAAGCACTCTAGTTGAAGCATACATGGAGGGCTTTAGGGACACAGGTGGGGAGCACATGACAACTGGGGTGCCAGCTAAGCGGGAGTCATGGGATGGGCAGGGACAAGACATGCTGCTTACCTGGCCGCTGCATTTCCCCATGCCACTAACACTCAAGCTCGGAAGGAAGAACAAGCTTGGTGGGCATGTGGAGCCAGTGGCCTTCTAGTGGACAAAGTCAGCTAGCTGTCCATAACCGAGAACAGATGTCACAGCAGAAGTTGTTCCGATGTCTGCTAATACCAAAGTCACCGCCACCAAATAACCTGTCTCTCTTGTGCTTGTTCAAGGGTTTGCTCTCTATTTTGCGCAAATTGAAAAGTGCACCAGACCAGGAGGTGCGAATCCTCCTCCTGGGCTTGGACAACGCGGGCAAGACTACCCTGCTGAAGCAACTTGCATCTGAAGACATCAGCCACATCACACCTACACAGGTGAGCGCCCCCTGGCTCCAGGTGCTCTGTCACCAAGGAAGATGAAAATAGCTGTCCCAGTTTTGTGTCTGTCACAGTGATAAAATGCCCCGACAAAAAGCATCCTGGGGGAGAGGGAGAGAGTATTTGAGCTCATTCCAGATTATAGTCCAGCATCCGAGGGAGGTAAAGGCAGGAATCTGAGGCAGGGAGTCACATCTACAGTCAAGAGCAGAGAAAGCAAGTGCATGAGAGGGCCGACGTCTGCTTCTGCTGAGCCTGTACCACACCCAGGACCCAAGCTCGGGAACCACACTAGGCAGGCCTTACACCTCATTAACATAATCACAACAGACCCCACAGGTAGGCTCATAGACCAGCCTCATCTAGACAATCCCTGATTGAGACTCTCTTCACAGCTGGTTCTAGAAGGTGTTAGGTGACTATTAAAACTGACTAACACAGTAGCTGTGGAAGATAGAAATTTATACACTGCCATGCTTCATTTCTGAGAAAAGTCTATATTGTCTAAGAATGATCAGATTTCAAATACATATCTGAAAAAGTCCATGCATGTGAACTAGTTAGTTAGAGCAGTCTGCCTCGTAGACATAGGAAGTACAGCAGCAGCTCCTGGGGCTGGGAGTGGGAGGAGGGAGCTTCGCCTACTGCATAAGTCAGGGTTTGTAAGGGAACGACCATTTTGGGGATGGAAGCAAGCAATGTAAATGTACTTAATGCCACCAAACTTTACATTTTAAAGTGAAATATATATGATTAATCCAGGAATGGTGGCACATGCCTTTAATCTGAGGCAGAGGCAGGTGGATGTCTGTGAGTTTGAGGCAGCCTGGTCTACAGAATGAATTCTAGGACAGCCTGGGCTAAGTAAAGAGAGACTTTGTCTAAAAACCAAAGGATAAGAAGATATATTTTATGCCATGTACATCCACCACAGTTTTAGGTCATCTTTCTTAGGCCTAAGTGATTCTATCTAGATCCCTCCCTCGTTTTTTCTTGTGCTAAGGATGGAACCCAGAGCAGGTGCGTGGCATAGAGCTTAGGAGGTGCGGGGTGTGCGCCTGTGGCTGCACATCTGGAAGGCAGAGGGAAGAGGAGCAGGAATCGGAAGCAGTCCCTGACTACATCGTAAACTCGAGGTCAGCACGGACTCCAGAGGATGGCTCCAAGGAAACACATCAGTCTGTAGCCAGGCATGGTGGCAGACACCACTAACTCAGAGGCAGGGGAAGGACTGTAAGTCTGGAGCATTCTGGTTTATATAGTGACTTCCAGGGCACTGGGACCCCGTCTCAAAGAAGCCAAAAATAAATAGGCCTAGAGAGGTGGCTCAGTGGTTAGGAGTCTTCAGTACTTAGGCTCCTACTGAAGACCTGGATTCAGTTCCCAGTACCCATGTGGCAGCTCTCTCACAACTACCAGTAGCTCCAGTTCCAGGGCATTTGACTTCCCCTTCCTGCATATCAGTTATTTACATTATAATTCATAACAGTAGTAAAATTACAGTTATGAAGTAGCAGTGAAATAATTTTATGGTTGGGGTCACCACAACATGAGGACATGTATTAAAGGATTGTAGCGTTAGGAAGGGTGAGAACCTTGGTTTAAAACATCTAAGCATTGGAGGTTTGGGCAAACCAGTCTTAGTTAGCATTTTCTGTCCATGGCCTTCAGACCCTGGCATCCGGTTACCGGCTGTGCTGGTACGTACTCTTCATGGCCCGTGAGTCTTAGCAATTCGCAATTCTTTGCAGAAAAGCCATTTCAGCTGCTACCAAATGAGCAATTTTACAGCTTCTGAACAAATTTAATGTATAGCCCAAGGAGGAGCAAATTACAGCAGTCTAGCCTAGAAGGTTGAAAACACATATTAGTGTGTCGGGATGCCTGCCAGAAAGAGAAGGGCTGGGGGTTAGTATTAGCAATCGACTGCATTTCCCAGAGCACTGAGGCTTCGAGAGTGCAGACAGAGCGGGTCTCCAGTTATAACTCAGCGTCCCAGCGCCTCCCTTCAGGCTGTTTGCTGTGCCGTAGACGGCCAGTTTTATATTGTTGAGGTTTCATGCTTATTCTCTAAAAACACACTCTTAGTGTATTGTTGTTTAATATTTGAAAAGACATTAGATGTTCATTCACTATAGTCAGTTTCAAAAGCAGAAATAAGTAAAGTTGAGACACTGGAGAACAGCTCGGGAGATGGCTCAGTGGAAAAGGGGGCTTGCTGCCAACCCAGGTAACGCGTGTTCAATCCCTAGGACCTGCATGGTGAGAAGAGAGAGCTTGTCCTCCACACTTAGCAGTGGTGCTCACGTGCGCGCGCGCGCGTGCACACACACACACACACACACACACACACACAAATAGTAAGAAGGAAGAATTTTTGTTGAGAATTTAAAAAGAAAATATGTATAGTGCCTGCCCCAGTTTGGATAAGAGCGGCCTCCATAGGCTCCTGGATGGGAAAGATGAAGAGGGGTGGCCTTGTTGAAGGATGTGTGTCATGGCGGATGCCAGGCCCAGTCTCTCTCTTTCTCAGCCTTCAGGTCGGGATGTAGCTCTTAATTACAACCCCAGCACTGTGTCTGACTGTGTGCCCCATGCTCCCCACCATGATAATGGACTACACCTCTGAAAGTGTAAGACAGCCTCAAACTAAATGCTTTTTCTGATAGTTTCCTTGGTCGTAGTGTCTCTTCACAGCAATACAACAGCCAATTAGACAGAGCCACCGATAGCATTTAGGAATGTCACTATTCAGGTTTTTCCTGTGCACATATATGGACATATGTGATAGATATGTTTAAGATAAAAGCATCCCAGTGTGGCTGTGCACACCCTCAAACCTGTATTTGAGAGTCAGAGCCAAGAGGATCTCTCTGAGTTTTAGGCCAGACAAGTCTATGTAATGAGCGCCAGGCTGACCAGGGCTACACAAGAAGACTTACCTCAAAAATAGATTAAAATAAAATGCAATGTAAAAGCAGGGGAGACGGGGATAGAGGATTTTCGAAGGGGAAACTAGGAAAGGGGATAACATTTGAAATGTAAATAAAGAAAATAATCCAATAAAAAAAGTGTAAAAGCAGGTTTTGTAGAATATAGCATTTTCCCAGAGGAGTTGAAGGGGCAGTGGCACACACCTTTAATCCTAGTACGCTGGAGGTAGAAGCAAGCTGATCTGAGTTTGAGGCCAGCCTTGTCTATAGAGTGAGTTCCAGGACAGCTAGAGCTACACAGGGAAACCCTCTCTCAAGAAGGAAAACAAAAATAATATAATATTTTATATAATCTTTTTCATTCAAAGTTAATCATGAACATCTCTTTGTTTTGTTATTGTTTTTGCTTAAACAGGGTCTAATCCCAGCATAGCCCCAAACATCATATATGGCTGGAGAGGGCCCCAGACCCTGAACCTCCTGCCTTTACCTCCTGTGTAGGGATTACAAGTGTGCCCTTCCATACCTGGTTGTGTGCAGTGCTGGGAATCAAACCCAGGACTTCCTACATAATAAGCAAGCAGCACTCTAGCCACTGAACAATATCCCAAAGCATGAACATCCTTATATATTGGCATACGTACTCACAGACACACACATAAAGACACGCCCATATACACACATCTGTGGATGTCTGTCTGTCTATGTATGCTTGTACCTATTTGTTATTATTTCCATAGAATAATTTCCTAGTAGGTTGTGTGGATCTGATGAATTAAAAATTTTGTTTTGTTTTCAAAATAGAGTTTCTCTGTATAGCCCTAGCTGTCCTGGAACACACTCTGCATGTAGACCAGGCTAGCCTCCAGCTTAAGAAATCCACCTGCCTTTGCCTTCCAAGAATTGGGATTAAAGATATGCACCACCATACTCAGTGTAATTGACAGAAGTTTAATAAGTTATTTTTTTTAATTACATTTGTTTATTTTGGGTAAGACTGCAGGCATGGGCCATAGCAGAACATGCAAAGATCAGAGCATGTGGGAATCAGAGGACAGCTTACAGGGATTAGTTCTTCCCTTCCACCCTGCGGGCCCTGGGACTGAATTCAGTTGCCCTGCTTGGCAGCAAACACCTTTACCCTCTCAGCCATCACTGGCTTGAGTTTAAGTTTAAGGCATTGCCTAGTCTGTCTGGCTTCAATCCCTAGCACAGAAGAAACAAAACCAGAAAACCAGAAGTTTAAGGAAATGATACATCTGGTCACATCACAGCATTTACAACTGTTTAGTCTGGCATTCCAGAAAGGGCTCAGTAGTACTCGGTTCTATATTTAATAGCATTGCCGAGGAGTAGAATTTTCAGATTATAGCTGGGCATGGTGACACAGTTCTGTAGTACCAGCAATCAATAGATGAGGGCAGGAGAATCAGAAGCTCATGGTCTTCTCAACCACTGAATAGTGAGTTCAAGGCCATCCTGGACTACATAGATCAAAAAAAGTAGGAGGAAGGGAAGGGAAAAGAGGAGGGGGGGGAGAAGCAACAGCAACAACAGCAGCAGAAGAAGAAAGGAAAGAAAGGAGAGTATTTCAGGTGCACACAAGTTTGTTGTCAGTGAGCTTCCATAACGCAACCACTGTCACTTTCCTGATAAATTGGAGCCATTTCCCTTCAGAGTTCTTTTTTTTTTTTTTTTGGTTTTTCGAGACAGGGTTTCTCTGTATAGCTCTGGCTGTCCTGGAACTCACTCTGTAGACCAGGCTGGCCTCGAACTCAGACATCCGCCTGCCTCTGCCTCCCGAGTGCTGGGATTAAAGGCGTGCGCCACCACGCCCGGCACCCCTTCAGAGTTCTTGAACGGAAAGTTCATTCAGTCCTGGATGACTTAGAAGAGCCCTACTCAGCACAGTCCCCAGTTCTCCTCTGTAAGTTCCTCTGTGGAACCGAGCGACAATGCTGCCTGTCCCACTGCGCTGGGCCAGGCCTGGTGTTCCAGGCAGCAGTGATGGCAAGCTGCCAGGTGAAGCAGCTGGTTTGGGAGGCATACCCAGATCCACATAATTCCAGTTACTCTGGATGAAATGTCACGGATGTTGTAGCAAAGTATTGATTGGATATTCAAATCCTGGATTCCCTGCATCATTCTTGCCAGAGAATATTTTTTCCCTCTTTCTCATGCAGTGCCTTCCTCCCGAACCCCAAAGGTCTCGTTAGTTTGTTTCTCTCTCCACTAATTCCCAGTTGCCATGGCTTGCTTTCCCTGAGTTTTACTCTGAATACTAAAAACAAAGATTTTTTTTTCCCTTCCTTTTCTTCCTTCCTTCCTTCCTTCCTTTCTTTCTTTTTTTTTTTT
>NC_034590.1:157904052-157909050 GCF_900095145.1 Mus pahari | reverse complement strand
TTTGTAGACCAGGCTGGCCTTGAACTCAGAAATCCACCTGCCTCTGCCTCCTGAGTGCTGGGATTAAAGGCGTGCGCCACCATGCCTGGCTCTTTTCTTCCTTTCTTCCTTCCTTTCTTTCATTTTCTTTTTATTCATTTTTATCCTTTGTGTGTGTGTGTGTGTGTGTGTGTGTGTGATAGACTCTTAGTCTGAAGCCCTGGCTAGCCTGGAACTCACCAAGTAGCCCACCACATCGGTTTTGAACTTGCAGCAATCCTCCTGCATCAACTCTCTCAGTACTGGGATTAAAAGCCTGTATCCCATGCCTGATAGAGGTTTTTCTTTTCAAGTTTACCCAAGGTGCCTCCTAAGGCAGTTTCAAGTGAGCCCTTGTTGGCTTCCGTCATGGTCTGTGACTGAGGCCACCACTTCTGAGACTGACTGTGTCTCCAGCAGACGCTGCCTCCTCACTCCTAACAGCCCAGCTACAGCCTCCTCTGCCCCCCAGTGCCACAGCTCAGCTTCTGTCTCCCTGTTGACCCATGAGACATTGCTTTAGAGCCTCCAGGTTTGCCTGCTCTTGCCTCAGCTTCTGCTTTCTCTCTCTCACACATCCCATCTGTTACACTTACCGTCCTAAAGACCAAATGAGGGACAGGTCTGTGCTGATCACAGGTAATCCCATATCCCATTATCCTTAGCAACATACAGGCTTACAAATACACAACATGGATTTTTGTGTGGCTTTTGAAAGATGGAACCTGGGGCCTGTGAATGTTAGGCAAGCTCCCTGCCTCTAGGCTGCACCCCAGTCATAGTGTATATATCCCTTATTATAAAAAGCATCATGTGAGCCAGGTATTTGAGCAGGAAAGGAAGAGACAGGGGTCCATCCTCTGCTACTTAGCAACTTCTAGCCAGGCCTTGGCTAAGTGAAAGCTTAACTCAGGGAAAGAATAAAAAGAAGGAAGGAAAGAAAAAAGGTAGTCTTCTTGTCTCAACATTATTAACAATGATGCTACTGAATGAAATAAACTATCAAGGTAGGCTATTTACAGCATTAACATTGTATCATATTTGAGAGTATAGCTGAGGGGTTAGATAGAGCCCTTGTTACTCTTATTTTTGAGACTGGGGTGATAAGACAGGTTTCTTTCTCTTCTTTCTTTCTTTCTTTCTTTCTTTCTTTCTTTCTTTCTTTCTTTCTTTCTCTTTCTTTCTTCCTTCCTTCCTTCCTTCCTTCCTTCCTTACTTCCTTTCAGATTTATTTATTTATTTTATGTATATGAGTACACTGTAGCTGTACAGATGGTTGTAAGCCACCATGTGGTTGCTGGGAATTGAGCTCAGGACCTTCAGAAGAACAGTCAGTACTCTTACCCACTGAGCCATCTCACCAGCCCGATGAGACAGGTTTTCATGTGTAGCCTGTCTGTCTTGGAACTTGCTCTGTAGACTGGGCTGGCCTCAAACTAACAAGAGATCTGCCTGCCTCTGTCTGCCTTTGGAGTGGTGGCGTGTACCACCCTGGACAGTCACAGTCCCTGTTACTCTTGCAGAGGAGTCAGGTTCAATTCATAGCTATCTGTAACTCCAGTTCCATGGGATCCAACTGCCTCTTCTAACCTCTAGATCAATCATGTACATGATGCACATATGTACTTGCTGGAAAAATGCTCATATATATTAAATAAATCCAAAAAAGTAAAATAATGATAATAATAATAACAATAATATCTGGAAATAGTGGCATGGTGTGGCTCACCATTAATCTTAACACTTGCGGGGCAGAAGCAGGTGTGTCTTCATAATGTCAAAGCTAACCTGGTCTACAGAGTGAATGACACTTCAAAAAGGGGCTGGAGAGCTAGCTCAGCCATTAAAGAGTACTGACTGGTCTTCAGAGGACCTAGGCTCAGTTCCCAGCACCGACACCGTGATTGATTCACAAGCTTTGGTGACTCCAGTCCCAGGGATCAGATACTCTCTCTTCTGGCCCCCGTGGGTACTGCACATGTGTGGTACACAGACAGACATTCAAACACTCATATACATAAAATAAAAAGAAAGCCAAGTATGGTGGTGCATACCTTTAATCCCACCACTCAAGAAGCAGAGAGAGGCCGGGCGTGGTGGCGCAGGCCTTTAATCCCAGTACTCAGGAGGCAGAGGCAGGTGGATTTCTGAGTTCGAGGCCAGCCTGGTCTACAAAGTGAGTTCCAGGACAGCCAGGGCTACACAGAGAAACCCTGTCTCGAAACCCCCCCCCCAAAAAAAAAAAAAGAATTAATTGGTCTTTTTGTTGTTGTTGTTATTTTTATCTCCCGTCTCTTTCAGGGATTTAACATCAAAAGCGTGCAGTCACAAGGTTTTAAGCTGAATGTATGGGACATTGGCGGGCAGAGGAAAATCAGACCATACTGGAGAAGTTATTTTGAAAATACTGATGTTCTTGTAAGTAATCGTGGTGTGCTTGTCATTGCTAACATTAGCCAGGATGAGCAGGGCCAGCAGAAGCCTGCAGATTGTGAAGGGACAAGATGTTTGGCTGGCTCTCAGTGACAGTGCTGTGCCCGTACCTACACTGGCAAAGTGTTTGTAATCACCACAAAATGAATAGCAAAGGTGGGCAGAAGATCTTGCCCTGGCTCTTTCTCCCCTATTAGTTAGCACATTACATCTCCAGAAGAGAGTAGAAGTTAAGGGGTCTTGATCAGGTTCCTTTTTCTGTCAGCTAAAGAATTAAAAAGCAAGGAAAAGCTGCAGCAGCCCAGGGCCTGAGACTCTCACTCCACAGACAGTCAGAGCTGAGGGAAGGCGTTTACTAGGGGTGAGGAAGCACATGCATGCAGCAGACACAGAAACACACACACACACACACACTCAGAGCAAAGGGGCAGGGGAGACTTAGAAGGCCAAAAACTGCAGCCGGAGAGTGTTAATCGTCGGCTTTGGCCTGGTCAGCTCGAAGACAGACAGGACACTTGATTGGTCTGTGATGACATGTCCTGATGTGGCCGTAACTGTGTGGATTCATTCCATCAGCAGGAAGGCGTGAAAGAAGCTGCCCCAGGCTACACAGAGAATTTTAGGCCAGCCTGCACCTAAGACTCAGAAAAGAGAAGGCTGGTAAGATGGCTTAGTGTGTAATGGTGCTTGCAGCCAAGCCTGGTGACCTGGGCTAGCTCCTCAGAGTCCACACAGTGCAAAGAGAAGGCTAATGCTGTGGGTTGTCTTCTGACACCCATGCATGCATCAGTGCACACACACACACACACACACACACACACACCACATGCACCTCCCCACCATACCCAACACACACCCCACATGCACACATACACCACACCCCCACATGCATACACATATCCCACATGCATAGACACACACACACACACACACGTGCATACACATACATACCCCACAGGCATACATATACACATACATCCATACACACACACATATTCCATAGACATACACACCTCACAGGCACACATACACCACACCCGCACATGCATACACATATCCCACATGCATAGACACACATACACACACACACACACACACACACACACACACACACACACACACGTGCATACACATATACACCCCACGGGCACACATATACACACACATCCATACACACACACACATTCCACAGACATACATACCCCACAGGCACACACATGCACACACATCCACACACACACACATATCCCACAGACATACACACCCCACAGGCACACACATGCACACTGACACTGCCCAAGTTCCCCCTGAGATGGACAGGGCTTGCTAATGGTTCAGAGGGATAAGAGAGAAGCCAAGGAGATCTCCATTTGAGTTCGTTTTGGTGTTTCTTGTTTTGTTTTGGGACAAGGTCTCATGTGGCCAAGCTGGCCGCAAACTCACTCTGTAGCTGATGGCGACCTTGAACTCCCGCTCTTCCTCCTTCCAGGGTCCTCATTACTGTGATTACAGATGTGTGCCACCTCACCCAGTTAGTGTTTGGGGTTTTCTTTCCCTTGAATCGGCCTCCCTGTGTAATTTAGACTAGCCTGGAACCCTCCGAGATGATCCTGCTTAGCTTCCTAAGTGTTAGGGTACAGGAGTCGCTGTCGTGTCTGCCGCATCATTGCTCTGGGTGAAAGCAAGTGTATTACCAAGGTTGATAGCATGTGCCTGGGCGGCAGTGGATGAATAAAGGAACATGGTTTGGAACACGTTAGACTTAAGCTCCCACTCATGGGAGACTTCAGAGAGGCAGCTGGCTGCATTGGAGACTGAGCTCATGTGAGAGTTCCCGGCTAGAAATAACTTGGGACTCACCTGTATGTGCATTGTAACTAAAGCTTTGAAATTAGGCGAGGCCACAAATCTGTGACTGAGAGGGAGGGTCAGGTGGAATTCTGGGGCGTCGGACACTTGCCAGTTAAGAGAAGAACGCAGAGCTTTCCATTGCTGTGCACCTCACCAGCACACTCAGCTTAGAACTGGTTTCAGTTGGCCACTCCATGGCCTGCTAACCCTGTTGTTCTGGGCCTTTGGCAAGGTTGCTCTGTGGCAGGTGGTGTACTATAGAAGGAACCTGCTCCCTAGGGGTCAGGGTCTCACAGTTGCCCTAAGTCATGCTCTCAGAGGCCTGCCCCACCCCCACCCCAGGCCGCACATTTCTCAAGGTTCCCCTTTTCCTAAGGCCCCAGTGGCCTCAGCCTTCCAGGAGCACTGCCTTGCAGACTCTCACCGCCTTTTTCTTTGATTCCTCGCCTTTAGCTGTGTCACCTTACAGCTAAGGTCACCCCTGTCACCCCTGACTGTTGATGTGTTTTGCAGACACTCTGCCTTTGTCACTATCATTTTTCTTTGCTTTCTAATCATCCTCCTCCTCTTCTTCCTCCTGCTCTTCCTCCTCCTCCCCACCCCCCAGCCCAGGGTCTCACCTGTGTTGTATGGCAGGCACTCTGTCCCTGAGCTGCATCTCTGACCTCACTTCATTCATATTTTCTTTTTTTTTTT
>NC_034590.1:157899511-157903982 GCF_900095145.1 Mus pahari | reverse complement strand
TAGACCAGGCTGGCCTCAAACTCAGAAATCCGCCTGCCTCTACCTCCCAAGTGCTGGGATTAAAAGCATGCTCCACCACACCCGGCTCATATTTTCATTTATTTAATACCTGTTCCTCTCACAAGAGAGATTCCATGATAACAGGGACTTTCGTGGTTCTTTAATTTCTATGTATTATTTGTGTATGTATGTATTGTGTGCATGCACATGTGCATGAGTGTATGCATGTATGTATGTATGTGATAGTTGTGTGTATCAGTGCTTAGGTACATGTAGAGATCAAAAGACAGACTCGTGGGTGTCTTAGTTAGGACTTCTGTTTCTGTGATAAAACACCATGATCAAAAGCAGCTTGGGAAGGAAAGGGTTTATTTCAGCTCACACGTGCAGCCAACAGTCCAACACTGATGGAAGTCGGGGCAGGAACCTGGAGGCAGGAGCTGATACAGAAGCCATGGAGGAGTGCTGCTTATTGGCTTGTTCCTCATGGATGTTCAGTCTGTTTTCTTATACCATCCAGGACTACCAGCCAGGGTGGCACCGCCCACAGTGGGCTGGGCCCTCCCACATCCATCAGCAATCAAAAAAATGCCCCGTAGGCCTGCACAGAGGCCAGTCTGTTCAGGGGAATTTCTCAGTAAGGTTCTCTCCTTCCTAATGATCCTAACTTGTGTCAAGTCGACATGAACCTAGGCAAGAACTGTGCCAATAGAGTTACATCCCTGCCCCTTATGTTTTTTTAATTTAAAAATTTCAGATTTACACAAAACTCAAAAACAAAATAGTATAATGAAACCCAAAATACAAAAGCAGCTCTCAGCTTTATTCCGTTCATCTTGTGCAATCTTGGGTCACTGTATTTTTGGATATTTCAAGGCAATCTCGGGCATTGTGGGTTTTTTCTTTTCATTCACAAATACTTGAAATATGCGAAAAAGTATGTCTAAATTGGGAGTGTTGTTTTGATCTCAAACTTAAAAACAAAGCAGGGCCTAGAATCCAAATATCAAACACTCAGACACAAACTTAGGCATAGACCTGTATGTTAAAAGCTTCAAAACTAATGAAAGCGAATCTACAAATGAGGCCCTGGGGTCAGTCCCCAGCTTTGCCAAACTACATACATATACATAAATCAGATTTTACTAAGTAGATATTTCATGTTCATAAATAGGAAAACTCAATATTGCTATCAGTTATATTTAACTTTACCTAATGATTCAGTGTAACCTCAATCCAAATCCTGAGCAATTACTTTGTAGTTATTGCCAAACTGATTCTGGTGTTTTATGTGGAAAGACACAGTCGGGATAGTCAGGACAGCCTAGAATTCTGAGACAGAAAGACCATATCTCTGAAAACCAAAAATGAAAAAGAAAGATTTACTCTAAAGCTATGGCATAATAAGACAGCATATATAATGGAAAACCCATAAGAATTAATCAGTGGTGTGAAGGGGGCAAACTGTACCCCCATGAAGATAAGTGACCTAAGATAGCGCCAGAGGGAGGGGCTTACAGCATACGATGCTGGGCCAGCATCATAGTCGCATACCAGAAACCAAAACCATCTTGACATAGACCTTATTCCTTTCATAAAAAACTCAAAATCAAATGGAGGATAGGGGAGAAGGTGAGACAGGGTGTCTCTATAGAGCCCTGACTATTTTAGAACTCACTCTGTAGACCAGGCTGGCCTTGAACTGACAGAGAGCCACCTGCATCTGCCTTCTGAATGCTGGGATTAAAAGTGTGCGACTGGCCTCTCAAAATCAAATCTTCTATCACAGATAGAAACCCCAAACTATATACCTTCTATAGGAGGACAGCTAGGGGACAGGGGCTGTGGGTTTGGTGATGAAGATTCCAAAAACACAGTCCATGAAAGGAAAAAGCTGGACTTGACAAGAATTTACGCCTCCTGCTTTATGAAAGGCACTATTAACAGAACAGAGAGGAGCAGCAAGACAGCTGTCGTGGGACAAACTTCCTGTGGACCCCAGCATGGTGTCAGCTCAAAAGCTGGGAACCCGGAGCCCAGTGCACAGCCTGCAGGCAGCTCAGCAGGTTGGAGTGTCTGTCATGCTTTGTGGGGCCTCCCTGGCCAGCACTCCACAGTAGCCCACTCTGGCACTGGGGTTGTCATTCAGTAGCCTTGCGGCCTCCACGAATGTCCTTTCCGACCCAAGTAGAAGACTTTGGACTTTTTTTTCCTTTCCCTTTAACTACCTCAGCCCAGAAGGGTTGTACGGAAGGTGGTCAGAAGTACCATTGCCCCTGCCCAACTCTCCAGTGGCTTTCAACTCTGCAGAGCACTCAGGTTAGCGTTTTGTCATCTACAGAACAAGGCGGCATTATGTCCCATAATAAATCGTGGGTCACAAAGATAGCCTTTGTGAAGCACACTGAAGGCCTCATCATCTGCTCTCAGCCTGTGAGGTGACACCAGAGGGTCACAGGACAATGCTAAAGCCAGAGATAGTCACTGGACACGACATGCAAAGGTTCTGTCCATTTGTATCACTTGCTTCCTCAGCAGATGAGGACAGGAGGCACTAACAATTAGCTCCTGGAGGTACTCCTCAGCCACATTACAGTCTCATGTCCTGGAGCCCTGCCACCCTGGGACCCGGCCTGATCAGCCTTTTCTGTAACTCCTCTGTTAAGTTCTGTCTGGCCCAGTGAACTGGGGTTCACACTCAGCTCCTCTTATTCCTCATTCCCTCAATAGCAGTTACCCCCCTCCGTGGTCTTCCAGCCCTAGCTATCTGTGGGGACCCCAGACAGAGATAACCAAGTATTTCTAATGGCTTTCCTAAGCCAGCCCACGAAGGACTGACTTCCCTTACACTGTCTCGGGTCATGCAGCCTGCCTCCACAGAAGTTGGACAAAGCCCATCCACCCGTGTCCCAAGTCTCACACAAGCCAGGCTGATAGAGAACAGGCTGCTTGTTAGAACTTCCCCAATCCAGCAATTCAAGCACTGCGTGTTTCTGATCACCCCATTACCCTAGTTTCTTGTACTGGACCATTGTTAGGCCCTCAATTACACAATGGTCACAGATCTCACCCCCCCTCCCTCCCCTCCTCAAGATTGGCCCCTCAGTATCTTTTATTGCTTTTCTTCTGTCTTTTTCCTCTCTGACTCCTACTATGGATTCCAAAGCCTCTCGCCCCAGGAAGGGCTCCTGAGGACGATCTAACTTACACTCATTCTCTTTCCTTTCTGGCACCCAAACCTTAAGAAGCAGCAAGCCAGCACCCCATCTCATCCTCTTGGTTACCTCAGTCACTTGCCAGGTCAGAGGCTAACATGACTGATGCTGCCGCATCCATCTCTCTCTCTTGTTGCAGCTGCCCCTGTACACGAACAAGCCCCTGCTTGGTGGCCATCTTAGCCTCAGGCGCATTTCTCAATATGCACACCAGTGGCCGGGCAACCTCTGCTGCTGCTACTGCTCAACAGTCTCAACCTTGTGTGTTAGCCCCCAAGACTGTAAACTTTCCTCCAAACCTTTAACTGTTTTCAGGGATCTCTGTGTTCACATGGTGGACCCCACTCATGAAACAGGCATGCAAACCCGTACCATATAGGTGAGGACTGCCATCCTGGGATTACACACACACACACACACACACACACACACACACACACACCTGCCTAATCCTGAGGCCACAGTTGCACATCTCACTACCCAAAGCAAAAACCATGCAAGAAAGGGCAGCTGCATGGGAATTTCCTGCCCAGATTTCCCTACTCTGGCCTCGCAGCCTCGGTTGCATGTCTTACAACACAGCCAGGACCAGCATTCACTCCTCTGAGCTTGTCCCCAGTCAGGGGCCAACTGTGTTACGTGACAAACCTTTTCCTGGGGAGGTGCATCTCCTCACCCCAGATAGGGAGCCTATGACAGACTAATGTACAGATACCACCAAAGGCAAACTTGGTGAGCCAGTGAGCTTGGTGAGCTCCGTACAGGAGTGTGGGTGAAGGATTACATTACAGAGACAAGACCAACTCAAGAACAGCTGCTTTCTGCTGCTTTCAGGCAGCTGGCCTGGGGCCCCAGCCTTCTGTGCACCTTGGCTGTTTGGAGTCTTCCTTGCAGCTTGGATTGTCTTTGTAGATGAGCTTTCCTCCAATGGGAGAGATCCTCGATGTTTATTGCTTATTCTGGCAGGGAGGGGCCTGGTGAATCTGTTTAGTTTCAGGAACTTCCTGAAGCTATTTTGAATTGTTTACTTAGCCAGGCATGGTGGCATAAACCTTTAATCCCAACACTTGGAAGCAGAGGAAGGTGGATCTCTTTACATATGAGGCTAGCCTAGTCCACAGAGTGAGTTCCAGGACAACCAGGGCTACACAGAGAAACCTTGTCTAGAAAGAAAGAAAGGAAGGGAGGGAGGGAGGGAGGGAGGGAGGGAGAGAGAGAGAGAGAGAGAGAGAGAGAGAGAGAGAGAGAGAGAGAGA
>NC_034590.1:157875587-157899386 GCF_900095145.1 Mus pahari | reverse complement strand
AAAGAAAGAAAGAAAAAAAGAAAGAAAGAAAGAAAGAAAGAAAGAAAGAAAGAAAGAAAGAAAGAAAGAAAGAAAGAAAGAAAGAAAGAAAGAGAAAGAAGCGAAGTCTAGATGTAATTCCAGTGCTCTGAGAGGCAAACAGATCTCTGTGAGTTCAAAGTTTAAGACCAGCCTGATTTACTTACCAAGTTCTAGGTCTGCCAGAGTTACATGATGAGACACTGTCTTTAAAAAAATAAAATAAAATGGGGAAAAGCAAGGGACATTGCTTTAGGTGCAGTGCTCAGAGAAGAGCTGTATGAAAGGACGTTGGTCAGTGACTGTGAAGCTCCAGAAGGTCTTAGAACATGAGAATGATCTGAGCCCTAAGCTCTACCCTAGCCCTGGACCCCGCATCCTCAGAGACTGAGTGCTCAGGATAACGCGCCTCCCAGCAGGCAGCAGAGCAGCCTTTCCATCAGGATAACATGCCGCCCAGCGGGCAGCACAGCAGCCTTTCCCCATAGTTCAAGGTAACACTTAGGGCGAGAGGCAGCCTCATTATTCCCCAGTGCTGTTGGAGATGAGGCAGGTTTTGGAAAGCAGCTGAGTGTCAGGTTCTGAGTATGCAGCCTCGAGCCTCAGCTCTGCCTGCCCGTCCAGCTCATAGCAGCCCTGAGCGGGTTGATGAATTCTGTGTTTGTCTGGGTTTAATAGTCTTCCACTGTTAGTTGAAAAAGACCTATTAGCTGGACGCCATACCACTGCAGGCGTGGGATTGAGGCTTGACACATTTCATTGCCTGGTTAAATCTTTTCAATTCTCTCTGGAGTGCCGTGGTAAAATCTAGCTTTCGAGCAGAGGTGGACAGATTGATCCAGTCTGCCTCCTGGTTTTGTGTAGCCTGTGAGGTAGAATGGTTTTTATATTTTTTAAAGAGGGTTTGGGGGGAAAAACAAAAACAAAAGGAAAATGCTGTTTTGTGGCATTGTAAGAATGAGTTGGAATTTAAATTTTGGTGTCCATAATGAAGTTCTGTTGGAATCTGGCCACCTGCGTTTGTTCCTAGGGTTCCCACAATAGCTGCTTGCTGTAGAGGCCTGGCTCTGTGTGAGTGAATGGGGGGGACTCCGTGGGCCACAGAACAGCCTTTACTACTGACTGCTCGCACACAAGTTTTCTTGCCCTCACTGCAGAGCATGCAGTGGCTCCAAGGGTTTGGGAGTCAGGGTTACTCTCTGGAACAGTGATACTGAGAACGTCTGACCTCAGCTGAGGAATCTCAGGAAGCAACTGTAACAGACAAACTGAAGGATAGCGGAAGGGAGGGACATGGGCGGCTTCCGGTTCTCTGTGACAGACAGGCGTGGTAGTGTACGCCTTTAGTCACAGCTCTCCAGGAGTCAGAGGAGGAGAGAGAGAGAGAGAGAGAGAGAGAGAGAGAGAGAGAGGGAGAGAGAGAGGACCTCAAGAGGAATGGGTGTCAGATGCTGTGTCAGTAGCTGTCTCCTTCCATGTCGGTGCCACCAGAGTCAGAACCAGCAGCATCCGAAAGCCCCAAGTTAGGCTGCCGCCTAACTTACCAGTTCTGTTGTCCTCCAGCTATGAGTAAAGCCACAGTCTTCCCTTGTCACCTCTTGCTGCCTACCCTCCTGTGAAGGACTGAGAAGCAATAAAATGGCCAAAAGGTGGCAGCAGGAAAGAGGAGGACAGGGCTGAGAAGGACTCGCTGTTCAGTGAGGAGAGACTCAGTCTCCTGGAGCCAGAGCTGCCCTAACTCTAAGAAGGGAGTTTCTCAGCTCCTCCCACAGCCAATTAAGAGTTCACGAGCAAACAAACAAGGACACCTGAGCTGTGAGGTCACTTAAGCCTTGGGGTGCTCTCTGATGCCAGAGTCACCTGGCTTCCTGTCCTTCCCTCACATTCTCAACATGGCTTCAGTCATGATCCTAACTAACCGGTAGGCCCCTCCCATTGGATTCATGCTTTGTAAACCTGTTTATGTAGTGTGTGTGAGCCCCAGGCTGGAGAGACAGTCCCCGGGTTAAGAGCCGGTATTATTCTTCCTGAAGGACTAGAGTTAAATTCCCAGCACCCACAGCAGCTCAGCAGCTGCCTTTAACTCCAGCTCCAGGGAATGTCACACCTCTGGTCGCCTTCAGGCACCCACACACATGAGCTACAAACACACACATATACATGATTAAAATTTTTTGTAATTAAAAAAAAAAAACAGGGGGCTGGAGAGATGGCTCAGCGGTTAAGAGCACTGACTGCTCTTCCAGAGGTTCTGAGTTCAATTCCCAGCACCCACATGGTGGCTCACAACCATCTGTAATGAGATCTGATGCCCTCTTCTGGTATGTCTGAAGACAGCTACTATGCACTTACATACATTAAATAAATAAAATCTTAAAAAAAAAAAAAAAAACAGTGGCTGGAGAGGTAGCTCATTGCTTAAGAGCACTGACTGCTCTTCCAGAGGTCCTGAGTTCAATTCCCAGCAACCACATGGTAGCTTACAACCATCTGTAATGGGATCTGATACCTTCTGAAGAGAGCAGTGGTGTACTCATATAAATGAAATAAATAAATCTTTAAAACAAACAACCTAGAGGTTCACACCTTTAACCTCAGCACTTGGGAGGTAAAGACAGGCGGATCTCTGGGAGGCTGAGGTCAGCCAGATCTACAGAGTGAGTTCCAGGAAAGCTAGGGCTATGTAGAGAAACCCTGTCTCAAAACCAAAACAAACAAATCAAACAACAACAACAAAAGATCTGAGCTCCCAACATACTTAACTGAATAAATTTAAATATCATTTAAATATAAATAAGCAAAATTAGCTTGCTTTGCATGGCAACTTATTTTCAGTATCAGGTGTAGAATGTCTGTGGCATGTGCACGATCCACTGATCACTGACTAACACTAAGTCTGTATGGACCACAAAGACCACTGAAATCCCATAGCCCACGCATGCCCCACCCCACCCCCACCCCTACCAAGTGGAAACACTGACCATTCTTGAGAGAAAATATAAACTTGGATTCTGAGCCGGACGGGGTGGCTCATGCCTTTAATCCCAGCACTTGGGAGGCAGAGGCAGGCAGATTTCTGAGTTCGAGGCCAGCCACAGAGTGAGTTCCAGGGCAGCCAGGGCTACACAGAGAAACCCTGTCTCAAAAAAACAAAAAACAAAAAACAAACAAAACAAAACAAAACAAAATAAATAATAAAATAAAATTTAAAAATTTAAGGAATGTAATGATGTGAGCTGAAGTTTGGATTCTGTTTTAACTGAATATGCTTTTTAAAAGAGAGAGAGAGGTCCACTATGCTATTCATTCAATAATAATAGTGTTAAGTTCTTTTTGTTCTTTTTTTGAGATAAAACAAAGTCTTATGTAACCAAGGCCTGGGAGCCTAGGTGGACATCAAACAATCCTTACTGTATCTGTAGTGCAGACTGACTTCAAATTCTAGATCCTTCTGCCTCAGCCTCCCAAACAGAGAGAACCCCAGTGTATATCACCAAGTTCATTAAGTAACAATGTTACTTTTATAAAGGTTTTTAACAACATGCCAGGTGGTGAGGAGCACACCTTTAATC
Source organism: Mus pahari (assembly GCF_900095145.1). NCBI lineage: Eukaryota > Metazoa > Chordata > Mammalia > Rodentia > Muridae > Mus > Mus pahari. The sequence continues at coordinate 157,895,796 of NC_034590.1, read as the reverse complement.
CCAGCACTTTGAAGAAGTGGTCAAATCTTTTGATTCAAGGCCAGCCTCATCTACAAAGAGAGTTCCAGGCCAGCCTCGTCTACAAAGAGAGTTCCAGGCCAGCCAGGGTTAGACAGAAACTCTGTCTTGGAAAAAAACAAAAACAAAAAACAAAAAAAAAAAGAGGGTGCTAGAGGTTTCTGTGGCTTAAAGTCCTGACTGCTCTTGCAGAGGACCTAGGTTCATGTACCAGCACTCACACGGTGGCTCACAACCTCTTTAACTCAAAACAAACAAAACAACGACATTATCTTATAGCATAGCTTGTCCTTCTATTTCTAGACTTCCCTTGACATCACAGCAGCCTGGGATGGTAGTAATGAACAGATAACTGTCCCTTGTCTCGGCCCCAAAGTCAGCCGAGAAGTAATGCTGAGGTGGTGCTGTCAGAGAGATGTCCCAGAAGTATAGGACTGCAGATGCCTCCCAGCGCCATCCCCATGGGTGGGCTCCCTCCTTGGTTTAGCCCTGGATTTCTGGGCACCACCCCTGGTGTGTTTTCCCAGCATCCTTAGTTCATGCATTGGGTTTTCTTACTCCACAGGTGAAGTGAGGGAGGCCAGGCTGCATTTGTTGGGTTCATCTGAACTCTACTGACTGAGTGAGGGCCAGTTTTTTGTAAAAGTTGCCCCTTCTCTTTCTGTCTCTGTTTATTGAAGTAACATTCTTGTTTTCTATTGCAGATATATGTAATTGACAGTGCAGACAGAAAAAGATTTGAAGAGACGGGTCAGGTAAATGATTTGTATGTTGAACACTTTCCCAAAACTCCCGGTATTCATTAATCCACCTGGAAGTGTCTGTTAGGGACAAGAGTGCTTTTTGTTAACTATTACAGACCAGGAAGAGGGTCATACTGGTGAGCAGGCAAAAATACAGCTGTCCCAAAAGAAATTAGTTGGGAATCTTTCACAATGTCATTTGGTGAAGTCCTTTTAGCTTAATCAAATTGAATATAAGAGATCTAAGCAAGTGGAACTTTGTACCACACCCCAAAACCCTTCTGTGTGTCTTCCCAGACCACGTAGGAATGAACTCAGGAACACTACACTGAGCATTTCTGGTTACACTTTTCCATACTTAATTGACCAAGAGTAAGATCAAACACTGACAAATTCAGAAGGGTGAGAAGAAAAGCACAGCCAAAACTAAGCTTCTCGTCTCATGCCAGGAAACAAGATCAGCCTTGAACTCAAATGCGGCTTTAACTGCAGGGCGCATGTCAGCGTGTTTAGATGATATGGTCTGTGTATACAGTCATACACAGAGCAGCCTGGGGCCTCAACCATTGGACCCAGACGAGGCCACCCCCAGGAGCAGCAAGGATAGAGGGAATCTCTAGAGAGCCATGTTTGGATCTCAGTGCAGAAAGTCTGCCCTGCATCCAATGGCGGAAGGACCCAGGTTTCTGCTTCTTTGTTCTGGCTCTCCAGACTACTGGCTCCAACTTTCTATAGTCAGAATTCCTAGTTTGAGCCCAGAAATTTGCTAGGGAATCTCCCAAAAGAACAAGCCTGAGGTCTCTACCTTGAAAGTTGCTGCTGACCAATTTAACTGCTTAGTGTGCTGTGATTCCAAGTGTGGCATGCGCTCATGTGTCATGGTTGTCAAGCTTCTCTCTCCCTTTCTTCCCCCCCAAAATGGTCCAGGAACTAACAGAATTACTGGAGGAAGAAAAGCTGAGTTGTGTGCCCGTGCTCATCTTTGCTAACAAGCAGGATCTGCTCACAGCCGCCCCGGCCTCCGAGATTGCAGAAGGGCTAAACCTCCACACCATCCGGGACCGAGTCTGGCAGATCCAGTCCTGCTCAGCGCTCACAGGCGAGGGCGTCCAGGTGAGATGGTGGCAAGGCTTCGCTTCCTGTCAACATGGCAGCTCACTAAAGCGTCTGCCTCACTGGTAGGGTTGATCTAGACCAGTGGTTCTCTGCCTGTGGATCATGACCCCTGTGGGGTTTTAAGGTCATTGGAAAACAGGGATGTTTTCATTATGATTCATAGCAGTATCAAAATTACCATTATGAAGTAGCAATGAAATATTTTTATGGTTGGGGGTCACCACAACATGAAGAACTATATTAAAGGGTTGCAGCAATAGGAAGGCTGAGAACCCCTGGTCTATCTAGAAAAAGATATGAAGCAAATGGCCTCATACCAGGAGGGGCAGCCCTGTGCCTTCAGCCCTGTTCTCACCTGGGGAGCCCCGAGGAAGTGACTCTAAGTTGCTGGATCGCTGTGTCTGCATCCTATGTTGCATCTAAGACCGTGGATGCTAAAAGCCTGTCCTCCTAGGTGACTGCCATCAAGCAGCCGTGCAAATGCTGGCTGGTCTAGAAATGTCCCTTCCTCCCTGCCCTTGGGCTTGGTGTCTCTTTCAAGTTTCTGGTATTTTTTTCCCACTGGGGGGCTTCTATGGACACAAAGCCGTGGGCTTTATGCTGAGGAACCATATACCAGGAGATTGAATGTCCCCTTGTGTAATATTAATTTAGGGCAGAACATAGCCCTGTCCCAGACATCCAAGAGGCTGTATTCTCCAAAAGACAGGCACTTCTAACTCAGGTGCTTCCTTCCAAGCTCCCGCAACTCAGTAACGCACCATAATCAGCCCTTTTATGAAGACCCTGAATCTTGGTCGTTCCTCATTTTCAGCATGTGGTTTATCTGCTAGGACGTGTCACAGCGCTGTGTGGACCGGTCACTCCTGCTCTAGGGTTTTATCTTCCCTCCCTGCCCTGTGGTATGTTGATAATGGCGTGACAGTTTGTTTTTCTCTCAACATGGCTTGTTGGGTTGCAGACCTGAGATTTGACTCTTCACCGCCTGCAGCCTCTCCCTGTTCACTTCTCCCTTCTAATGCTCTCCCCTCCCTCACTTGATTGACACTGACTTGTTTTTAAATGGGCTGATTGCTTTTGTCGAAAGCAAATAATCACATGTGAGACTTGTGTTGGTCCTGACATGTTAGCTGCTTGTTTGTTTTATTTTTCCTTTATTACAAAAATATCCATGACTGGCTTCTACGTGTGGCCTCTAGAGCCAAGTGCACGGTCACACTCGTACCCAGACGTCATGAGTGTGCATATGCTGGAGTTCTTGGAACCCAGGGATTGCCACAGTTAAATCCTCAGAATGTATCCTGGAGCACCCTGTGAGGGGCAGGTTTGGGAGAGTTGGTGTTTTGGAGCTTTTGAGACAGTTTCTCTTTTCATAAATTTTTGTCTTAGGGAGTAGGGGTGTTTTGCCTGTGCATATGTGTGTGCACCCTTTGCATGCTGAGCACATGGAGGCCAGAAGGGGGCATTAAATCTCTTGAAACTAGAGTTACAGATGGTTGTGAGCCACCATACAGGTGATAGGATACAAACCCCAGTCCTCTAGAAGAGCAGCCAGTGCCCTTAAGTACAGAGTCATCTCTCCAGTCCCAAGACAGGGTGTTTTATAGCCAAGCTGGCCTCAAACTCTCGACATAGCTGAGTCCAATCTTCTAACCTTTCTACCTTAGCATCCAAAGTATTAAGATCACAGGAGTGAGCCTCCACACACACTCAGCTGTAAGCCAGCCCTCCCTCCCTCTCTCCCTCCCTCCCTCCCTTTCTCCCTCCCTCCCTCCCTCCCTCTCTCTCTCCCTTCCTACATTCTGGTTCTAAAAGTCATATTCTGAATTGGGCATTGTGGCACACGTCCATACTTTGGAGGATCAGTTGAACCAGAAGTTCTAGTCTCGTCCCATAAGATCCTATCTCAAATATGAATTTTTTCTCGTTTGTAATTATATAAAGTTTATGAAGTTGAAGAAAATATGGAATAAGGGCATGACTCAGAGGTGGAGTGGTTGGTTGTCTTACATGACAGGTTCCAGGTTCACCTCAGTAGTACAAAGACACACAGAGAAGTAGGCATGACAGACAGTACAGGCCTATAATCCTCATCCCTGGGGTAAAGTCAGGAGGACAGGAAGTCAGCCCAGCCAGCTTCAGCTATGTGAGGCTGTCTCCGAAGTAAGTAAAAGGCTCTCTCTCTCCTAAGTCCCTGTACAAAGGGACTAAGCTACTGCTCTTCTAGCTTCTCCCTTATAAGATTGCTACCACATAGGTGGTTATTTGTGGATAGAAGCTTGTCTTCAGGCCTTTGATCTAACTACATGTTTTTTGGTTGGTTGGTTGTTTTGTTTTTCGAGACAGGGTTTCTCTGTGTAGCCCTGGCTGTCCTGGAACTCACTCTGTAGACCAGGCTGGCCTCGAACTTAGAAATCTGCCTGCCTCTGCCCCCCAAGTGCTGGGATTAAAGGCTTGCACCACCACGCCCGGCTTGATTTAACTACATTTTTTTTAAAGGGTAATTTACAACCCAGTCCAAGTTATAGGTAAATACTGATCATTTTATTTAGTCTTGTTCAATTACAACCCTCTTCTAAAATGAAAAGATCTGTCAGGTGGTGGTGCACACACCTTTAGTTCCAGCACTTGGAAGGCAAAGACAGGTGGATCTCTGTGAATTCAAGGCCAACCTAGTATACAGAGTAAGTTCTAGGACAGCCAGGACTACACAGAGAAACCTTGTCTAGGAAGGAAAAAAGGAAGGAAGGACGGACGGAAGGACCTTACCCTGTGTGTGCCCTTCCAGCTGTGCACAGGGTAATTTGGCAGACACAGGCACAGGTAGGGAGAGGTGACAGGTGGCCTCCCTTTTACCCTTGCTGAGTATGGAACCCAGTCCTTGTGCATAGCAGGCAAGCGCTCCACCCACCCAACTACAGCCCCAGTCCAGAAGCTTTCCTGAGTCATAAAGCTTTCCTGCAAGAGCTTTTCTGCCCTTCTAACTGGCTCAGAACACAGATGTTAGAAGTCAAGGGCATCCTAGCGTTGGGAGCTGCGAAAGGGGTGCTGAGGAGAACAAATGGGTTGTATGTGTGCACTCATCAGAATGAGGGCTTATGGTCCTGGGATCTCCACTCTTGGCCAGGGTGGAGAAAACATGAAAACAAAGCCAGAGTTAAAGTGGGTTATGGTTTCTTCAGCCTGCCCGAGGATATGGAAAAGGGGCGGGACCAGAGTAAATGATCTGGAGTTAGTACCAAGTGCAGTAGCATTAAAGTCAAGGACACTATACCGTAGGAACCTGAAGGTAGCCAGGAACTCTTGCATTTTGCAACCTCACTCCTGTCTGGGTAGAGCTGTGTGCTTCTAGCAGTATAACCACCACAGATATACAGCGCCCCCTACAGACTGGCAGTGTAACCACCACAGGTGCACAGCGCCCCCTACAGACTGGCAGTGTAACCACCACAGGTATACAGCGCCCCCTACAGACTGGCAGTGTAACCACCACAGATACACAGCGCCCCTAGAGTGCCTCTTCTTCCCTTCCACTCCCTTCCCTCTCTCAGTTCTTCCGAGGTGGAAATCAAATCCGAGTCAGTGAACATGATGGGCAGGTGCTCTACCTGTGAGCTTCACCCCCAGCCTCCATTGTAGACCCTTACACAGCAAGCTACTAGGCAGTTAGACAGTGTGGTAGGCGCAAGGGATGTCTATAAATAATAAGCAGTTTGAATAAAGTGAAACTACAATCATTTGGTTTTTTGTATTTTTTTTAAAAAGTGCTTTTTAAATCGAGGACCTGCAGCAACCAAGGGCACAGGAAGTGACATCAAAAGAGGTCCAGGGTCAGCAAGGTGTCTCAGTGGATAAAGGTGATTGCTGCCAAAGCTGATGGATGACCTGAATTTGATCCCAGGACCACAGGGCAGGAGAAAGCTGACTCCCCAAAGTTCCCACTGACTTACACATACAGATTAATTAATTAATTAATCAAAATGCAATCATATGAATGAGAGAGACATCCAGCAAAGAACTACGAGCAAAGAAAATGATTTTATACAGAGGACAAATAGTTTGAAGGTCACTTAATTAGTTTGTAGAGAGTACCAGGGTGTATAGAATTGGATAGTTAAGGCTGGGATTTCAAGGTTAATGAGATTAGATTATGGTTAATAGAATGATATAAATTTAGAGAATTTAACCATTATTTGAAATAGGTTATTTAATAAAAATGTTAATTAAGAAGGGAATCTTCTATTGTCCTTTCACGGTAACCTTTGGGGAGCCGAGAAAGGTCATGGAACCTTCAGTGGAAGCTTTTCACTGGCAGCCAGTTACTGACCGGCTCCTCCCTCAGGTGATGTTGCCCGTCTCAGCCAGCTTCTCGCTACCTTTAGAAGAGTCAGTGTAATTCCTTTCTAGGATTGCATGGCTAAAGTATAGGCCTTTCGTGGCTCTTAATTAAGGATTAAAATATCCCTAAAAATTAAGAACTTTGCTAGGAAAATGACTGTATGATTCAGTTATTCCGGGTTCACTTTCAGATATAAATTCATAATGATGAAAACTTTGTAAATTCTGTTTTGTTCTTCTTACCCCACCTCCCCAGAGGCTGCCCAGCCGGCTGAGCAGCCTCTGTGACAACCCAGAAAGAAACTGCACAAAAGTCTGAGAAAAGGAGAAAGTGGGGGGATCCAGGGTTTGTGCTTCGGTTGTAAGTGCTAAGAGCCGGCTCTGCTGTCTGCACTGTGTGTGCACACAGGTCCAATCAAAAACACATCTGGCGGCCTACATAGAGGTTCAGCATACTTACCTCTAAACCTGCTGACCCAAGCTGGAACCCACGCGGCGTAAGGGTGTAAGAGAGAAAGAACTCTAGCAAGTGGTACTCTGTGCTCCACATGTGCAGTGGCAGGCGTGGACACCCCCACTATACACAGACACACACAAACACACACAGACACACAATGGCTGGATGAATGAATGAAATGTAAAACATTTATAAACACACAAATAAAAAACTGATCTAGGAGAACTGTGGCCTAGCAACGAACAGCAAGGCCCTTCCAGTGATCCAGCCGGAGGCCAGCCGGCAGTCAGGCAGGTGATGTGCCACGCCCTCTGTGGCCACGCAGGCCAGGTGACTATTTCCCATTAGTTAAGTGGCCTGAACAAGTCATTTGGAATTGTGGGAGCTGGGGTTCCTAGGACGGAATTCCTGGGAGGGCACACTTAGGTGGTCTTTACAACACAGTGCCATGTGTTCAGCTGTGTGTGTGGACTGTTAAGGACATCAAGAGAGTTTGGAACAGCTCTTTCCTCACCTGATTGATGGTGATTGGGAGGCCAACGCATCACATTCAGTGGGTTTTCAGAACAAAGAACAGGTAAAGGGCACAGACTCTGAAGGAGGGAATCAATCTTGGACACTCCATCCTGCTGAGAGGCCTTTAGACCAAAGGAGGGATCAGAAGAGACCCAGTTCCGTCAAGCAGGTGACGGCAGAAAAAAGGGAATGAAAAATGTCTGGTATGGATTACCTAAAGCTCCCTCAACCAGACACACCCTTGGGATGGAGAGAAATCTCCTCCATGCCCTTGAGGCCAGGCCTGGGTGCTGGGCCTCCTAGGATGTGTCTATCACTCAGCACCAGGCTCTGTCCTTTCCAATGGACATCTAGAAAGTGTACAAAGGATCAGGGTTAGATAACAACAAAACAAAACAAAATAAGGTATAGAACACCCCATCCTGCAACCGTGAATTTCACCCAGACCACCTTTGTCCATCCTACTGTAGCTTCAGGTGTTGGGAGACACTTTTTCTAAAACTCAGTGTATATGATTATTCTGGCTTTAGATTTCCTTTTAAAGCAGAAGTTGAAGTTTAAACCTGGCCTTGACTTGGTCATCACTGGTCACCTGCCAACACTGATGGCTTTGGCATGATCCACAGGCGCTGCCCTCCAGGCCACCAAGCTAGACTGGCTTCTCACGTGGCATCTCCCCCCATCCCTTCCCCTCATCCTCCAGAAAGGAAGGTTAATCAGACCACAGTGTCTTCTGCTGCCTTGACTCCTTAGGGGGGTGGGCCGCAGCCCGCCATGCTGAGGTGTGGACTAAGCCTCCTCAGAGGGACAGCTGCCCAGCTCCTGCCTCTGCTTTTCTTTGATCTAGGGGACTTTTCCTTAGTCTGCTAACCAAACTTGACTTGTTTTTCTTTGCAGGGGTAGAAGTTTTACCCAGTATCCTGTTTATGCTAAACCTTTATTCTATTTCCGAGCTATACTTCCCCAGTCGCACATTTTAGTACTTAAAAAAGGATGTCTAGTTCTTCTTTGTAGGCCTGGGATCAGTTGGTATTTATTCTAGGTATGTGTGGAACTGCTTATCTATCAGTCGGCCCTCAGGTTGAATTTTATATTTGCAGACCTCCCTGTGGACTAAGAGAGCAAGCCTGTGACATGTGATTTGCTCCCTCCCTGGTACACTGCCCTTTGTCACTGGAAAAATATGAACAGCAAGCGATATTTTATGTATGCTGTGTTCAGCTGTTCCTTGACCCCATGGGCCTAAAGGCACAATGGGACAGGCTGCATTGCTCACCAAGGGTCTGAGCGCCTTGTCATCCTAAAGCAATTACTGAGTTGGCCACATAGTCAGCCTAGCTTTAGACACCAGCCCGCCCACCCACCCACCCACGGCCACCATGGCTTCCTTGCAGCCACCCAGCACTGATGGGTGCTCCGGACTGAGATCAAACTAAATGAGCAGAACAGCCAGAGACCAACCCTGCCAACAAGCAGGCAGCATACCTTAACTCTCAGGCTGGGGGACGATTAGTAGGGGCAGCTTTTCACCACCACCATCACCACACCAGCACCACCAGCACCACCACCACCACCACCAGCACCACCACCACCAGCACCATCATCACCACCACCACCCCTGATCCCCCACCCCCATAGATATGATTGGAATACTTCTGCAACACAGAGATATTTATTTCCTCTCCAGGAAGCCACATAAGACCCCGTGTTTGAGGGCCCTGTCTCTAGTCTCTATTAATAAATTGAAGCTAATCAATTCAAATTCAGTTTCAGCAAGATTGGTAGGGAAAGGAAAGGGGAGACTGTTCCCACCAAAGAGAGTCATTCCTGTAATGAAGATCAAATGTGCAGGAAATCGGTCAAACCAGTTCTTAACAATAAAAGGTTCAACCATTAAACAAACCTATGAATTTGTTTCCTTCAGGGACAGCTCCTTCACGTAAGCAGTCACAATCACACCATTCACTTACACATAGAAGCAGATGGCCCCTCTGCAGAATTCTGTTGCCTCTAAATGTCAGAGTCTCCACTGAAGGAGGTGGTCCAGGTCACAAATGGTCAGCCTTCCACAGCCCTAGCTCCCAGCAGGTTAGGAATCCTCTGGTCCTTTTCAGAGCTTGACAGGGCTCCTCCAGTCTTTACCCTGTATTCACCTGAAGGAAGCCCTGAGGGAAAATCCCCAGCAGAGTGGCCTTTCCCAGCTGCCTTCAAAGGGACCCCCAGCTCCTCTGTAAATGAGATGCAGAGCACTTGCAGGCACCCTAAGCCACAGAGAAGGTGGTGACCAACTGACCAGCCGGCCGGCCGCATGTGGTTCTCAGTGGAAACAAAGGCCACCTCTGCCCCAATATTTTCTGTTCATTTCCTTATTTGCAATCTAGAAATAATAATATATTTCACTGGGTGGTTATGAGGATTAATTTAAAAGACCATAAATTAAGTACGGGCTGTCCACCAGACAGCATGCCCGCCCTTTGCTTAGACCCCCCCCATCCTGGCTTTTGGATAACACTATTATCTTTCCTTTCCAGTGGGCTACTTGGTAAAGCTTGCCCTTACTTGATTTATGAGGTACTGTCACAGAGGATTGTGGTCCTCCCCTCCCCCTGCCTCTCACCTCCAGCTCCCAAATGCTGTGACTCAAAGGGACCTCCCCAAGCCCAGCCCAGGGCTTTACCCAAGAAGGGCACCAGAGGTGAGGGACAGTCATAGGTGCTGGATTCTGAGCGTCCTCTGTCAACAAGACCATGGTGGGCAAGCCTGGGCTGTAGATCCTCAGACATCTGCAAGACAGCGCCCCTCAGCAGACCCTGCCCTTTAAGCCCCTTCCCGCCCCCACAGAGTATGGCCCCCTCCACCTTCCGCTTTGAGTGCCTGCAGCTGAGTAAATATTTTCCCTATCTCTTTGCCTACACTTATGTTTGGTGAAATATAATAAGGGACCCCCCCCCCTTCACAAGTCATAAACCAAGAAAAAGACAAAATGGTTCTGGCATTGTATGGGGACTTCTTGACATCCCAGAGAAGCTGGTCTGATAAAATGTGACTGTAGGAAGGGACCATGAGCCCACACCTTTGGGTGTTTGTGCTGCACTTGACTATGGAAGTGCTGCCCGTGTTCTGAGCTCCTCCGCTTTGGAGCAAGAGAAGGTTGTCACCGTAGCCATCGCTCTTGTATGTGTAAAAATCTTTTTTGTCTCCTGGCAGGTGATCATTTTTTTCCTAGAAACCAATTAGCTACTAAAATTAAACATGCTCTCTTTAAATGAACCCTTTTCATGAAACGGTTTTAAAATCGCGCAGCTTTCCAGAGTGTGCAGGTGACCCAGCTGTACTCAGATGCTTTGGGGGCCCCCTCACCGGATCCTCCACTGCCCCGATGCAGCCAGGTGCTTCCCGCCTGAAGGCTTTCTGCCAAGGCTAGGCCTCATCTTGGCAAAGCAGGAAGTTCCCTCAGGTCACCAGGTTCTCCTGCCCAGGCGCCCCCTGGCAGCCAGTGCAGCTTTAATCAGGGTACATGCAGGTGACTGTCAGGTTAGCCAGGGGAAAGGGGGCCTGCTGGTTGTTTTGCAGTGATGTATTGTTTACGGGATTAATGTCCCAGTGGCCAAGGGTGTCAGCTGATATTTACTGCCATAAGCTGTCTTAGGTGTTCAGGTTCAGCAGCCAGATCCACAGCCACCAGAAATGTGGGGTTGAGAGTGTGGGTGTCACGTGTGTCTGATGAGCGCGCAGAGGTGAGGCCTGGACTCTGGGCAAGATACCCTGCTGGGCCCACTTCCCTGCTTCTAAGGGAGCCTGACTTGCCTGAAGGACAGGAGTCCCTGGGGGGGGGGCATCCAGGTCTGCTCCAGAGGGGGTTGGCAAGGAGGTCATGTTTTGACAGGCCTTGCATCAGTGAGGACCTGTGCTACCTACCAGGAGGCTGTGGGCATAGTGGGGGTTTTTTGTTTTTTGTTTTTTGTTTTTTCTTTCTTTTTTTACCTCAGTCCCTCTCTAGCCTTCTGAAAAAAAAAAAAAAAAAAAAAAAGGACACTTTCAAGGTCGCTGTGCCTTTAAGAAAACCTCTCCTTCCCTCTGTTCTGCTTAGTGGTTAAAGCTACAAGAAGCCACTCTGAAACCTCTGTAGAAGCACGTGTGCATTGCCCCTGCATGTGTGGAGGAACACCCACTGCAGAGGGTTGTTTTTCCAAAATGAAATTTAATTTAACCCAAGTGTACACTGTCACACTGTAAACACGCAGGGGAACCAGAAGGGTAGCTCATTGAATTAATGTCCTAGTAAAGGTCAGCTTTTAGAAAAAGCCAGAAATGGCTGGAATCTTTCCTGATAGCTCCTCAGCAGATGTGAGATGTGTTTATTTTTTCAGAGGGAGTTCCTGAGGACGCATCTCAAGTTCAGAGGTTGACTGTCTCCCTCCTGTGCTCAGGAACCTCTCTCCGCCCTCCCAAAAGGAGCAGGGTGGGCCCTGGGGCAACAAACTCCCTAGAGAGTAGGTGGTCCCGGTCCCCTCCAGGCTGAGCTCTTGGGGACACTCCTTGCAACTAACACTGCCTTTTTCTGCCCATTTCCCTCAAAGGATGGCATGAACTGGGTCTGCAAGAATGTCAATGCAAAGAAGAAATAAAACGGAGGCAGGCGGATGGTGGCTCGGGGAGCCGGGAGCTGAAGTCAGCCCGAGAAACACGGGGTTGCTGCTTTCTGACCAAATGCTTTTCCGTCTGTGCACAGCCACAGCTGTGTGGCGGATGGAGAGGGGACAGCAGCCTGAGAAGGACCCCCATCCCAGCAGTAGATTTTAACTGATCTCAGAGGCTCGGTATCGGTTTTCAAATAAAGGAATTATATTATTTCCTCTGCATAGTTGAAATAGTATTAAATGTCTCAGAGGACATGATTAGAAAGGAGCAGGCGCTTATACTGCCGCCGGATGATCCCAGGCGGCTGTGTGGTCTCTGTTCCTGACCTGTCCCTTCTGTTCCTGACCTGTCCCTTCACTCACTTGCTGCCTGGAAACTGCATGGTGGTGGTGCTGGGCTTTGGTCTGTCCAGCAGGAAGCAGCCACTGGGGAGGTAAAGGGTAGCTGATGATTACAAACCGTCTTGTCAGGTAGGTAAGAGTGAGTCAGTGTGTACGCCTCACTTTTTGACAGAAAAAGAAAAACATTCTTGGCAAACAAGTCACTACAGAGCCATGCCCGCTCCAGCCCGGCTCCTCACCACCTTCTCCCCATCCCCTCATCCCTGCCAGCCACACGGGGAAGCAGATTCGTAGGACTTTTGACTGTAATGACATCTGGAATGTAAGGGGAGCTGGGAGGTTTAATTCCAGAAAAATTACAAGGTCCTTAAAAAGCCCTCACATCGAGGGCTCAGGCTAGCGTAAACAGGCTTTCTCCAGTTCAGTGGAGCAGAGAGCAACCGGCTCTGAGATTAGCCGACTTCTCCTCTGCAGTCCTAGAGAGGGGATTTCTAAAGCTCAAAGAATTCTGTGTTTAAATGATCACAATAGGCCGATGCTATCAGATTTTAAAAATAAATGCAGCTCTACCATGAACCTGCTCCACTGAGAAAAGCCAGGCAGATCGATTCTGAGAAGAGATCAATTCTTACAGAGCTGGCAACCAGACGGTGTGGGAAGGATCTGCTGCAGGGTGAGCATGGGCTGGGCCCCGGAAAGCCACTCGCCCCATGCTGCGCTCTTCTACCCCTTTCCAGCAACCCTGTTGTGGTCTGATCAGGAGGGGATGGTAGGCCCCCCCACCCTTCCCTCACTGCAAAAGAAGCATGTTTGCCTGAGCCCTTAGAAATCCCAGCCTCAAACCCCAAAGCAGACAGGGCATAGCCTGGTCCCGAATTCAACTGTTCTGGGCAAGAGCTCAAGGCTTTTCAGAGAATAAATTAGGCTATCCAATGCCTGGTAGGGCCAGGGAGGCCAGCCGCCTTCTCATCCTGGGAGGTGGCCCTTTCCAAGCCCACCAAGGTGTGCAAGCAAAACCAGGAAGTGCCACAGAAGCCCCTGCTCCGTGGTACGCAGCTTATTCTGGACTTTGGAGAGGGAGCCGCTTGGACAGTTTGAAAGGTGGCCAGGCTGAAAGCTATCAACGAAGGCTGGCGGAGAGGTGCGGGGTAGCAGCGCACAGACACAGCCTGTAAAGATTTGTAAGACAAAAGAAGGTGAGGTTTTTAAACCGCTCAGCTAGTTAGCCCCGCCGCCTCTCTCATCGACCTCTCTAACTCACCCAAATCCCTCTAGCTTTGAAGGGTGGCAAACAGCTATAAAGCATCGGAAATGCCCCCTTCTCAGGCCACCAGATGTAGCGTTGGCCCTTGAGACTTGCTTTTCCTTACAAATAGTGCTTCAGGGTGTTATCTGAGGGGCTGGAAGCCTGCTTTGAAGTCCAGTTTTGGAATGCTGCAGCAGGGGACTCTGACTTTGGAAGAGCTTGAGCTGTAATGCATTTTTGGTCTCTTACCACCAACTAAAGGAACTGTTCTAAAGAGCCCCCACCCCCACCCGTATCCCCCACCCCGGCCCCAGCTCGTAGGCAGAGCGACTTGCCCTGCTCTGATCGCTGTCTCTGTAAATGTCCGAATTTGCTTCCCAGCTAGAGACACCAGAGACAACTGTGGTTGTCACAGGCTTTTATCTTTCCTGTGAGCCCTGTTGAACCCTCCGGGGGCTCCGAGGATAAATGAATGGAGCCTGAAAACTGCAGTTTGAAAGCTCCCATTTGTAAAAACAGAATGCTTGTAAAGTCCCGTTTCCTTCTGCTGTGCCACCCCTGCCCCCTGTGGCTATGGCCAGAGAACAGAGTCTGAAGCTAGAAAGGGCATGCCCCGCCCCTGTGCCTCCCCCCATCCCAATGAGCCCTGGTAAGACTTTTGCTCTGCGCACCATTGCATCTGAATGTTCAGGGGGCGAGGGCCGAGGCCAGAGGGCAGGCAAAGTCCACAGTGTATACTCCAAGCAGTTGTGGGAAAAACCGAGCCCTGCTCTCACCCTCCCTGTGTGGCTCCTTTTGGCTGGATTCCCTTCGCCCAGTGCAATACACCCTTTCCCCTTCGCTCTCCCTTGGTTACTATGGAAACAAGGGTGTCATTGATGTGGGCTGAGCTGGGGAACATGTCGGTGCACAGCTGAAAGTCAGCGATTATGCCGGTGGTTCGCTCTGCCCGGTAGAAAAGTCCACAGCCTGAGATGCTGCAGACAGTCTTGCCGACGCCCTCCCCCACGCCTCCCTCCCTCCTCCGTCCCCTGTCTCCGACGATTTCTTTATTCCCCTCCGGACTAAAGTGGTGGCTATTTTTATGCCAGTCCATGCCCCACCCTCACTGTTGGCCGCTCCTTATCCGGCCTGGGCCTGGAGGGTGACACCATGTCACCCTCACCAGGCCCAGTGTCTCCGTTCCCTTCCACAGTGCGCTTTGATTCCTCCTCCCTCTCCTTTTCGGGACGCTTCTTCCTTTATTTTTAGCTCTGCTCTCCATGTGGTTTCGGGGTTCGGTGTGATCCATCGGAAGGTTTTTTTTTTTTTTTTTTTTTGTCCCTTTTGAAAATGATAATCAAAGGAAGGGACGCGGTGTTTGGTCACGTGGAAAGCTCAATGTATAATTTAGACGTCTGTCAAAAACACAACAAATAAAATGTAGCTGCAACGAAGGCGGTCTGGAGTGGATTGTGATCTCTGCTGGAGCTCCAAAAGGGCCTAAGCAGCTTTGCCCTTTTAGGGGTTAGGTTTCCTCAAGGGAGGGCTGTTTTCAGAAAAAACATATGAACCCCACCACCAGGTGATGTGAAAACCACCACCACCGCCGCCGCCATTGCAGCAGCAGCCACCCACCTCACCCTACCCCTAACCCCATGCACCACCTGCCTAACTAGGCAGCATTAACCCCACTTTGCAGTAAGAAACAGAGGCCTTTGCCTCAGCTAAGGAATTTACCAGGATCGCAGCTCCTGTAAGGATTGGTGGAGCCTGAAACCTAAGTCCCCTGCTGTCTCTAAAGGGGAAAAAAAAAAAAAAAACCCAAAACAAAAATCAGTACCACAGCCCACTTCAGTCCCAGCCCTCACCTCCCGCCTGCCTGTTCAGCAGCTGCCTCCCCACAGCCCTCTGCACCAGGTGTCCCCTAGCCTAGCACTGCCTGCCCTTCTGTACTCCCAGTCCCCAGGGCCTCTGGTCCTCTCGTCACAAAAAGCGCAATTGCACATCTCTTTCCTTCCTTTGCATAGGTTCAGCCCCATGGACGGCAAAAAGGAGGGAGACATCAAGAACATTAGGGCTGCCACTTGCAGTCACCTACCTCCTCCTACTGAGTCTTCCTGCTGGAAGCTGCCCGGAGAAGGGCAGCCTGGGCTACTTGAAACCCCATCTCAAAAACTCAGAAGTCTAATGGGGATGCTCATGAAAGGTGACAGGCTCAGAGGGCTATGATCTTGCTCACCCCGGTATCTACATCTACTCCTGTTGTCCTTCCTTACCACAACAGAGGGTGAGCTACTGGCAGGAGAGGGAAGCCAGAGGCAGGAGGAGAGAAAAGGCACAAGGTGTCCGATGTGTCACCGGACATTCAGTTCATCTTGAATTTCAAATAAAGACTAGCCTTTTGTTTGTTTTGTTTTGTTTTGTTTTTGAGACAGGGTTTCTCTGTATAGCCCTGGCTGTCCTGGAACTCACTCTGTAGACCAGGCTGGCCTCGAACTCAGAAATCTGCCTGCCTCTGCCTCCCAAGTGCTGGGATTAAAGGCGTGCACCACCACGCCTGGCTTGTTTTGTTTTTAAGTTTATTTATTTTACATATATGAGTACACTGTAGCTGTCTTCAGACACACCAGAACAGGGCATCAGATCTCATTACAGATGGTTGTGAGCCATCATGTGGTTACTGGGAATTGAACTCAGGACCTCTGGAAGAGCAGTCGGTGCTCTTAACTCCTGAGCCGCCCCTCCAGCCCTAAAGACTAGTTTTTACTTCAGCTATACTCCATACAATATTTGGGACCTTGTTATAATACTCAGGAAAACATTATTTATCTGAAATTAAAATTGGACTTCCATTCTGTTTTGTTTTTTTTCTCTTGGTAAACCTGATGTTCCTACCAAAGACGATTAAAAGAGGACAGGAAAAGAACAGTGGGCTTGCATCCTCAGCCAGGTAGAGTGGCACAGGCCCGTGATCCCAGCGCTCAGGGACCGTGTGCCCGTGATCCCAGCACATGGGGACTGACAGGTTCCCAAGTGCTACATAGTAAATTATTTCAAAACCAACACAAAATGTCCAGTTAAGGTAGCGCATGATTCCAATCCCAATATCTGGGAGGCAGAAGTAGGAAGATCTCTCTCTCTCTGTGTGGCTCAAGAGCAGCTTAGGTTATGTAGACATCAGGGAGAGGTGCTCATCATCCGTGCCTCGAAACCTGAACTCAATCCCCAGAGCCCACACAAAGTTAGATGGAAAGAACCAACTCTGCAAATAGTAGACACTTCACGCCTCAGTCTCTTGTGTGTAAAATAGAGGACTGGGAGGATTAGAGAGTAGTTATGCTCAGTGTGTAATGTATGTGAAACCTATTACCAAAAAAAAAAAAATTTGGCACTTTCCCAGACTCCCAAGGCGTCTGCCTCCACCTCCATTCTTAATCCTGTGTGGCTCTGTGACTCTCAAAGCAACATACAAGCATTCTGCCTGCGGGCAGCCTTCCCGGAGGGGCTGGCAGACCCCCTCTCTCTGAGGCTCCCAGGACCACCCCAACCACACCTCCTGCAATTAGATTTGTAAGTGGGAACAGGTTCTCGTCAGAGACTCCTGATTGGCTCCAGGCAAAAACACAGTTTAGTGCTCAGTCAAGCTGCATTTTTAGGGCCTCCGTGCCCCCCCATCCCCCTGTAATTGCAGTCTGTTCTGTAATTTCTTTTTCCAACACTGCAGAATGCAGAGAGCTGCAGTCACCACCAGCAGGGCAGGGAGGAGGGAAAGGACTCCTGTTCCTGTTCCCTGCAGAGCATCTGCTGGTCCAGCCCTTGGTGGATAGAGGTGTGTGTGTGTGTGTGTGTGTGTGTGTGTGCGCGCGTGTGCACTCTGAGAACCAGCCACAGGCATGGACCTGTGGAGATACAGTCTGTAACCAGCAACCAGACCTCCACACATCAGGGGCAGCTGAGAACAAACAGTTAAGTCAGTATCCTCTTGCCCCAGAAACAACTTATTTATTAATCTCACTTAACCTTGGCAAGGACACTATTAACTGGAGATACTGATCACTTGCCCAAGATCTCACAAGAAGGAGACAGAGGAGACAAGGCCGACTCACTGGGCATGGTGGCGCACACCTTTAATCCCAGCATTCCAGAGGCAGAGGCTGGCAGATCTCTAAGTTCAAGGCTAGCCTAGTCTACAAAGAGAGTTCTGAAACACACAGTTACACACACAAAAAAAATCATCATCGTCATCGTCATCGTCATAGTGAAAAAAGACAGGCTCACACTGTTATTCTGGCTGACCCAAACCCACTATGTAGACCAGAGTGGCCTCAAACTTAGAAAGACCCTCCTGCCTCTATGCTGGGACTAACCCAGCAACTTTTTGACTTCCACAGCTGTGATCTTAGAAGCCCAAAAAGAAGGCTGGAGGGCTGGCTTGGTGTTTCAGAGCACCGGCCGTTCTTGCAAAACACCCAGGTGCACACAGTGCACCGACACAGACACAGGCAAAACACCAATACAAGAAAAATAAAACAACAGAAAATCTTTCAAAAATAGTTGTTTTGAAAGAAAGAAAACAGGAATCCCCTTCACAAAGAACTACAGAGCAATTTCCTTCCTTAGTGTGAAGTGCAGTGTTCCAGAGACAAAAAGCCCTTGCTAAAGAAATTAAATATTAATGACAGAATTTTAGAGAGCAAATGGGGTGCAGGAGTGTGCAGAAGTCTTGGCTGGGGTACCTGAAGCTGGGGGCTGGGGACTAAACTGTTGCCTCTTCTAGTGACTGGCTGAGTGGATCCTGCTAAATAGCCACCACTGCCACGTGTTCCCAGACAAGGAGCGAGGAGCACCCAGGAGACATGTGATTGGCTGCGTGGACTCCTGCTGACTCCTGCCTTGGAAGACCTTGCTCTCCATCAGGACCATCAGCGGCTAGGAGCACCTGGAGGACTGGCCTCCAAGGCACGGTCAGGTGGGCCAGAGGTGACCTCACTCGGCCTTTGGACCTTCCCCTGGCTGCTGCTCCAAGGCCTCCAGCAGGGAGGGGCACCAAACAGGAACCAGCCCCACCCTTAAAACAAAAGAAAGCAGCTGGGCTCAGCAGTGAGCGGGTTCTGGGCTAAGTCTGTTGCTTCCAGTCTGAACCAGAGATTGGCCAAGTTTGATCTAGGTCATTGGAGCAGCAGTCCTGACCATCCACACTGACTTCCCGAAGGGAGGGGAGGAAAAAAGGGCAGCTTGCAGGAAAGACACACCCCCTCCACACACCCACAGCTTCTGCCTGCTGAGCAGCCTTGAAAACTGAAGCCTAAAGAGGCCTGTCATCTGTCTCCATTTTCCTCCTTCGGACCCACATTGGACAGACTTCACACTGGCTAACATGTCCTGGCCTTTTAGTCAGGTATCCATGTGTAGGGCACAAACTTCACACTCATCCTTAGGCCTATCTGTGTCACTAGCTCCTCCCCCGCCTGCTTCCCCATCCCACCTCCGTACACTCTTCAGAGCCCACCAGCCTCCCTCCCTGTCTTACTTGCACCAAAAGGTCAGAATCAGAGAAGCACACCAGCCCCCATACACAGAACGTGGCTGATATGGGGCTTTCCAGTACGATGGGATGGGACTTCCCTTAAGCTCCCAGATGACAGGGCTAAAGCAGTTTCCCTGCCACAGATGGCTTTTGGAAAAGAGGGGATCATCTTTGGGCCACCAGTAGCCCATCCTGAAGCCAAAAGACTGACTTAATCCAGCCCGACTCTTCCCCTCAATACACCGTGCCCCCGAGATAAATTTCATCCTGACTCGCTCACGGCCTCGCTCCACCCTAAGACCTGCAAGAACTAGCAGGGCAGCGAGTTGGGCAAAGAGAGAGTGGGAGGGAGCAGGATCCATTCCGTGGCTGGGATATGCTGATCCAGGCGGGAGGCGGGGCCTGCACAGCTGCAGGCAGCCCCCCTGCCCCGAGCCCGTGAATGGGCATGCACCCTCCCGCCTGCCTGAACTGCTCCTGAAACAGTTGGTCCTAATGAACACTGCGCAGGCAGGGCAGCTGTGGGCATTATCCATATGCATGGGAGGTGTATATTTATCCTCACATCCCACTCCACTCTGCAGCTGCCGCCATCTCCTGTGCCAGGAGAGTGAGCGGGCACCAGGGCCCGGGCTGCTCTGCCCACCCCCACCCCACGTCCTAGCCTTCCCTGGCCAACCCACACCACAGCCTCCACTTGACCCATTTAGAGGCAGAAGTGTGTGTGTGTGTGTGTGTGTGTGTGTGCGCGCGCGCGCGCGCGCGCGCGCGTTTGTACGCACGCAAATGTGTGAGTGTATTTGAGAGAGTGTAAGACAGTGCGCACACATAGTTTCCCCAGTTGGCGCTTTTGATTTCCTCTGAAGCCTCTTGATTGCAGGCACACAATGGCATCTTGCTGCCTTCCCTGCTCCCTCAGCAGCCTGGGGCTCTGTGCTACCTCCTCCCTAGAGCTGAGATTTTTCTGCTGACTCTGGGCACAGGGTTGACAAACAAGGAAGAAAAAGCCTGAACCAGGCTCCCACCCTTGGCCCTGGTCCTTTCTAAGCCCCCATATCTACAGTGGCTTGTATTCCTTCTGTCTCCCCACATTCTCTGCTGCTTCTGGCCCCTCTCCCTGTGGAGGTCAGAGCTATTGTGCAAAAAAGGCAGTCCCATGCTTTCCAGGTTTCTAGGACTCTCAAGCTCAAAACAAATTCTTCTTCTTCTTCTTCTTCTTCTTCTTCTTCTTCTTCTTCTTCTTCTTCTTCTTCTTCTTCTTCTTCTTCTTCTTCTTCTTCTTCT
>NC_034590.1:157847792-157875329 GCF_900095145.1 Mus pahari | reverse complement strand
CTCCTCCTTCTCTTTTCTCTTTTCTCTTTTCAAACAGAGTCTCTCTATATAGCCCAGGCTGGCTTCAATCCTGTGTCAGTACGGAAAGTGTTGAATTTACAAGACATACCACCACTGGATCATTTCTTCCTTAGCTCCGGACTTCACATGGACCCTACATTCTAAATGAGCTCTCCTCCTTGCCCTCCTCTAGAACTCCCACACCTGCTCCAAGAGTGAACCTCTCTCTCTTTTGTGCCTCTCTCTCTTATCTCTCCTTTGGGACATGATTAAGCACTGCCTGCTTAGGAGCTGAGGGCTACCACTGCTTAGGTAGGAACTTGGTTCTTCTGCCCTTATTCATTGAGCAAGTATCTCCCGAGCAGAAGCAAAGCTCTTACAGTGGCCTCAAGTTCCCTCACTGTCTGGGTGACCTCATCGTTCACTACCCTGATCCTCCCTCACTCTTTCCAACCACATTCACCCCCTGACTCTTCCTGAAATGAACCTCTTCTGCCGGAAAGCTGCAAGCTCATTTTCCCCACCCACCCTGCTTGCTATTGCTTCAAATAGCTCTAGATTTGACCCTCACATACATACATTCTTGAAGTTTTCTTTTTCTCCCTTTCTTCCTTTTTAACTTTCCTTTTCTTTCCTTCTTCCTTTCATTCTCTTTTTCTTTCTCTCTTCCTTTTCTCTTTCTTTCTCTCCCTCTTTCTCTCTTTCTCATTCTCTCTCTTTCTCTTTCTCTCTTCTTTTTCTCTTCTTTCTTTCTTTCTTTCTTTCTTTCTTTCTTTCTTTCTTTCTTTCTTTCTTTCTGACAGTGTTTTCTCTGCTTAGCCCTGACTATCCTATCCTAGAACTTGCTCTGTAGACCAGGCTGGCCTCAAACTCAAAGGTCTGCCTGCCTTTGCCTCCCAGGTGCTGGCATTGAAGGTGTGTGCTACCATCACCCAGTATTTTTGAAGTTTTCTGCTCAGTAGAGCCTACCTACCTATCTCCCTGTATAAGAATCCCAGCTCCTTCTCATAGCCCCATCCCCTAACTCACTTTCGTTTTCCTTGGTGGTATTTTCTGCTAACCCATGATTACTTAGTTACTGTTGTCATCTGCCTCTTCCTCATTAGATTATCAACTCTAAGATGGGCAGAGGTCATTCTAACACTGGAGTGATGCCCAAGACCAAAAGGATCTCAGTGGATATTTGCTGGCTTACTGCCTGAATGAATGAATGGCACAGTGCTAGACTCTGAACCATCAAAGATGACTAATATTGCATGGTTTCACAGGGAGTCATATCCTAGCTGGAAATGTAAGCCCTAAAGCTTGTACCCTGGCATGTAAGCCACAATTACATTTTTTTTTTCTTTTTCGAGATAGGGTTTCTGTGTAGCCCTGGCTATCCTGGAACTTACTCTGTAGCCCAGGCTGCCCTCAAACTCACAGAGATCCTCCTGACTCCCAAGTACTGGGACTAAAGGTGTGCACCACTACCACCGGCTTTTTCTTTGTCTTTTTTTTTTTTTTTTCCTTTAAATTGTGTGTATGAGCAGAGGCTCTAGCCTGGAGCTAGAGTCACAGAGATGATATGCTCTGAATCCAGGGGCCATTTCTCTAGCCCTGTGAATCACAGTTAGACTGTAGAGGAAGACAACAGCATGCACAGGAAATGAACCTTTGACCTACAGGGAAGGAAGAGTCTGAAGCCCAAAGCCACCGGGACCTGGGACCATGTGGGCTGTTGGAAGACTGACCCTAAGTATATGGTTTAATGGGTAAAACCTGGGAGCCACAGCTGGCAGGGTTGGTTCACTGGTAGATCCCCATTAGGCTACAAGCTGTCCATTTGCATCCATGTCTCCTCCTGTTTGATGCCCTGCAGCAGGGACGCATATGGACAGAGTTTGATACCAACATCCAACTGACAAACAGGACATCCATATGTCACATGACTCCACGCCATTTTTCCCCCCTAGGTAGACCAGAAATCCACATCACTCTTAACACAAGGCCCTTCAGAAACTGTCCCCTTATTCTAGTCCTGACATGCAATTCGAGATGGTACCTGTCACCCCTCACCTCCATTCTATAAATGGCACATCATCCCACATACCACCCCTGTGTTACCTCAATGTAAATAATGAAAAGTAACTCGGGGCACAGAGCAGATGGGTTCCTTTTCAAGGAAGACCCAATTACTGAAGATCTAACTCGAGAAGTCATAAATAGCCGAGTTTGCTGCAGTTGAGAGAAATTAAGCACACAGCGATGAAAGAAAACTGGTCTCCTGTGGAGGGGGAGGCAAAGGTCCTCAGTGCAGAACTCTGAGGTAAGTCCACAGTCCACTGTGTGGCCAGAAGCAGCCCTGGGCCTTCTCGGGTGGGTCCAGTCACCAGATTTGTTTTTTCACTGTGGGAGAGATAGATGTTTTCCACATGGAAGATGGTTGCCAGCTGTCTGCCAGGGTGAGTTCCTCGAGACTACTGGAATCCATCTTGCTGTGACCTTACTGTGTTTAGGACTCCGTGTGGTAGAATTCATCCTACCCTGGAGGAGAAGGCTTTGGGGAGCAGGTGGGAGGGAGAGAGAAAAGGACAAGGTGACTGCTCTCTCTCGGGGGCCAGGCCTTTCTGGCTTGCTGCCCTCCTTTCTCACCTTTCAACCTCAACTGCCTCTACAGCACTTCCTGATGTGTTCCCCATTTCCCCTCGCCTCCAAAGAAAATTCTAGAATGAAGGCTCTTTAAAGAGCCTGAATTCAAGGCCTTTACCTTGACATTTCTGTTCAGAGTAGAAGGCACAGGGAGCAGCTTACCCTCTTAACTTGAAGGAACCTGCTCCAGCCCTGTGAGGCCATGGATACCTCACCTGTCAGTATTTGCACAAGTTTGAGACCAATCTGGTCCACAGAGTGAATTCCAGGCCAGAGCCTCAGAGACTTTGTTTCAAACAAAACAAAAGCTGGGTATGGTGGCACACACAGGCAGGAGGAGTCCTGAATTTGAGGCTAGCCTGATTTACAGAGAGAATTCCTGGGCAGCCAGATTTACACAGAGAAATCCTGTCTCAAAAACAAAACAACAACAACAAAAAAAATCGAGTGAAATGGCATAAAAAAGGAAAGAAGAGGGAAGGAAGATTCAGAAGTCGGTGTCAGGATTCTAGGGTCTCTCCTCTTTAGCCTGGTGGCCCTCCTCTTTGTCTGTCTGTCTGTCTGTCTGTCTGTCTGAGCAGGGTTTTTCTCTTCAGCTCTGGCTATCCTGGAACTCACTNTGCAGACCAGGCTGGCCTCGAACTGAACTCACAGATCTGCTTGCCTCTGCCTCCCCTCCTGGGGCTAAAGGCCTGAGCCACCACCCAGCAGGCCTTCTTTATTGTTTTGTCTGTTTGGTTGACCCTGCTGGATCCTGTCTTGTGCTGCAAGTTCCCCCAGACCAGCTATGAAGGCAGGAGCACCATCCTAGGAGATAACCAAGAGCCCCTGGGTATCTGGACTCTACCTCCTAGCACTCTGCATTCCTGGTAACCTTTACTGATAAAGGGGAGAGAGTCTCAATGGTTCTCTCCCCGCTAAGCCTCCTTCCCCAGAATTTACTGGATGCAGAGGTCTGGTAGGGAATCTCCCAGGTGCTAGGTACCCTCCTGAAGTTGCTAACCAATCGTTTCCACGGAGGGAGAAGATGAAGGTGACTCGAGATCTGGTTTGATTACTAGGCTCTGAGGGGGGGGAGGGTGTGAACAGGGCTTGGGAGGAACTGAAGTTGGAAGGTCAGGGTCTCTGTGTAGGGAAGATGCTGACGTTGCTCAAATGGCCCTTCGAAGGATGCTCTGGGCCCCTAAGTATCATTCGGAATGAGGAGAGGTTTTGTGTTTTGTATTAAAAAAAAAAAAAAAATCTGGGGTCTGGGGGAGTCAAATATCCTGGGACAAGGGGTGGAGGAGCCAACTGTCTCCAGCCCTTCTTGCCCTCAGTCCATCTTCTTCTTAGGCGTAGAAATGCTTCCGGCAGTTGCAGGGCCGACCCCCCCTCCCTGCCCTGCAGCTGTTCTCCAGCTGCCCAGCCCCACCCCAAAGACAGCTGGGAGAGGCTGCGGGAGGGGGCGGGAGCCTGCCCAGCTGCTGGCTCTGCCTGGGTCGGGGGAGGGTTGTGACATAAAAGAGACCGACAGGCTAGGGTAGTAGAGGAAACCACCCCCCTCCCACCACCCCGCCGGGTGGCCTCCTCGCGGGCTCTGCGCGCATCTGGGCCACAGGAGCTGCCGCCCCTGTCTGTGGGGTGGTGGGGAGAAGGCTGTCGCCTCCCAGCACTTCCTGGAAAGGGAAGGCATGGTGGCCTCCAAGAAGGGGGGAGGGTGAGGGGCACAGGGGCCTGCCTAGAGGACAGTGCACCTGTGGGGTACAAGGCCTCTGCCTGCCCTTCCAGGGAACCATAGGGAAAGCTCCTCCCTGCTTCCCTAAGCGGGCCGGGCCTCGGGGGTGGGGTGGGAGTGGGGGTGAGCGGCACTTAAGCCCTTTCTGGGCCTCTGTCCCTCACTCTGCTAGGAGGTAGGTGACAGCTGCTTCTACGAAGCCAGGACAGCTGGGGAGCTAGGGACAGCTGGATGGAGTTTTTCCCGGTTTCTCCGCTGCCCAGACAGGCTCTGGGCCTACAGCTGTGTAGTTGATTGTTGGGGGTGGGCTTCAAAGGAGGCTGGGGGTGGGTGGGGCTCCAGCCTAACTCATCTTCCACGGTGTCTCTCCACGCCGACTCGACCTGGTTAGTGCACCTGGAGAAAGGGCCCCTCCCGCTAGCCAAAACAAATTGGACCAAGTGGGAGAGAAATTAGGCAGTTTTGCATCTTGACTTCCAGCTCTTGGCATGAAGGATGTACCAGGGCTCCTGACAAACTAGACAGTGAGAGGAGCCCATATAGTAAGAGGGTCTATTTGCCCACCAGTATCCACCTGTCTCAGACATCTGTCCCCTCCCCCTTGGCTCCAAACAGGTGCAGGAACCTGGGCAGCTTGTCCTAACTCCTAGCTCTGGCCTCTAGCCAGCCTAGGGTGGGGGCGGCCATGATGCAAACTTCTAAACTCCCCACACTCCTTTTAAACAGACTGCCAAGCTGGGGGCGGGGGTTTTGTGTGTGTGTGACACATCTTCACTTTCCTACCTGGGACTTCTGTTTTTCTGAGGTGTAGTGACCGGAAGTCACCAAGGCCTAGGCTGCTCACAAGGGGCTTCCATTATGGCTCCCTGCCCACATTGTACCAGGTTTGCCGATTCCACAGAAAACAGGAGGAAAAAGGAGAGAAAGAACTATGAACCCGAGAAGGTTTGCTTCCTTCTGGGCTGAGAAAAAGGTACAGGTTCACTTTAAGGGGTGCATGCAAAATAGGTGGTGGCCTGCTTCAATCCCAGGACCCTAGAGGCAGAGGCTGGTGGGTCTGAGTTCCAGGCTAGCCTGGTCTACAGTGAGTTCCAGGTCAGTCAAGGTTATATAGAATCCCTGGCTTAAAAAGCAACCTGTCAACTAACCAGATAGCTGAGCAGAGGACCTTCCAGAACTGAGAGCCAGCCAGCAATCCCAGTGCTCAGGAGGGCTTAAAGGAGTGTTCCAGCCCTCCTCAAGGAGTGCATCAGACAGCCCTTCTCAAACCCCAGCATCCCTAACCACCACTGGATTTAGGAATTCAAACTCCTGGGTTTTCAGATCTAGCCCTCCTTCCCCTTTTAATCCTATTACCCCTTCTATCCCTTCCAGGGCCAAAGTCCCAAGTCATTAAAGGAGCCCAGTGGCCCCTATCCCTGGAATAGGCTCTGCAGTCCTGTAGAGCACCTAGCATATAGAACTTGCACCCTGGCAAGACCTCACAGAGATGCCAGGGGCCTGTGTCTCATTGGGCCAGGTTTGGAAGGCCTTCAGCAAGGATTTATCCAATAAACCCAAGGTGAAGGACAGATGTAGTTGGTCTGAGGAGTGGTATTTATAGGTCAGGGTCTGGAATTGTGTCTAGACCCAGGACAGAAATCATGACACGAGAGCCCTGTGCAGACCAACATGAAAAGGTTCTAGGCCTGAGAGGGCCAGTGGGGTAAGAGGCAAGGCTGGGGCAAGACTGAGCCATCATGTTTATTTAGAAGATGGGATTTCAGTGTGTGTGTGTGCTCTAAACAGGAAGTCCATGATTCAGATAAAGTGCTCCCTGTAGGAAGGTGCTCTACCAAGAGCCAGGGAAGGATGGAGAGCTAGGCAGCCCCTCCCCCACTGACCTCCACAAGGGCTGTGCTCTTGTTTTTATTCATTATTTCTTTTATTTCTCTTTATTATTATTAATATTATTATTATTTGCTTTCGCTGTGGTCACTATCATTGGCAAAGTTCTTTTTTTTTTTTCCTTTTTTTTTTTTTTTCTCAGCTTTTCCTGGATATGGGGCTCCTGGCTTTGAAAGATTCCACTCCGGTTTGAAGATGCCAAAGGCTGCTTGAGATGTGGCCTTGAACTTCCGGCTGGGAAGAGGTTGTGTAGAAATCACTCTTGGTTTAAAAAAAAAAAAAAAAAAAAAAATTGAAAACTAAAACAAAGAAAACTCTCCACAATCTCTAGGTCACTCTTTTCTCCACCAGTGATCCAACTGCCCAGAAGAACCAGTGAAGGGAGGAGAAACGGACAGTGGGCACCGGGCTGCCTCCCGGGGCAAGCAGGGAGAGCTGTCATCCATGGCTTCTTCCGGCCATGGCGGTGTGAAGGGAAGGGGGTAGGTTTTTTTGTTTTTTTTGTTTTTTTTTAAAGAAGGAAAGAGAGCCCAGTGCCTTGAGTTAAGATACTGTCCCAACTCCAGGGCTACCTGCAGCCCCTGCCTAGGCTACTTCCCACGGTCACCTCCTCATCCAGGAGATGCATAATTAAAAAAAAAAAAAAAATCAAAACAAGACCCTAAATAAAACATAATCCAAAAAGAAATGACGTGGAGGAATGGAGAAGAAAGGAGAGGAGGGTGGAAAGGGCCGGTCTCTGAATGCATAATTCCCGAGCCACCGGGGCTGGGGAGAAGGGTCCCCAGCGTCCATGCCTGCTTGGCGTTAGCTTGTCACATAGTGTTTGGTGGACGGCTGCCCATACACCCTGTAGAAATCCTGGTGGCCAGGCTGCTGAGAAGCGTCGAGCCAGTCTCTGACCGCCAGGCCGGGAAGGGACTGAGGGACGGAGGGTGTGGGTGGAAGTGGGTGTGAGTATTCCTGTGAGGGCACTGTCCAGGGGAAGTGGCCGGATCTGGGGTACGGCTGGTGGCCACTGTGGTTGGCCACGGAAGAGCAGTAACAGTTGTCCACAGAACAGACGAGAATCTTGCGGCCGCCATACTGGGGAAGCATGGGCTGCTGGGTGGCAGAGCCGTTGGGGTACTGCGAAGGGGGAAACACGGGACTCGAGTGTACTGGCTGGGCACCGCCTGGCAGAGCCACCAAATGCTGCGTGGAGCTGCAGGGCCCCAGGGGTTGACCAGACTGCCCCTCGCTGCTGGCTGTGCCCGCTGCCCCGTACTGGCCGCCTACTGGGCCCGACGAAGTCTCCAGGAAGCTAGCCTCTGGGAAGGCTGTTGAGTGCTTGCGCTTTTCGGCCCCAGAGCTGTTCACACCACAAGGGTACAGGGGGACGCTCTGTAGGAAGGGCACCGGTGTGCTGAAGGGACCTGTGGAGAGTTTGGAATAAATGTTGCTGAAGTTCCCAACCCAAACAACCCAGGTTTCCTCTCCCGGGGGGTTTTGAACCTCTGTGGGTCCAAATGTGTGACATCTTGGTTGGTGTTTACTATTTTTATATTCTAACTGAAAACAAAACAAAACCGAAGCTCAGGAAGGTCACATAATGCCACTTGCCCAAGGTTCCATGCTAGAAGTGGCAAAGCCAGGGTATAAGCCCAGGTCTGCCTGGGTAGAGCTATACTGCCTCTTGGAAATGGTACTGGCTGGTAGTTACCCCTGCCCAGAGGCCTTTAACCCCCCCTTACCTTCTAGCATCTTCCGCAACTGCTTCTCCTTCTTGGCCACCTCGTTTAGGAAGAGTTTGGAGTTCAGGTGGCCGATCTTAGGGGGAGAAAGGCTGCTGCCCGTGCAGGTCTGGGTCCTGGGGGGGTGGGGCAGTGGACGAGGCATTGGCTGTGAGGGGGTGTCACCCGTGAGCCCGCCCTTCCTCCCCACCAGTGGGCGTGGCCCTCTCTGCCCTCCCTCAGACTGTGTTCTGGAGGACTAGGGGCTCTCATCTCACCTGTCCATTAGGATTTTCACAGACTTGGTGTTCTACAAGGGAAGGGGAGAAGGTCAGTCAGTGGGAAAGGCACGGCAGAGCAGCTCTGGCTACTGAGCATGGCAAGGCTCCTGTTGTTGGAAACAGAATCTCAAGTATCCCAGGCTGGCTTAGAACTAAGCACTAGGATGACCCTGAACTATCCTCCTGCCTCCACTTCCCTGTGCAGATTATAAGAGAGTGTGGCAACGGGGCATAGTATATGGTACCAAAGAACAAGTAAGTCCTGAGCTTTGTGCATGCCAGGCAAGTACCATATACCCTGAGCTGCATTCCCATCACGTCTTCTTTGTACCCATTACATCTGGGAGAGTGTGTCACAGGCCCTTTGCTGGGTCTCTTTGTTATGTAGTTCTAGGTGTCCTAGAACTCACTCTGTAGACCAGGCTGGGCTGGCACTCTGAGACCCACCTGCCTCTTACTCCTCCTGAGTGCTGGGGTTAACAGTGTGAACCACCTAGTCCAGACCTTTGAAATCTGGATGTCAGAAGCATGTAATGATGTTCGCGATGTCAGATTGTGTTACACATATGATCCAAACAGGACACCACAGTCCAACCCATCCACAACAACCTGTCTGAATTTTCTTACCATGTGACACACATAACTGCCCGTGCCAGTTCTACCCAGTATTTGTTCTTAAATGAGGTAGGTGCCAAAATTTGTTTCTTTTAGTTTTCAAAGCTTAAAAAAAGAATCTGGATTAACAGATAAAGGATGGCAGACTAACAGATAATAAAGGATGGTGGACTAAAAGATAAAGGATGGCGGACTAACAG
The DNA here is from genome assembly GCF_900095145.1 of Mus pahari. Classification (NCBI taxonomy): domain Eukaryota; kingdom Metazoa; phylum Chordata; class Mammalia; order Rodentia; family Muridae; genus Mus; species Mus pahari. The sequence goes on along the minus strand of NC_034590.1, from coordinate 157,866,286 downwards.
ATAAAGGATGGCAGACTTCAAGGCTTAGGAAGCATCCGTGACTTGCCCAAGGTCATAGAACTAGGAAGAGCAGTTGGACAAAGTCTAGCCCACGCAGGCTGGCTCCAAAGACAAGGGAGGTGAAGCAGTTGGGGAGCAGGGCTGTGCAGAGCGGGGGGGCCCCAGTCCCACCTTCATGAAGCCGACGTCCTCCGTCTTGTCGAAGAGACGCTGCAGGGAGCCCAGCAGCTTCTTGGCCTCCTGCATGCGCTCCCCAAGGTGCAGCGCCTGCGCCGCGTTCTCGCTGCAGAACTTGGCTTGTGCCTTGTCCAGGACCTCCACTGTCTGCCGCAGGTCCTCATCCAGCAGCTGGTGCAGCTTTTCGTACTGCAGCCGCACCTCCTCCTTCAGCTGGCTCACTTTCTCCTGCAGCGATGCAGGGACGGGCAGACACATGAGCACTGAGCGATCTCAGGCTGACATCACTACCCCAACTCCATTTCTGATGCTGGGGTCTGGGCTCTTGAGCCCCCTGCCTTCTGAGGGTAAGGTGTGACCCACCAACTCCCCATGTATAGCACTGGGCTGTGTGCCAACCACTCTTGACCTGTGGGCTCCTATTCCGATAGGTGAGTGATTGACAGGTGGCTCCGGCACAGAGCGCCTCAAGACCCCTAAAAAAGAACTCACCTAAGACCCTGCACCCCCATCACCCCACGTGTGCTCAGGGTTCACTACCTCCACCAGGCGCTTGTCTGACTCGAGCTTGTACAGCTGGTCCTCAATGTCCTGCTCTCTCTCCTCCAGCCGCTCCTGCTGCTTCATTAGCATCTTCTGTAGGGACAGTTGGAATAGCAGTGTGAGAATGGGGTGCTGCTCCAATATCACCCTCTTGTTCACAGAGTCTTCCCAGAGGTCCTCTGACTCAAGATGACCTAAAATCTCTACCAGCCAGCCTCCCTGGCCCTCAAGCAGCACCAGGACCAGCAGTTTTCAGTAACGGGAAACAAGGGTCTTCCTCTACGGGTAGTCAAGCCCCGAGCTTTCTAAGAGCAGGCTCTGCCCGCAAAACACTTGCAGCCCCTGCTTTCTAGGGACCCATCACTTCATTATATTTAGAAGCGGGTTCATCTAGTCACCCCAGCCATCCATGAGGTAAGTACTGTACTATCTTCATTCACAAAGGATGAAACTGAGGCCTGGAGAGGTCTGACAACCTGGCTACAGCCATCCGGCCAATGGAGCCGAAGGGATGGCTCAGTGGTTAGGAACGCCCACTGCTCTCGTGGTAGACCCAGAGTCAGGTTCCGTTCCCAGGACCAGTCAGGCAGCTCACGGGCGGTTCAGGGGACTCTGACTCCTCTGGCATTCACAAGTGCTCCTAGACACACATATAGTTGAACAGCCTTCCAAGGTGACACAGGCTCTTGAGCTCGCCTTATATTTGCCTTGTTCTATAGCTCAGCAACAAAGCCACCCTTCCTTGCTCCTGAGGCTAAGCCCCAGTCGCAGGAGTCTCGTGGTTCAGCACCTCAGCAGGACTAGTAAAGAGTGACTCTGAGGCTTTCAAAAACAACCTGCTGCCAGGGCAAGGTGCTTTTCCAAGCTCTCAAAAAAAAAAAAAAAAAATCGTATTTATTTTATTTTGTATATGAGTGTTTTGCCCGAACATAACTATGTGCACCAGGTATCTGTCTGGCACTGGCTGAGGTCAGAAGGGATTGGATTTGGATCCCCCTGGAAATGGAATTGGATGCAGGTTCTCTGCAAGGGTTACTAATGTCCCTAATTGTCTGTTTCTACAATCCTTTATCCCATCACAAACACACCTCTCCAGATGAAGTCTCTCCCACCTAACATGACTGCCTCCTTTCAGATAATTCCCCATGGCCAGGCACCATCCATCCGCTAGTGTAGGGTAAAGTACGTCTTTGGCTGGGTCAGGAGCTCCACGTGCCTTTAGAAGGTCCTGTGACTGTCTGCCTCTCCAGGATCGCCCCAGCCCTGTGCTCACAGGACACTTCAGTTCTTCCTGTCATTTCCTGCCAGCCAACAGTACCCCCTTCTTTGTCTGCTTTCTGAGGCCCAACTCTGAGGAACTTTCCATGACCCTGTTTGTTCTGAGTTGGTACAGGTCTTCCTACCCTGGTCGTGTGGTCTGTCGGCTGTCACGTCCTGCCCTACTGGGTAGCAGTGTTCTTTAGTATACCAGCTACTTTTTACATTGATGTTAATACAAAACAAAGTAAGGCAGATATGGACATACTGGCTACCAACCCTAGCACTGGGAAGCTGACAGGAGTTTTAGGGGCTGGAACCAGTACATAGAAAGACCTTGACTCAAAAAAAAAAAAAAAAAACAACAAGAGAAAAAATGGAGGGCAGCTTCAGGCTCCCAGATGCACCAGCCTCACTTTAGGGGTTTAACAACAGCTACTGTACATAAAATGCTGCCACTCGCAGGAAGTCATGTGGCAGCTCTAGCCTAGCATCCCCTCACTAGGCTACCGCCCCCTACTGTTACTGTTGTGTTACAACATGGAGGATAGAGCCCAGGGCCTTACCCAAGCTAGGCAAGTGCTCTACAGACCTGCATCTTCCGCTCACATTCTGATACTCTGTATTTCACTCACAAATCATGATCTGATTTCTCTAGAAATTTCAACCCCCTCTCCCTCCCTCCCCCCCCCCTCTTTCTTTCTTTCTTTCTTTTTTTTTTCTTTTTTTTTTTTTGGTTTGGTTGGACAGTGTTTCTCTGTGTAACAGTCCTGGCTGTCCAGGAATTCACTCCGACAGGCCCAGAACTCACAAGATATCTTATCTCTGCCTCCAGAGTGTTTGGATTAGAGGTATGTGCCAACACCCATCCAGCATTCATTTCAACCCTCTTGGGGTTGAAAATGGGACTGAGCTTTGGCTTGGGATGGTGGCACACATCCAAAGTACTAGTTCTATGAAGGTGAAGCAGGAGGATCACTGTAAGTTCAAGGCCGGTCTGAACCAGAAGGGGGGAAAATAAGAATTGGTGTTAGATAGGCATGATGGTGCAAGCCTTAGTTCCTACTCTGGGGACACTGAGGGACAAGTTTGAGGTCATTCTTGGCTATAAAGGGAGACCCTGATTCAAAAAAAAAAAAAAAAAAAAGGCTTTGCAGCCACCCTTTTACCCTTCTTTGGCAGGAGGACCTAGTTGTTGTTGAACACTTTTCCAGAAACATCCAAGGGTGAAGCACAAGGTTCTGCAAAGCAGCTCCCAGAAACTCAGGGGAAATGTCCACCAGCAAGGGCACTTCTCTTCCTCTGTGGGGGCCTTTAGTCTCACCACATAACCCCTGCTCACCTTCCCTGCCCGGAGCTAGGCTCCTAACAATTCCTTCCTCACCACCCCCACCCTTATTATGTATGAGGGAATCAAGGCCAGCAGGAAACTTCAGGCAGATCTATTCTCGAAAGGTTGCTAGCCAAGAAACAAAGAAGAAAGATGCTGAGGGGTGAGGTGAAGGTAGGGCTCTCTCCCTAGGCTTTGAAAGCCTGGAGTTTGTCCCAGCTGGTTCTTCCTTCAGTGACCCGGCAGACCTTGCCCTTGTCAGCCAGAGTGCCCAGATTGACAATAAATATAGCTTGTATGGGATAAACGGAGGTGACTACAGGACTGCCCAGAGGCACATCTGAGCAACCTGGGCCCCGAGACCCCTGCGTGCACATACACTTACACCCAATTACAAGTAATGACTGTTGGGTCGTTGGAGACCCCAGACAACCAAGGGGCTGGCATTGAAACTTTCTTGGGGGAGTTAAAGAGGCAGTTCAGCGGCTAAGAGTGCTAGCTGCTTGGGAGGAGAGGACCCACGTTTGATTCCCCGTGCTAACAGAGGCTTACAACCATCTGTAAATGACCCCAGTTCCTGGGGTTCCAACACCTGCACACACGCAGTATACATACACACAGGCAGGCAAAATACTCACACACACTTAAAAAAAACAAGCTTCACTGTAAATGGGAGGCCTCCCCCCCTCTCCTATATCACAGGAGCTCAAACGGCACGCTGGCTGCCTATCATGTGTGTGCACAGGTGTGACTCACACCGAACCAAGCGCCCCAGATACACACCAGGGTCCAGGCCACCTGATAGCTCAGGCTCTCACCACTCCATGCCTGCCTGCCCGAGTCATGGATGACCAGGTCCCTGAACAGAGATGAGGGAGGGAGGCCAGGCTGAGTCTCAGGGGAAGGAGAAGACACACAGACAAAGGCTCTAACCAACCTAACTTCTCCTGGGCTGGGAAAGATTCTTGCCCTGCAAGCCAGGGAGGGCCCCTCCTGCTTCCCCACTGAGGCCCTTCAGGAATTTATGACTACTACCCATCCCTGCCTCCTGCTCAGCCCACTCTCTCCTCTTAGGCATTCCCAAGAAGCATCCCTACCCTGGGATGCTAGTGTTGGGCCTCAGCTTCAGGATTCGGGGTTGGGTCCAGCCAAGGCCCGGTGAAGACAGTAACCCCAACAGGTAGGGGGGCTGGTTTCCCCTTGTCACCTCACAGACCCCCTTTTCTCAGGGCAGGAAGGGGAAGGAAGCTCACCAATGAGAGATTCAGGGCTGGCAAGGCTGGGCAAGCCCCTCCCCCAGCTTCCCAGGGAGCGGTGCTACTTCAAGAGGCAGATGCTGCTCCACCACCACAGTTCCACCAACTCAAAAAAATCAAATGGGAGCCTGGCATGGTGGCGCGCGCCTTTAATCCCAGCACTTGGGAGGCAGAGGTAGGTGGATTTCTGAGTTCGAGGCCAGCCTGGTCTACAAAGTGAGTTCCAGGACAGCCAGGGCTACACAGAGAAACCCTGTCTTGAAAAACAAACAAACAAACAAACAAACAAACCAAAACAAAAATCAAATGGGCTGAGCATGGTGGTGCACACCTTTAATCCTGGCACTTGAGAACTGAGGCAGAGGCAGGGGAATCCCTGTGAGTTTAAGTCTACAGAGTGGATGTATCAGGTGCCAGAGCTACATGCATAGAGACTCCATCTCAACAAACAAAAAACCCTAAAGCAACCAAGCAGGAAGATGCTGGAGGACCAGGGGCTTGGGAGGCGCAGCCTGCATCCCCTCCCCACTCTCAGCAGCCTCGGTCTAGCCCAGGATCTCCCCACCTTCCCCGGGGGAGTCAGTTCCCTTTGGGGAAAAACACAGATGAGGTTGGATTCCATCTCCCAGCTTGAGTCCCATCAAGGCACTCCAAAACAGGGAGTAGAGGCTTTTTAAACTGCCTGTGCCCCCCGCCCCCATAAGCTTCCTGGACTGCGGCCCAACTTAAGTGCGTGGAAGGCGGAACCATGTCTAGAAGCAATGCAGGGACCAAGGTCTCTGGAGAGAAGCCTAGAAGTGTGGGACTTGATCACTGTTCCTTTACCTTCGGGCTTCAGCATTCTGGGATCTACTGGCCTGTGAACTTCCATGCCCTCCATGGCTCCAGAGTGCCCATGTATCTCAGACCTGCTTCCATGCCCTGGTGCCCACCCGACCACGAGGGGCACTCATAAGGGCCTAACTTCTGCCCTGCCACCTCAGGCTCCTCTGGACCAGCTAGGCCCCGTTGGCATTTTGCTTGCTGCCAGACTAGACCAGGCAGATGGGTAAGGGCTGTGAGAGAGTAAGGGCTGTGTAAAAGTTAATAAATAATAATAAACCCTCAAGCCAACCTTGAAGAGAAGGGAGGTCAGGGGAGACCGGGATGAGGGCCAGGGCAGAGGCAGGCCCCAGGTTTGTAGGCAAGGCTGAGGTTGGCTCTGGCAGCCCCTGTGATAAATGTGAGGGGACAAGAAAGGGGCCAGGCTAATGGGAAAGAACACATCTCCTTGCTTAGGTCATGCCAGCCTTGGCTCCCTGATTCAGCCTAGAACCTTGTAGAACTTTCTTCCCAAGCTTAAACTACCCTTACTTCCCCATCTAATCCTTTATCCCAAGATCCAATGAGCAGGCTCCGTGGCACAAGCATTTTCCTGTCCCCTCCAGAAAGTCCCACTTCCCTGCCACAGTGTCTGCTTTGGCCTACCATGTGAACCCCTTAAGCGGGGGAAACCACAAACCCAGGGGTAAGGGGTGGCGAGCACAGGCGCCAGGGCAAGGAGAAAGCTACAGACTCAGCCATCCCCACAGGCCACCAGCATGAGAGGGCTTCCCAGATGCAGAGCCGAATTAGCTTTTGCTGCGCACAGAGCAGCCTCTGGGGCAGCAGAACAAAGAGGCGAGAGAGAAAGCCCCCCTTTGTCTGGGTTTGAATGCCAGGCCGGCCAGGGAGGAAGGTTTTCCCAGAGCCAGGGATGAGCTGGCCAGGCCTGCTCGCTTAGCCCAGGGCAGAGGCCCAAGTGAGGCTGTTCACCCAGATCCTCCCGACTCCCCAGCTCTGCAGCACCCACTGGGGCTCTGTCCTAACTCCAACACCCACCACAGGCAACAGCTTACCCTAACATGAATCCCAACCTTCTCTCCCTTCCTGAAGTTCCCCAGATAAGGAAGTCCCAAGCCCCCTGGAGGGCTCACAGCCTACCTATTACCTGTTCGAGCACTTAGCAAGTGGCGTTCTGAAATCAAGGACAGGAAATTCAGTTTGCGGGGATCACCAGCGAGGCCTAAACAGCCTGCCCTGTACCCCACTCCCATCTCACCTGACACCCACACTTCTCTCACAGACATAAACACATGAGCATACTCTCTCCACTCCACAGCCACATAGGAAAGTAGTGCCAATTAAGTCAGTTGTGCACACTGATACCCATGTGAGAAAAAATAGAATTAGTCACAATAGACAGACAGACAGATGCCCTGAGTCCATAACTGCTGTCAGGTGGAGCAATCAGTGGGAGTGTATGACAGGCTCCTGGCTGTCAGCTGGATCCTGGGGTAGAGGCAGGGGACTGGACCTCTGCCTGAGGCTTCTCTTAGGTCCCAGGGAGGAAGCCAAAGCAGGCTTCCTTCTCTAAGGACTCAGGATGATCAAGGAAAGGACAGAGCTCACACTACCCTCTTCCCCACACACAGAGCTTCCCCACTCTGTCTGCATTTGGCAGAGGGAAGGGTGGGTCTGAACTTCCTGAATCGGCCTGTAACCCTAGCCCCAGCTCAGCAGAGACCTCTAGGCCTCCCTCTCACACCCGGATGGACTCTCTACAGGGATCTTGTGCATCCCCACCCCACCCCATCCCACACAGGCATCTGGGACTCTCACTCTCAGCAACTACAACTCTCAGCAGTGGGACTGTGTTCTCAGAAAACACCTCTTTTCCATAAGAGGGAGGGGATAAGGCGCATGGTTCAGGCCAATATCTCCAGCCTGCTTCCGGGGTCCTAGACATGACACAGAAGCACAAAAGCCATGCAAGCTCACGTGTGCACATCTGCAAAGCCCCTCACTGCATGACTGGGACTTCTCTTGGGTCCTTTCTATGTTGGGAGAGTTCATTAAGAGAGCCCCCAACTCCCATCAGCCCCCCATTACTAAGATGAACCCTTAAACTTAAGAGGCTTGAAGGGATCTTGTCTGACATTCAGGATTGCTAGGCCTGAACCCACCAGATGTCTCAAGCCTGGGCCCACAGCCCAAAGGAAAAACCCTCCGAGGGCACAGGTGTGTCCCAGGGAGTGAGCTCAAGGCCCCATCTGCTTGGCACCCAGTCCTCTCAAAGGCAGAATGGGGCCATGTCCTGGCCTGCACGGGCCTAACTCTTGAGTGCCACCCCTTCCTGATGCTCCACCCAAGCCACGGGCTCAAGTACACAAAGGTAGGTGCTTGTGAGTATTTGGAGACAGAGCTACGGGAAGGGTTAAGTGGGGGGTGGGGTGGGGGTGATGTTGGTGTTGATGGTGGTATTGGGGGTGGTGGGTTTCTTGTTATTCTTGTTTTTCCGAGACAAGGTCTCACTATGTAATCCTGACTGGCCTTGAACTCAGAGATCTGCCTGCATCTGCCTCCGCAGAGATGGGATTAAAGTTGTGGGCCACCACACCCAGCACTCAAAAACGCCCAGCAGCGGCGTTAACTATTTCCAGCCAACTGAGCCGGACCCTAACCCACTGTGAGGGCAGGTGAGAAATAAGATTATTTTTTGTGGTTCTCTGTGTTTTTGCTCCTATACCTTGGAAAATTCTGGTACCCTTTTCCACAGCACTAGCAAAGACCCTTTCAGGGAGACTCCCTCCAGCATGAGGAAACCAGTTGAGGCAAAGCCCTCTCCTTCTGGATAGCCAAGAGAAGACAGGGTTTTCTAGTCAGCTTTTCCTCACAGCTCAGCTCCTCCCCAAGGGTGAGAGCTCTGCCTCTGCATTCAATAAGTCAGACTTCTACTTGAGTGATAAGGGGCTACTGAAGGGTTTTCAAGCCTGGGGCACCAGAGAAAATGGACGTGAGGAACCTGGAGGAAGATAAGCCTGGGGCACAGATGCTGAGCTCACAGAATTGCACATCTGGCCCTAACGCAAGTCACTCTTTCTGAGCTTGCCCCATAGGCATGAGAGCACATGCACACATTCAAGCGCATACGTGTGTGTGTGTGTGTGTGTGTGTGTGTGTGTTTTCCAGGTCCACTCTACAAGCAAATGTCACCCTTTCCTCCCAATCTTAAACTCAGACATAGCCATTTGAGGGTAAATGTAGGCACACATTAGGATACCCTCCTAGTACCAAGCCAGGTATTAAGTTTTTCTCCCTACCCCAAGACATCCCTAGCACTTAGGGGGTGCAGACACATGGGCTAACCACACAGTCTACGGTCCCCATTCAGTCCTATCTTCCCTTCTACTCACTTTCTACAGCCAACCCCAGGACAGAGACTCAGACGGCCGTCTTTTCTCCAGCCTTTCCCTGCCCTTTCCCAGCCTCCACCCCTATGGTCTTTATTAATAGCAGCAGCCTCAACCCTGGGTAAAGTGTGGGCTCTGCCTAACCCGAGTCAGGGGAGGAGGACCACAGGGCTCCTCCACTTCCCCAGGACTTGGCCTTTCCCAGCTGCTGGGGAGGAGTGACTCCACTTCTCCAACCCCCACACTTCCTTTAAGAAACCAGAGGCCTCTCCTGGCACAAAACCCCAGAGCTGGCCCATGCAATTGCAAACTAATTATACAGCAAATTTTGTTGTCCCCGCCCTCAGCCTGCGGTGGCCCTTCTGCCTTTGGTTGGTTGTATATGTGTGGTTTTTAATTGCTAAACAGTGACTCATTTAGATTGGTCCCCTCCTTGTCTCCGTCCAGCCCCCACAACCACCAAGGAAACAGCTCGAATCTCCATTCTGGACAGGCCCAGCTTCCTCCTACAGCAGCAGTTGGCCTCCAGGGGCCCCCCACCCTAAACACACACTCCCAGTCCTACCAAACCCAGCCCTGCTCCCTTAGCTCAAGACCCCTAGCAAGAGCTTTCAAGATGGCTCAGTCTTAGCTCCACTCCTTCTTCCCGGTGTGACTCAACCCAGAGTGGCAGGGGACCCGAGAGGAACCTGGGAGGAGCCCCCTTCCAGTGAAAGGGACGGAAGTATGCCCCACTCCAGTTCCCTAGCCAGGCCCAGAGGCCTAAGAGGGGGAAGGCGGTTTTGACATTGGCTGCTGCAGTAGGGTGTATACAATGGGAGGGGGTGCGGTTCGTAATCACCCAGCCGGCAGCCCAGGGGAGCCAGCTGCCTGAAACCAGATTTCAACGCAGTTCAACCTTAAACCCACAGGACTCTTTTTCCGTCTTCCACGTCCCCTCCCCAAATGTGGGAGGGCCGTGTAAGAGGGCAGGGCTGGGAGGAAAGAGCCCAGGGTGAAGAAGCCACATACTTTAAGGTTTGTTCATGCCAGGCGCAGGCAGCATACAAGTATAGAGCGAGCAGCCCTAGCCTGGGGAGCGTCTACTAGGACGGATTGAAAGAGCTGACAGTCGGGGACTCCTCTGGACACCCAGGCCTTACCCAGCTAGATGCCAGAGTTCTGCTCTATCTCCGGAAGCTCCCCCCCCTCAACCCCCAGCGTGTTTCCAGTAGAGCTGAAAACTAACATGGCTGCTTTGTTTACTTCCTCATTGGTATGCCAGCATCATGGATCATGTCAGCCACAGCAGCGGCACCAGGACACTCATTACATAAACAGCAGCTGGAGAAGCAGGACCGGGGTCACTGCCTTGGTGACTTCCCGTAGAGCTTACAGAAACAATGCAGGGGGGGGGGTGAACTGCGCAAAACAGAAAAGCAACACTCAAAACTACTTCTAACAGCCTCCCCCCAATTCCATAAGTGACTTGAAAGAGGGATCCTAAGGGCGCAGGTGCGAGAATGCATCCAGCAGCCGGGCCTTTTCCCCAGGACCTTGCCCCCCAAAACTTTCAAGGAAGAGTTTGGAAGAGGGCCTCTAGGCTAATGTCACGAGAGTCAGCTTGTGCGGATGGGTGGCTCCCAAGCTGTGTGTGTGCGTGAGTGCGCGCGTGTGTTCGCGCGCGTTCCGTGTACTTGCCCGTATCTCATTCCTCCGTATCTCCACGTCACACACCGAGTGTCCCTGATGCGCGCCGCTGTAGTAGCAGCAGTACTGGCACACGGCCACCTGCTCGGCCTCGCAGTGGTACAGGCGGTAGGCGTTGTGCTGCGGGCAGCTCCAGGCCCGCACGTCGTCCGCCTCCACCAGGAGGTGCCCGCGGGCGGTGGAGGGCTGCTGCAGGTGCGTCTGCACGTGAGACTGGCAGCAGGGAGCCTCGCAGCGCAGGCAGACCTTCTGTGCCGGCAGCGGGGGGCCGCGGCGACAGAACACGCAGTGCAGTGCCGTCGGCGGCTTCTCCACGTGCAGGGCGTTGAACTTCTCCACGATGTTGGTGAGCTTCAGGTTCTTCTCCAGGCCCGGCTTCTGATTGTAGGCCTGGTTGCACTCCGGGCAGCGCACAAGGCCACTGTCCTTGGCCCAAGCCTCGCCGATGCAGCCCCGGCAGAAGTTATGTTTACACGGCAGCTGCACCGGTTCCACGAAAACGTGCAGGCAGATGGGGCAGATGAGCTCCTCTTCAAAGCAGTTCTTCCAATTCTCCGCCATGGCGGCTGCGGGCAGGGGGCCCGGGTAGACCTCTCTAACTCCCCAACCCTGGGGATCCGTCTGGTACAGCTGGGGACCCACCGAGCCCGGAGCTCCGGTCCCCGCCGGCCGCGCCAGTCGCTCAGTCACCAGCGCCTTCCGCGTGCCCGCCCCCCAGAGGAGGGAGCCTGGGTCCTCGCGCCGCGCGCGCCGCCGGCTGCGTCTCCTCTTCCTGGCGAGTGGCTAGCGGGAGGCGGCGGGCTGCGCCAGGGCCGCGGCCGGGGCACCAGCCCTGGAGGGGAGTGCCGTGGTCCAAATTCCATATAACAGACCGCCTCCCGGGCAGCGCGGCTAGGGCAGCGGCGGCCCGCGGCCTGCGCTCGGCCCCGCGGCTGACATCGGGGCGCGCCCCGCGGCGCACCGAGCGGGGGAGCCGCACTCTTCCTTTGGCGGCGACGGTGGCTCCCTTCTGGCTGGTGCGAGCCGCGCCTTCCTCGCCTGGATCCCGGCCGAGGTCCGAGGGGGCACGGGAAGCTAGTTCGGCCGCGCCGAGGCTGGCTGGAGCCGGAGTCGGCGAGCAAGGCGCGCCGGCGGTCCCCGGGCCGTGGCGCAGGCGTCCCCCAGCTGGCCGGCCGGCTGCGGGTGGCAGGGCGCGGGCGGGCCGACTCCGGGGCGCTGCGTGCGCGCTGGGGCAGTCATTCAGATGAAATTCCAGTCCCCGGCCAGAGACACCAGCCCGCCTCTGCCTTCCTCCTCCCTTCACAAATAGAAACGGAAGGGGGAGGGAGAGAAGTGGAAAAAAAAAAAAAAAAAAAGGCAACCAGAGAGGGAGGGAGGGAGGGAGGGAGAAGCCCGGGAGGTGCTCCGGCCTGACCCCCTCGTCGCTACTTCTGCGCTCCCTGGAGGCCCCGCGCAGGGCGCCCCCGCCGCGGAGAGACCCCACTCCCTGTCCCCGCGCTGGGCGGGCGCCTCGTCTGCGCTGAGGAAAACAAGGATTGATCAAACTAGAAAGGAATTTTTCTCAACTGCTAATGAACAGGAGGCTCGGCTCCCGGCCCTCCCCTCCCCCCGCCCGGCCCTCCCCCTTCGCCCCCCCACCCCTCCCCCCCACTTTCTTTTCTTCTCGGCCTCTGCTCCGGCCTGGAAGGCTCGGGGCTGCGGTCGGAGCCAGCCTGCGGCGGCGGCGACGGAGCCAGGCCGAGCCAGCCGGGCCGGGTGCGTCCTCAGCGCCCAGCCATCTTGAGCTCCCAGCGGCCGCGGTGGGGACTGGGGTCCGGGCGCGCGCTCGAGGGTCCTGTAGCTCGCTTTTCCACCCCTCCCTTTGGTGGGATTTTTTTTCCTCCAAGGGGAGGGCTGGTGGCTTCCAACAAATTAGGAGAGAGAGAAGGAGAAAAATGCCAAGTCTTGATTTCTCTCTACCTCTGCTCCACCCATCCCGATCCTTTCCAAAAAAAAATTCTTTTAAAAAGATTAGAATTGGAAGAAGTCGGTAGAAGGAGAGCGCCTGCTGCCCCCAGCGCTGCCCGGGCGACGCGTCCGGGGCGGGCCCGCGCCCGTCGCTCTGTCCGTGGGTCCGTTTGTCCTCCTGCAGCTTCTCAAGTGAGGGGAGGGCGGGCACTCCGGGCAGGGTCTCCGCTGCGGCTGTCGCTTCAGAGCTTTATCCTTAGATCAAAAAAAAAAAAAAAAAGGAAGAAAAAAAGGGGGGGAAAAAAAGGAAGAAACCACCCCCCAGCCCGAACACTCATCACAGCCACCTTCAGCCATCTTGCGTGTATTATTTCAAGAATAATCTGTTTAATAGAAATAGCTGCGTCTCTGGCCCCCTTTTCTGCATCCTGGGGTTCCGCCCCCTTTTAATAATAATCTCGATAATAAAAATGATCAGCGGGCCGGGCAGTTAGAAGCTGCTTTTTTTCTGCCTCGGGTCTCTCCGCTTTCTTCCCTCTAAGAAGGGACACTAGGGGCTCACGCTGGGGTTGGGGGTGCGGCCCCCCGGTCCCCGTCACCAGCGCAGCGAGGAAAGGCCTCTCTCGCCCCTGCCTGGAGCAGCACGGGCGGGGGAGAGCCTCGGCCCGCGGGACTCACGGACGGGGCACACTGGGCACACTGTCTCCGGGCCCCGGTTCGCAGCTGCCCCGCATACAATGGGTTCGAAGCAGAGTGAAGAGGGCAAGATGGGGGTGAGAGAAGGCAGGAGGACTGCGGCGCTCGGGGCTCCCGGATAAGGGCGATAGAAGCGGAGGGGGGGCAGGGGTGTCCCTACATCAAGGCTGGTCCCGCTACTCGGAAAGGGGGCGGGGAGACAGGCGTCGGGGGGGGGGGGGGGGGAGGCGAAAGCGGCAGGCGGCGCCTTTAATCAGCACCCGCTGGCTCAGCCCACCCGGTACGAGCGAAATAAACGGGGAGGGGGGAGGGGAGGGGCGTACTTTCCGGAAGTGCTGTTACAGCGGCTTTGATTCTTGGCCCCGCCCCTTTCCCTGTCTGGGATTAGGGCTGTTCCTGAAACGGCTTAGACTATTGGTCAACAAGGAGAGACTCCTCCTCTTTGAGGCGTGGCGAACTTCGTGCTCTCACGTGACTTGCACTAACTTCGGTACATTAAACATTGGGTGATGAAGGAGGGGCTCTAGCCCAGCTCCTTAAAACGGCAATAATGCTGCCAGGCTGTGGGACCGACCATATTTTCCTGGGTTTCTTCAGCTATAGCTCTTTTTACTTGAGAGGAAAGAAGGGTTGTCAATCAGTCTGCTCAAGTGTCTAGAGAAATTGAGCAGGGAATTGCCAAGGTTCACTGTGGAGCCTGATCGCTGAGATACTTTCCCTGAAGCTTAAAAGTACCTGCTAGTAATCCTTTTCCCTATTCAAAGGACGCTTAAAGAACTGTGACATATCTAGGGTTTGTTGGTCAGTCAATGAATATACAGTATAACAAAGACCTGTTATATCAGAGACATTTTTCTAGGCCCAGGGAATTGTCTGGAAAGCTACATTTTTTTAAATTTAAATATAGGATAATTTCTGAGAGTAAGAGGCATGCGCAAAGGCTCTAAGTAAAAGTAACACTTGACCCAGACCTGAATGCATACCAAAAATCATGCAGGAGCAGACTGGGAGGCAAGGCTCTCCTCAAAAGGCAAAAACAAATGCACAAACTTGTACGTGGGTGGAAAGAAGGCATCATGGGAGGGAGAGAAACAGGTAGGGACCAGAACATACAGGGCATTACCTGTCACAGTCACGCGAAGTCATCTGGACTCTAAGCTGGTTGTGAGCCGTTGGGTTTGCTATATACTGGAAAGAGAACCAACGGAACTTATTTTTGGATTAGCTATGGGGCAGAAAGAAATCCACATAATAACACCAGTAACAATAGAGGCTGGGAATAGGACCAAGATGTGCTTATCACTCTATGTATATCCTGTTAAATATATAAATGTTTATTGCCTCTATTATCTTGCACAATGTTTTATTTAGTGTGTGGTGGAGGCAACTGAGCCCAAAGCCTTGCAAACTACCTATGTGTATGGAATGGTGTGTAGACACATTCAAGTTCACCCACACAGGCCGGAGCACAGCCTTGCTTGAGGGTTGTTCTTCAGGTATGTCTACCTTTCAGAGACATGGCCTCTCACTGGTCTGTCTTCACTTCCCCTACAAGGGACTCATTAATGCCACACACTACTGCCTTGCCTGGCTTTTTACATAAACTCTGGGGGATTCTACTCTGCCCCTAATGCTTGCCAGGTTAAGCTATCTTGCAAGCCCCAAGTTCTTTTTTAAATTTATTAATTAAACCATATAATATGGATACATAGTTATGCTGACTAGTTCTGTGTCAACTTGACATAAGCTAGAGTTGATTTGAAAGAGAAAATCTCCAGCCGGGCGTGGTGGCGCACGCCTTTAATCCCAGCACTTGGGAGGCAGAGGCAAGCAGATTTCTGAGTTCGAGGCCAGCCTGGTCTACTAAATGAGTTCCAGGACAGCCAGGGCTATACAGAGAAACCCTGTCTCGATCTTGAAAAACAAAAACAAAAAGGGGAAAATCTCAATTGAGAAAATGCCCCCCTCCACATTGGTAGGCAAGCCTGTGGGGCATTTTCTTGATTGATGATTGATATGAGAGGACTCACGGTGGCGGCGACATCCCTGCCTGCACGGGTGGTACTGGATTCTATAAGAAAGTAGGCCTGAGCACACAAGAAACCTGTTCCTCATGACCATCCATAACAAGATCTGACTCCCTCTTCTGGAGTGTCTGAAGACAGCTACAGTGTACTTACATATAATATATATCTATATATCTATATATAGATATCTTTAAAAAAAAAAAAAAGAAGCCAAGTCTCTCTGGTAGTTTGTCTTGGATTGTTTAAACTTGATTTGTAGCTCAGTCAGGCCTTGAATTTGTAATCCTCCTGCCTTAGCCTTCTGAATAGCAGAGATAAAGGCTTGTGCCACTAAGCCTGGCTTGAAACTGTTTTTAAATGGCTGACAGAAGTTGGGCCTCAATAAGAAACTATTTACTAAGAACCAGGAGAATCGATGAGCATTTTGTTCTGGTAGAGACTCTTGATTGGCTCAGCTATCTAAAGGCAATGTTTCAGGGGCACATGTATAGACAGATTCAGTGGGGAAGTATGTACTAGATGTATAGACAGACTCAGTGGGGAAGTATGTACTAGATGTATAGATTTCAGAGACTTATTTTAAACTGTAGAACTAAGTTCCAAATCCAGTTCAACATGAATTCTGGGTCCTTGATCTTTTGAGGACCGAAGACAGCACAGGTCTTTAGTACTTTTCCATCTTTCTGTGAGAGGCCATGTGGTAGACAAAGGAATACATGAGTTAATTCATATGCATGTCTGATTGAACAATGTGAAAATGGCCCTTTAACCGTGTTTGCTAGAAGCAGATGGAGGAGGGTGTGTTTCTGGCCATTTCATCAGTGACCTAGGGAACCAACTGAACAGATTCTTCTTACTTCTCCAACATGGCTTGGAAGACATCAGGTTCTTCATGTTCTCAACTCAGTATTGCCCAAGCTGGAGATATTGGCAGCTCTGAGGGTCTGACTCTCCATCCTCCCCTTTCCTAACCACAACACCTCTCCTTTGCTCAAGAGCCTTTATTTCTGTCCAGATGTTGTGAACATCTCCAGACTGTTAATGAGTGACCTCCAGCTTGCAGATCCACAGAGCTCCCCACCCAAGTTTCTCCCAGGCACTTTGAGTCCCATGGGTTAGACATTAAGCTGCTCTTCTCCTGCTGCAGCTTGGTCCTGCTCCTGTGTTCCCTCCCGGAGCTATCCGGAGCTATCCAGAGCTATTTAACACAGCCAGGTAGGAGAGACATAACCCAGGCTCTCTATCTTTCACTCTCGAATCTACGCAGTCAGCATCAGAACTGTAGCAAGATCTTTCTCTTCAGTCTCAGATCATTCATGGCTATACCAGACTGTCACATGCCTTTTTCTCTTTCTTTCTTTCTTTCTTTCTTTCTTTCTTTCTTTCTTTCTTTCTTTCTTTCTTTCTTTTTTTCCAGACAGGGTTTCTCTGTGTAGCCCTGGCTGGCCTCGAACTCAGAAATCTGCCTGCCTCTGCCTCCCAAGTGCTGGGATTAAAGGCACTTACTGCTAGATAAATCTTTAATTTTTTTTTTAAAACACAAACAAAAAGCTCAACAGTCTCCTGTTGTGGCATGTTTATGGTGTCACTCAGGAGGTTGAGGTAACAGGAGCACATAACTTGGAGACTAGCTTGAGCAACATTATTACTCATGTTGCTGGAACCAAATATGCAACAAAAGCAGCTTAAAGAAGGGTTTAGCTAGGCATAGTGGCACACGCCTTTAATCCCAGGGCATAGAAGGCAGAGGCAGGCCAGTCTCTGTGAGTTCGAAGGCACTGCTCTACAAAATGAGTTCCAGGACATCTAGAGCTGTTACACAGACAAATCCTCTCTCAACTCCTACATACTCTGCACCCCACTCTGCCCCCCCAAAAGAAGCACAACTTTATGTTGGCTCACAGTTCTGGGATTCTCCACAGCGAGTACTGTGTGAAAGCACATCCTGTCAATAAAAATTCGACGGCCAATGAGCTGCGGCAGGATTAGAAAATGGGGCACTGGGCAGAGAGACAGGAATTCTGGGAAAAAGTCAAGAGCCGGAGATTTCAGCCCAGACTCAGACAAATGAAACTGAGGAGAGGCAACCAGCCATGTGGCAGACATGATCAAACAGGTTATATGTGTCACAAGCTGGTCGGGGAATGAGCCTAGGCATTTACTCATAAGTAAGTCTCAGAGTTGTCATTCTGGGAACAACGAGGCTTGGGTAGAGGAGTTCTCGGTTACAAATGGCGGCCATCATATGTCGATCGTGTGAGGCATCGACTCCAAGCTTAGCTGGAAGCCCAAGCTTAGAACAGAAGATTCAGGTATTAGAAAAGTCCCAAACCCTGTCTTGAAAAACCAAGAAAAAAAGAAAGAAAGAAAGAAAGAAAGAAAGAAAGAAAGAAAGAAAGAAAGAAAGAAAGAAAGAAAGAAGAGAAGAGAAGAGAAGAGAAGAGAAGAGAAGAGAAGAGAAGAGAAGAGAAGAGAAGAGAAGAGAAGAGAAGAGAAGAGAAGAGGAGAAGGAAAGTCCCAGGTGGAAGGTGTAGACAAGAACCTCTGGGAGCAATTTCCTAGCTGGCAAGGGGACTAAATCCCTCTAAGAGAGCAAGCAGAGAGGCCTCTGAGCACCAGGGACTGAGCTGAGCACTGAGCCTCACTCAGTACAGGACCCGGGCAGGCGCCAGCCACTTCCCAGAGCTGAGGTTAGCGGGGCAGCTCCAGGCCAGTGCCCAGGGTACGAGGCTCAGCTCTCACGGAAGCAGGAACAGTGACTTCAGCCTCGACATAAGCAAGGGCAGCCTGCCAGGCAGAGCCAAGGGGCTCAAAGTTAATGCCACAGACACATGCTAGCCCGAGGAGCCTGCAGAGCCACTGAAGGGCAGAAAGAGCATTCCCCCAGAGCCATGGTCTGACTGAAAAGTCACAAACTTCCTAACTGGCAAAGTCTACGTTTGAAAATAATAAAAGTGAGACAAAGCCGGGCATGGTGGCACACGCCTTTAATCCCAGCACTCGGGAGGCAGAGCTAGGCGGATTTCGAGTTCGAGGCCAGCCTGGTCTACAGAGTGAGTTCCAGGACAGCCAGGGCTATACAGAGAAACCCTGTCTTGGAAAACCAAAAATAAAAAATCCATATTCTGCTTAATGATACTACCTTAGAGCAATGTCATACAATGGCTTATATGTTTCAGTATGTAGAGTTTGAAAATTTTAAATATGTACACATGTTGATACACCATACTACTGATCCATATTCAGAATTCCAAGGGACTTTTGCCTTGAATTCTGAAAAGATTTTCACATTTTTTAAAAAATATTTTTCTTGTTTTTTACTTTTTTTTTTTTTTTTTTTTTTTTTTTTTTTTTTTTTTTT
>NC_034590.1:157814190-157846877 GCF_900095145.1 Mus pahari | reverse complement strand
GAACTCAGAAATCTGCCTGCCTCTGCCTCCCAAGTACTGGGATTAAAGGCTTGTATCATCACTGCCCAACGACTTTACATTTTTTTGAATGTCAATAAGACATATAGCATAGCTACGGAAAAGCACTGGATTTTAGAAAGGAGTGCTAAATTAGATCAGCAAAAATATGTGATAACTTGGGCTGGAGAGATGGCTCAGCAGTTGAGAGCCCTGACTGCTTGCTCTTCCAGAGATTCTGAGTTCAATTCCTAGCAACCACATGGTGGCTCACAGCCATCCGATGCCCTCTTCTGGTGTGTGTCTGAAAACAGTAACAGTGTACTCATATAAATGATTATCTCATTTAAATCTTTCTTAAAATATGTCTAAGTTTAGGATGGGAGTAAGGAAATGGGTTCTGCTAGGTAAGAGGTTTTGTCTTTGCTTCAACAGGAGAAGAAACGCTATGGATTCCATCAAAATTAATAAAAAGTAGATTTGACCAGTGGAGACCCCTGAAGATATTAGCTACAGACAGGAAGAAAGAAATCAAAAAGACCAACAAGACAGGTAATGTGTATTGCTGATCCTCTACCTTGGCATAGCTCTGAGACTGTCTGAGACATAAAGATGTCTCCAGCCAAAACTTCAGCTAAACGTAGCCAATGAATCTTGTTGGCTACGCAATCCTTAGGACAAATGCCATTCTTTCATATGGCATGGATAAAAGTTTCTATTACAGTTTGGTGATACAGTCCACAGTAACTTAAAAAAAAAAAAAAAGATGCACTAATTACCTGTTCAAACAGAGAGCAGAGAATCTTTAGCTGAACCATGCATATCGCACATTCAATACATATGTTCATGTAGAAATGAATATTACCTATGAATGTTTATATGTTCACAGAGAAAAACAACCAGATGCCAATGAGGTTGAAGCAGCTCTGTCAAGATTCACCTCGAGGATGCTGAGATGCTGAGACACATTTATTCCAGCATCCTGCCTGATCTACCTCAGACTGCCACAATGCTGTGTCCTCAAAAATCTATACTCGGGATGATTTCAGAATGGCTAGCTAGATTGGCCACCATCACAGACTGCTCCAGCCAGGACTTCATTTGAGCCTTGCACTCAGAGACTGGACTACAAATGCCACAGCTAGGTTTCTTAAAACTGGCCAATATCCCAAATGTCTTTGGGCCTCCAAAAGAAAATAATGCCCCCAACCCCACCCCACCCCTGGCCCAGAGAGCAGGAAGCAAATTTAAAAGAATGATGCCAAATTCCCAAGAGGTGGGGTGGATTTTTTTTTCTCATTTTTTTTGAGACAGGGTTTCTCTGTGTAGCCTTGGCTGTCCTGGAACTCACTCTGTAGACCAGGCTGGCCCGGAACTCAGAAATCTTCCTGCCTCTGCCTCCTGAGTGCTGGGAATAAAGGTTTTTGCCACCATGCCCGGCTCAGGTGGGTGGGTTTTGATTGTGGGTTGGGTCATAGATGTATCAATATTAAAAGGGGGTTGGTTCCAAGTTATTAATGGTCTTGGTCATGAAGGAAACAAAGTAAGGGATGTTAGATTCAATGTATTCTTTTCCTTTCTTTTCCTTTTCTTTATCCTTCTTTCTCTCCTATGTACTGTTAAGGGGAAAGGGGGAGAAGGGATGAAGAGAAAAAGGGGAGGCATAGGAATAATAGGTAAAATGGTAGATTATTGAATCTACTAGACCAAAGAACATCAACAAGCTAAATATTTACATTGGTATGGGTTTTGTATATTGATACAAATTTAAGGTTACATTTTGTTACAACATACTATGTATATATGTTACAACTCTTGTTTAAGATATTGTTCCTTTGTGGTTCTTAAAAATGCAATGTTGAGAAACCCTGTCTCCAAAAACCAAAAAGACCAAAACAAAAAAAAAATGCAATGTTAAGTTGTAGTCCTTTTGAAAGCTGCTATTACAAACTGTTTAGGGTAATTAAGAAATGCCAGTGAAGGTAAGGCGTGATGGCACACACCTTTAATCCCAGCATTTGGGAGGCAGAGGCAGGTGAATTTCTGAGTTCGAGGCCAGCCTGGTCTACAGAGTGAGTTCCAAGACAGCCAGGGCTACACAGAGAAACCCTGTCTCAAAAAAAAAAAAAAAAAAAAAGCAAGAGAATAGTCATCCAAACTTATGGTCGTGTTAGATACTAGTTTAGTTAATTACAGAAATACGTTTCATTTAGCTTCCTGTAGATATTTTCAAAATTAAGTAGATAGTAGATAGGTAGAATCAAGCAATTTAGATGTACTGTAGATAAAGAGATCGTCTTCAGAAACCATAGAGAGCTACATAATATGGCATTTAAGGATGTTTTATTAATAAAGGATCTTTTTGACAGTGAGACATGTCTGCTCCTGGCAGTACCCCCACACTAATTCGAAGAAGATGAGCATTGAAGACCCTCCACATGGAGGTTGCTTCAAATGTGGCAAGCTAGCCACTGGGCAAGAAATTGCCCTTGCCTCATCTGCTGACAGTATGCTGTCCAAACTAGACAAACAAAATGCAGGGAAGTCAACTGCTGAGCTCTGCAAGGACAGGGTAGGAAAGTCCTTCACAATTCCTGCTTCACAGAGAAGTCTGTCAAATGTTTTGGGTCAGAAGGCTAAAGATGATGCTCTAACAACGCAGAGATATCATAGGCGACTGACCAGCCAGCCAGCCTCTTCTGTCATTTGTATAGTTCTGGAAGCTGCTTGCTCTGCACTTTTTGTTGTTGTTGTTGTTGTTGTTGAGACAGGGTTTCTCTGTGTAGCCCTGGCTGTCCTGGAACTCACTCTGTAGACCAGGCCGGCCTCGAACTCAGAAATCCGCCTGCCTCTGCCTCCCGAGTGCTGGGATTAAAGGCATGTGCCACAACGCCTGGCCTGCTCTGCACTTCTTATTTACTGAGGTAATATTTATCCATCTTAGGTCTCTGATGGGGTTGAAAACTAAAAAGTTATAATATCATGATTAAACTTACATTGTTTAGGATTTAAAAAATGTTGTAACATCTAAAAGTATATTCTTAGCTTTATAAATGCAAGTTATGAAAGAAAATGACTTAGGTACAGAACTTTGAACTCACCAAGATAGGATAGATAGTTGAATATTTTCTCTAAGACTACCAAATACAAATGGCCTGGATATGGTGTGTAGTTTTACTTGTTACACTTTCATAATTGTTTTTTTGTTTGTTTGTTTATTTATTTATATGAGCGCACTGTAGCTGTCTTCAGACACTCCAGAAGAGGGTGTCAGATCTTGTTATGGACTGTTGCGAGGCACCATGTGGTTGCTGGGATTTGAACTCAGGACCTTCAGAAGAGCAGTCAGTGCTCTTAACCACTGAGCTATCTCTCCAGCCCCCCATAATTGTTGTTGTTGTTGTTCTTCTTCTTCTTCTTTGGTTTTTTGACACAGGGTTTCTCTGTATAGCCCTGACTGTCCTGGAACTCACTTTGTAGACCAGGCTGGCCTCGAACTCAGAAATCCGCCTGCCTCTGTCTCCCAAGTGCTGGGATTAAAGGTGTGTGCCACCATGCCTGGCATAATCATTCTTATTGTTCATAATTTATTGATGTTAGAGAAAGAGCCATTTATTGTACAAAAAGGGGAGTATAACTTTATTTTTTTTCAAATCCAATTTTTAATGATGGTTCCTAAATGCTTTAACCTCCCTTGTAGCCCACCATCCACCAGAAGTAGTGGGGAAAAAAGAAGACGGGGAAGTGGACCTGTTTAGAAAGGTTCTTTGGAGCAACTCCTGTCTGTGTTATCTGGAAATCAGTTCAGTTCACAGGTTGACAGGCAGTGGCATCTTGATCCTTTTGCAAACACCACTTCTTCTTTTCTTCTTCTTCTTCTTTTCTTCTTCTTCTTCTTCTTCTTCTTCTTCTTCTTCTTCTTCTTCTTCTTCTTCTTCTTCTTCTTCTTCTTCTTCTTCTAAGATTTATTTATTTTATGTATGTGCGTACACTGTAGCTGTACAGATGGTCGTGAGCCTTCATGTGGTTGTTGGGAATTGAATTTTTAGGACCTCTGCTCACTCTGGTCAGCCCTGCTCACTCTGGTCAACTCTGCTCACTCAGTCCCTGCTTGTTCCAGCCAAAAGATTTATTATAAATAAGTACACTGTAGCTGACATCAGATGCACTAGAAGAGGGCATCAGATCTCATTACAGGTGGTTGTGAGCCACCATCAGGTTGCTGGGATTTGAACTCAGGACCTTTGAACCCGCAGAGCCATCTCGCCAGCCCGGAAACACTTCACAGATACACCAGCAGCTCAGTTTGGTAGAGTTGGGTTAGCAACAGTGGTGATACAGCCAAGCAGAGACAGCCAGGCCTCAGCCTCTGCTCCAGGCAGCAGGAGGGGCCAGAAAGAACACCAGGAGAAGTTCTCAGCTATGCCTCTCTCAGGGAAGCAAAGATCAGCAAAGACATGTGACCCACAAGCATTGCATAGCTAGCTCTGTAAGCAAGCGTAGCTCTGTCTCTGTCACTGTCCGTGCAGTCCTATTTATACCCTCCAGACATCAGGCGTCCTCCACATCCCTCCTCAGCACAGGCCTTGCCTCAGCACGAGCATTCAGTCAGCCGGAGTTGTCAGAAGCGGCAAGAAACTGCAACACACCACCAGTTTTTTTGGTGTGTTTCTATGGAGTCCCAAGAAATGTAGCTCAACTATGAAATGTAAAGCAGACCAATACATGTGTGTCATTAGTAAAGGATCCTTAATCACGTGTCCTTTCATGTGCTTGCTTCAGTAGAGCATCCTCTCTCCTGTGTCTGCTTCAGCGAAACGTTCCTTCATGAGTTTGCCTTAGCCTTTGACCTGTGTCCACTTTAATAAAACGCTCCTCGTGTGTTTGCCCAACAAAACACCATCCAGCCGACTTTCCAAGAACCCTTAAGTTTCCACCTCAGGGGGTATGTAGAGAGGATATCTCATGTTGTAGAAGCATCATAAAAAACTGACAGCCAATGAGCTGAGGTAGGGTTAGAAGGTGGGACATCAGGCAGAGAGAAAGGAATTTTGGGAAGGAGTCACGAGTGGGAGATTTCACCCTGAACTCAGAGGAGACAGACAAATGAAACTGAGGAGAGGTAAGCAACCACGTGGCAGACATGAACTGAAATAAATGGGTTATATAAGCATCGAGTTAGTCGGGGAACAAGTCAAAGCTCATGGCCTAGGTATTTATTCATAAGTAATTAAGTCTCAGAGTTATTATTCTGGGACCATAGAGGCCAGGTAGGAAAGCCCAAGCTTACCACAATTCATTACAGTGAAGAAGTCATGGTAGCATGAGCTTGAGGAAGCAGCTGGTCACAGTGCAACCAGTCAAGGAACAGAGGGAGATAGATATACTCATTTCAGTCTAGCGACAGTAGCCTGAAGTGGAAACTTAAGGGTTCTTGGGAAAGTGAGTTGGATGGTGTTTTACTGGGGCAAACACATGAAGGAAGGTTTTGCTGAAGCAGACCCTGGAGAGATGATGTTCTGTTAAGGAAAACACATGAAAGGACATGTGATGAAGGATCCTTTGCTAACAACAGGCTTGTATTGTCTGCCTTGCATTGCGGAGTTGAGCGGCATTTGTCGTGACTCTGTAGAGAGAAACTCACCGAAAACTTCTGGTGGTGTGCTGCAGTTTCTTGTCACTTTCGTGGACTCAGGCTGATTGGCAGAGTGATGTCAGCTGAGACAGAGGCACATGCTGAGGCCAGACGCCTGATGTCTGGAGGGCATAAATAGGACTCACTGGACAGTGACGGAGGCTGAGCATGGCTTGCTTACAGAGCTAGTGGTGCAATGCTTGTTGGTCTCATGTCTTTGCTGATCTTCACTTCCCTGATAGAAGCACAGCCCAGAACTTCCCCTGGGGTCCCTCCTGGTTCCTCCTGCTGTCTCTGCTAGGTTGTATCACCATTGTTGCTAACCCAACTTTACTGAACTGTGATGTATCTGCGAGGTGTTTGTGAGTGGATCAAGCTGCTGCTGTTAACTTCGGTGAGCTGAACTGCTGATTTCCAGACGGCACAGATGGGAATCGTTCCAGAGAACCTTTCTTAAAAGGGTCCACACCGCTCCCCCACCCCCACCCCATATCCTTTAAAGGGGGAGGTTAAAGTGTTTAAGAACCATCATTAAAAATAAGGTTTGAGAAGAAAAAAGAAAAAAAAAAGAAAAAAAAAATAAGGTTTGAAAGCCGGGCATGGTGGCGCACACCTTTAATCCCAGCACTTGGGAGGCAGAGGCAGGCAGATTTCTGAGTTCCAGGCCAGCCTGGTCTACAGAGTGAGTTCCAGGACAGCCAGGGCTACACAGAGAAACCCTGTCTCAAAAACAAAAACAAAACAAAAACAAAAAACAAACAAGAAAGAAAGAAAGAAAGAAAGAAAGAACGAAAAAGAAAGAAAGAGAACACACACAAAAAAATCATCATCATCAACCCAGCCTCGGTGGAACTGGCCGCACGCCTCACTCAGCTCTAGCCACTGGCTTCCCTGTGGCTCCTCAAACAGGTCTGTGCATCGCGGTCTAGTCTTTCCAGCTGCGCTTCTCCTGCCTGACCCGTCCTTCCCAGATGTCTCTTCATGTCCCAGAGACCCCTTATCCAGATACCAGCCATGCCTCGGGCTTTCCCTGACCTATGTAAAATGCACCCCACTCTCCCTCACCTTTTATTTCTTCACATCGTGTGTCTCCACGAGCATGCACACTTTGCTTGCTTCTATGCTTCCTTGTTTGAGACACAGCCTCATGTAGCCCAGGCTGGCCTCAAACTTCCGATCCTCCCATCTTTCACCTCCCAAGTGATGGGATGGCTGGTATGTAGCATGGCGTCCAGCCTATATATTTGACCTTTAAAAAATAATATTGGGCTGGAGAGATGACTCAGAAAGAACACCTGTTACTCTTGTGGAGGCCCTGGGTTCAGGTCCCAACACCCATGGGATGTCCCTTGAAATGGTGCTGGTAAAAAAAAAAAAAAAAAAAAAAAAAAAAAAAAAAAAAAAAAAACAAGAAAGAAAAAAAAAAGAAATGGTGCTAGTTTGGAAGCTGGGATTAGGGATAAGTGAGGTCAGAGGCTGCGGGGCCCTCATCTGTTGGCATCTGTGGTCAGATCCACTTCACCCCATACAGCGGAGGACTCAATAGCTGAGAGGTGCTCCTGATCAGGGAGCCAGTAGAGACAAGCTTGGAGCAGGCAGACATTTTCAGGGGGGAGGGGCCAAGGCAGGAGAGTTGCTCCCAGGGTAGAGAAGACAGAGTGGGGCAGGGGGCACAGAAATAAGTCTTAAAGAGGATCTCACTCTGTAGGCTCTGGTGGCTAGCCTGGAACTCACCGTGTAGACCAGGCTGACCTCAGATCCGCCTGCCTCTGCCTCCCAAGTGCACACCCAGCGCCGTCTAATTTTTTTTGAGAGAGGGTCTCTCACTGAGCTTGAAGTTCACTATTCTAGTTAGGCAGGCTGGCTAGCGAGTTCCCAGAATCCACTTCTCTGCCCAACCCTCTGGTTATAGGCATACCCGGCTGGTTTTCACACGGGTGCTGCGGACTTGGTTTCCCAGCAGTTGCTCTTATCCACTGGGCCATCTGCTCAGCCTGCTTTGCAGTACTTACTGCTCACACAGGGTTACTGCAGAGCCTCAACAATATACGTTGTATCTACAGACTGCCACCGAGCTCTGTTGCTCTATCCCCTAAGGCCTCTCATGAGACTGGAGTGGATGTGAGTGCGGTGGACAAACCACAAAAACAAGGGATTGGGCTGGTGAGATGGCTCAGTGGGTAAGAGCACCCGACTGCTCTTCCGAGAGTTCAAATCCCAGCAACCACATGGTGGCTCACAACCACCCATAACAAGATCTGACGCCCTCTACTGGAGTGTCTGAAGACAGCTACAGTGTACTTACACATAATAAATAAATCTAAAAAAAAAAAAAAAAAACAAAAAAACAAGGGATTGTCCTCAACCCTCCCTAACAACATCCTCTCAACCCCACATTGCTCAGCTATACTCACTCTAGGAATATCTACTAGCAAACAGGGGCCTTCATTGTTCTGTGTCCTAAACTCTATATAAAATGTTTGGGATATATATATATATATATATATATATATATATATATATATATATATATATTATTTAAATATTTGTGTGTGTGCTGGGCATGGTAGTACATTTAATCCCAGGACTCAGGAAGCCAAGGCAGGCAGATCTCAGAGTCTGAGGCCAGCCTGGCCTACAGTGTGAGTTTGAGGCCTTGTCAAAGCTATCTGGAGAAACCCTGTCTCAACACAGCCCCTCTGTAAAACTAACCCTATGTATGTGTGCGTGCACACATACCCCGGTGCCCATGCGGCAGTTAGAGGGTTACTTGGGGTGTCAGTTCTCCTGTCATGGAGGTTTGGGGTGTTCAAACTCAGGTTATCAGGCCTGGCAGTGAGTGCCTTTACTGAGCAGAAACATCTCACTAGCCTCTCCCAGATTTCCCGAGTCAGCAGAGGACTGGCTCAGGTTTACTGTGCCCCACCTCCCCCCAACCCCCAAGGGCCGTCCCTCCCAGACCACATCCTGACCTGCCCCTGCAGGCTGGGATCCCATCACACCCTCCCCTCCCCCAACCTCCCACTCCCTCTCCCTCTCAATGCCTGCAGCTGCCCCAAAACCTGGCAGGCTGTGCTGTGACTTCCAGCTTGCATTCCCTTGTGGGTTGAGCCAGTTTGGCAAATCTCTTGGGCTCTCCCCCTACCCCCTGGCGCTGGAGCAGAGGCCCCACTGAAGGTCCCAGAAAAGCCAGAATAGATGCCACAGTAACTGGGAGGTCTTCTAAGGTCTTTCGAGGAGCACTTAAAGACCACATGGCAGATCTCTTTCCTGAAGTCATTAAGAATGGGGTTTCTGCTCTAGAGACCCAATCTCTAGAAAGCTCTTGGGTCCTAGAAAGCTCTTATCTTTCTAAACAACCTTGGCCTGGCACTGTCTCCCAGGGACACAGGTTTAGGACCTCCTTTCTCATTGAGGCAAGATCTTCACAGACTCCTGTGTTTTCCCAGTAGGTTAGGTAAGAAGGGTGAGTTAAGGGGAAATACATGGCCTGGGATACCCTGGACCTGTCAATCTGGCTTTTAGACTCTCCTCTTGTCCTGGGTACTGCAGGGTCCAAGGGGCTCCATTGCTCAGAGGCCAGCCATTCTTCAGAGTTCAGAAAGATGTCAGGGGGAAGATGGACACTAACTTACTTTTTGAGAAGTCCTCCAGACAGCTAGGAGGAGTCATAGGAAATGAGAAAAGAAAAGGGCTTAAGAGCCTCCATATGGGAACTGAAATCCACTCTCTTCTGCCTTGTGATGTCTCAGGATCTGTTACAAATCCCGAGTGCTACCAGCCAGTCCTGAAGATCAGGAGAGAGGCCCTGTCACTTGCTAGGACAGAAAACTAGGCCTGGCAGGAAGAGAAAGAATGTGGAAGGCCCCAGGTGGTTTCAAGGGCTCCAAGAATCCCGTGTGGGTGCCAGTCCTGCCACACCTAGGCTGTCCCCCATCCCTCCCCACCCCCAGCATAGGACTCTAAAATATGAGGGCCCTCAAAAGGCAGATGCCATGCCATGCGGCAGCCCAGGGAAAGACAGCTTGGGTGTTTCTGGAAGGGTGAGCTGGCCTGTGTTGTCTGGTTCTAAGGTTTTCCAGACCTGAATGCAGCCCCAGGTCCTTGAAGAAGAGGCTCAGTTTAGATGCCTGTTAGAAAATAGCTAAGCTGTAAGGGAGAACAGGGCTTGCAAAACTGGAGGTGAGAAAGATTTTGGGCACTCTTTGGGCCCTTTTAGAACCAAAGATCAGATTAGGCAGAGGAGGGGTAAACAGGCGTGCTGGGCAGCACAGTTGTCATGCTGGGCAGCACAATTGTCATGCTGGCACCTGGGAGGCTGAGGCAGGCAGAGGAGGATTCTGTGGCCAGCTTGGGCTACATGATGAGACCCTTTCTCAAACAAACAGCAGCAACCAAAACCTAAAGGCGAATGAAGCAATAAGATAGAAGAGAAGGTGCCACCTACCCAGTACCAGAGACCGTGTTCCAGCTCCAATCCCCTTGACCCGTGTGTGTGTGTGTGTGTGTGTGTGTGTGTGTGTGTGTGTGTGTGTGGCACCCCTGGGCTTCCAGGATCATTCTCGGGCTCAGTCCACTTCTCTGAGGTTGCCAGGGCGCTGCTCTTGTTCCTCTCCTTTAGGCATCCAGAAAGAAGCAAATGTGGGCTAGGGGTATAACTCAGAGGGCGAGCATTTGCTTAGCATGGCAAGGTCACAAGTCCCATTCCGTGTCATACACATCCCAGGAACACACACACACACTCTCTCTCTCTCTCTCTCTCTCTCTCTCTCACACACACACACACACACACACACACACACACACACACANACACACACACACACACACACACACACACACACACACACATACACACACACACACACACACCCTAGCATGGCAGAAAGAAGCACACGACTCAGGAGCTCCTGCAGATATGTTTAATGCACTTAGATTACACAGAGGAAGAGGGACAAGCAGGAACAAAATCTAAGTGAGTCACCCAAAATTTCTTACAAAAACCCAGAGCCAGCTGTAGCCCTAGGAACTGAGTCGCCACTGACATTAAAAACTGATATAAAAATGTACAAAAGTCTGTTCATTGCAGCATTCAGATCTTTGTACAAAAGAAGTGGGTCTCTCGACAGGGCTCCTGACTTGTAACAGGGACCCAGACACCTCGCCTGGCACCAAGATCATGGAAGCCAGAGAGGGAAGACCAGGTTAAAAAAATACCGCTGAGGGAGTTTTCTGATCTGCCCCATAGGGGCACCAATCTTCAGGTTCTCTCCCAGCTCTCGATCTCAAACCCAGGCCCCGGCCCCAGGGTCTGGCACGTATGTGTCCTAGCCCTTTAGACTCCCCAGAGCTTCTACAGGCCCTGCTGGAGTGTCACACTTGGAAAAGGAGGAACATGTTTCACCAGCATGGCAGCCAGCACTGCCACCCTCTGCAGCCCACACAGGCCCCAGGAAGCTTTAGTTACAGGAAGTCGAAGTCCCTTCCTTTCGGAATCTCTGGTCCTGTGGAGCTGGAAGGTTGAAGGATGGGGAAAGGCTGAGGAAGTCTGTAGAGCCAGGGAGGAAGACTCCTGAACCCCTCCCCATGATGGCTTAACCCCAAAGAGCTGCTGCAGGGAGGGGAAGGAAGGGTCCCTCTACCGAGCACCCATCACGTGTCACAGTAAGGGCAGTCTTGCTTAATCCGATGTTAGGGTCTCTTCTTCCCAGCCAGCAGCTTAATGGTGAACCTCTTTCCCTGAGATTCCTCTGGAAGAAACCAGAGCCCCAGGGAAAGGAGGCCTGGTCAGACCAGGCTGAGATTACCCACTCTCCCAGAGCCATTGCACAGGAACAGAACAACAGGGTCTGGTCCCAGCAGGAGTTTAGACATTCCTGAGGTTCCTGACAGAGTGGAAGCAGGAAAGACCTCAGGGTCTGTGAACATCTGGAGCTTACCTGCCATTCCCTGCTCCCCAAGAATGGAGCCACCCAAGCAGGTGGTGGCAACCACCAGTCTGCAAAGACCTTGCAGATCGAGGACAAGTTGTTGACCAGGAGTCTCACAGACTAACGTACCAACACCAACTCTGTGATGTGGTGCTCAGGGCATGCATTCTTGCCCCCAAGCCAGACAAATGGAGATAGGGGAGAATGAAGAGGGGCCCTGAGGCGGGTCACCGGAGAGAATTAGGAAGGGGGAGCTGTTACAACACTGGTGATGGCAAGGAACAGAGGCAAGGCTGATTGCATCTCGTGGCCCATGAACTCTCAGAAGACAAGGTTTTAAAGGCAAGGTTGGAGATGCCCTTGTGGGAAGGTCCTAGGGTTGGAGATGTCCTTGTGGGAAGGTCCTAGGGTTGGAGATGCCCTGTGGGAAGGTCCTAGGGTTGGAGATGCCCTGTGGGAAGGTCCCAGGGCAGTGTGGTATCTGCCCCAGACAGGCTTTCTATCCGGCTGGTTGGGGTCTGTAGTCGCCTCTGAGATGTTCCCGAAGGTCTGCCTCTAAGTGCCAGGTGAGCTTAGACCTAGGATATGCAGATGAGGCCAGATCGAGCCATTCCTTCAAAGGCCAATTTCTGCTTCTTTTTGACCCCAGCCAGGGTTCTCAAGGCCCCTGGAGGCTCCCGTTGTAGGCAGTGGAGGCAGACAGAGCAGGGGAGCTCTTTCAAGGTCCCTGCCAGACAACATATCTTTCCTTTGGAGACATTTGAATCTAAAGAATGAACAAAGACCATCCGACATAGAGGCAGGCAAGAATGCAGGAAAGGCATTTGCCAGTTCCAGGTCAGAAGTGGGAGATCTCTCCGCTGCAGCTCACAAAAGGTGCCTTCTCTGGAAGGCAGGAAGCTCTGCAGTTCTGGAGGTGACAGCATGGCACCCACAAGAGGGCCAGGCTGCAGGAAGAGACAGGGACGGGAGATGGGGACAGAATGGATGTGAGAAAGATGAAGGGCCACAGGGAGCAGTGTCAGCAAAATGAAAGGGAGAGCTGTGGAGAGGTTGGTTCTCAGCTTTTCATAAGCTAGACAGCCCAGGGGCTGGGACTCCACGGGAGGGGGGACCAAAGAGCTGGGGGCCCTGAGAAGGAGGATGGGGAGGCAGTGGGCTTTACCCTCTTCTTGTTCTTGGGAGATCTGGTTGGGAAGACATAGCTAGGGTCACGTGTCCTTGAGTCCCTGAAGTCCCCAGAGCCTTGTAGAGGCTTACTTCGCTTGGAAGGCAATGGCGTGCCTTCCAGGCCACAGCCAATCTCTACTCAGGGCTGCATGGAGTATGTCAGCTGTCCCCAGCCTCCTCCAGGGTCCAGAGCTGACAGACAGTACCAAGCATCTTTTCAGGAAGAGGGTATGTGGGATCTGGGGGTCAGGAAAAGAGTCCCCAGACCCTTGTCTAAAAGAACAATAAAGTTCATCTAGGAATAAGTCCTATTAAAAATCACTATATACATGGCTTCTGGACCATCTTTGCTGAGCAATAAAAATACCATCCGGTTTCCACAAGAAAAAACAATCGTTCTGCAGGGTGGAACAGCCTGACTGAGTAAAAGCTGGCTGGGGTTGACCAGGCAGTGTGTCCTCATGCATGTTCTACACACCAGGCTGTCTGGCAAGGCTGTCTCATTCCAGGAGCACATCAGTGAAACCTGTGGCAGCAGCGGGTGGGTGTGGAGGGCTGCAGGTGCATCCTCACCCCCTCACTGGCGTAGGACAGGGGCCTGGTCACATGGGCTGGGTTGCTAGGAGTGAGGCCCCTGGGCCTGAGGTGGGTGGGGCCTGTGGTGGGTGTGGCACTCTGCAGTCATCCCCACACTTGCCCTTTTATTCATGGGTGTCTCCTTTACAAGCTGTCACAAGCTGTCACACTGGAAGTCACTAGGAGCAGCTGGGCTCCTCTTGGCCCCTACAGGGCCCAGCCCAGGCTAGTGCAGTGGACTGTCGAAGACCACATCAGGGAGGATGGACACTTTGAGTTTCTTCTCAGGCCAGCTGTACTCTTTGGGAAGTTTAAACTGTGAAGAGAACAAGTGGAGTGGTTAGCTGCCTTCTAAGAGTGTCCAGAGAGGCAGCATGCTGGCCCACACCCTGTCCCTAGGCTGCTGGGGACATGACAGGCTACTGGAGTCCTTTCAAAGGCTAGCCTCAGGTTGTGTGTGTGCGTGCGTGTGTGTGCGTGTGCGTCTGGCTTAGGCACTCCTTTCCTCTTGCATGGCCAGTAACTCAGCAGGCTGCAGAAGGCATGCTTTGGCTCTTTGCGTAGACTCTCTCCTGCTCTTTTCCTTGGTTCTGCCTTGAGCCCAAAACATGTAAGGAATCTGTTCCCTGGGGCCCTGGGGCTGGAGGACAGGGGACAGCAGGGTGTAGATATTACAGGACAGGTCTGTCATCGCCATGGACTTGTTCTGAGTCTAGAATCTGTCCTTTGTAGCTTTGTCAAAGGGTCCACAAGAAAGGAGCTGTTCAGCCCCCAAATCAGACCCGGAGTGTGACCCCCCGCTGGGAGAAGTTCAGGGTGAAGGTGGTCTGTGTGCCACCTTCTCAGAAGGAAACATCCTCCCCACCCGCTGCTCCCCGTCCGTCACCCTGCTTCCCAGGGTTCTTTGTTCAGAGTGACCCCAGATGAGAGCCGCGGCCTTCCAAACTAGAAATCAATGGCTGTCTTGTAATTTTGCTTCTCCCCCACACCTGGGGTCTTTGGGTGAGGAGGAGAAGCTGACTTCTTGCGCCTTCTGGGTTCTAGAACCTTGTATGGAGCCCAGCACACAGAGTTGCTCAGCAGATCCTCCCTGACTTGGGTTCCCGCAGAGCTCTAAGTCCCATTGTCTCTGGGCTAGGCTGGAAGGCAGAGCCAGGCACGGGAGGAGAGAATCATGTTCCGGCCTGCCTGAGCTGGCCTGGAGGTGGACAAACAGACACTTCCTGGCTGCCTTTTCTCTCTTGGGGACTGTAGACCCAGGACAAAGTGGAGACTGGGGCAGGGTGTGGGGATGGCCTCTGGACAGGAAAGAGGCAGAAGAAGTCATTTTTCGTGACCTACTTTCCTAAGCTCCCCTTGGCTCCTGTCTCTCCTGCCTGGACCGTCCTCTTCCCGCCCACTCAACACCAAGCTGGAAGCAGCAGCCTGGCAGAACGCCACTGCAGTGTGACAAGACCTCTCCGGAAGTACTTCTGGGCAGCTGGCTTTGGCCCGACTGAATCGGGGAGTTAGGCCTCTGAGGCAGTGACTTGTAGGGGTAACTGGCTGGCACAGAGTGGGTACTTGATAACCTTGGACTATGCAAATGAATGAATGAATCAAGCTGGATCCCTGGGGCAGGAGGAGGGAAGGCTTGGCTCTATTGGGGTGAGCAGCTCTGAGGAGTTTCTAGCTAACTGGGAGGTGAGGTACTTTGCCTCAAGCACATTAGAGGATGGAAGGGAAGGGGCAATTTCTGCCACAGGCAGGGGAGGGAGGACCAAAAGGTATTTATCCCACTACCCCATGGATCCCGGGGGGCCAGGAAGACCCGCCTGCCCGCTGCCTGGGCGCTGGTGGTTATAGGAGGAGAAGGGACTTTCCAAGATGAGGTAAGTCCCTGCAAATGAGGAGGCCAGGAACAAGGAAGAAAAACAAAAGGGATTATAGACTCCATTCCTGCACTCCAGAGAGGGAGCCAAGGAGAGAAATCACCCCACCTGGCCTGCCAGCTCCTCAGGCTCTTAGCTAGCCAGGAAGAGGCTGAGAGAGGCAAGCCAGAGCTGGCGAGGGAAGGGAGTGCGGTGCTTGGGTGGCCCAAGGCAAGAGCAGGAGTCCCCTCCTGCCCATGAGAGCTCCCAGTGGAATGTTCTCTGGCAGGAGGCGCGGGCTTTCTGTTCAGAACCTGCCAGGGAACAGCAGGGGCTGGGGAGAACTCTAGCCCGCAGGCCCTGGCTACTTCTTCATTGATGTTCCCAAGAGCTGGCGATTCAGGGCGCTGGGTGTCCTCACAAGTGTGGGGACTGGGCAGGGCTGGCCCATGAAGCCCAAGAAAAATCAAGTCATTGAACATTCTCAGGGGTTCCTCTCCAGATTATGCCTGGGCTTCCGAAAACAGTCCACAGATGGGTGAGCACACGGGCACACACACACACACACACACACACACACACACACCCACGAGACCTCTATCAGTGAGAAATGAAATAGGCTCACTTCCTCTGGAGAAGTTAGATCTTCTAAGTCCTCCAACATCTTCTCTACAAACTCTTCTG
Source organism: Mus pahari (assembly GCF_900095145.1). Taxonomy (NCBI): domain Eukaryota; kingdom Metazoa; phylum Chordata; class Mammalia; order Rodentia; family Muridae; genus Mus; species Mus pahari. Next base: position 157,831,035 of record NC_034590.1, on the reverse strand, counting down.
TCAACAGAATCTGGAAAGAAAGCAAAAGACAGGTTTTTAATTTTTTTTTAAAGATATAGTCTTTTTGTCAACTGCAAAGCAAGGGGTGTTTCTTTTAGCTGTGGAGGAGGAATGGCCCACGGATTAGTTCTAGGGACAGAGGGATATACTGGAGGCTTTCAGAAAAGACTGCACTCTCAACTTGCCCTGCCCCCCAACACTGGCTAGGGAAGGGCAGAGAGGTGGGGTGGACACAGTGAAGAAGGGAGAGCTCCTGCCAACATCTTCCTCCTTTGCCTTATCAAGCTCAGTGTTCCCCTTCTCCCAACCATGTAGGGCAAATGCAATCTGTTTGACAAGCCCTGTCTGTGATTTAGACGAACCCCAATGGTGGACGACAAACCCTTGATCCTATCTCTACCACTAGGGGCAGGGAAGCAGGTCACAACCAGACGAAAAAAAAAAAAAAAAAAAAAAAAGACCAAAAAACCTGAGCCTTGGAGAATGAGAGCCTGCCTAGCTTTTCACAGAGGCAAGAGGTCTCTCAGGTTCCCACTGCAGCCATAGATAGAATTATCTGTCAGGGCTGTCCCAGCAGGCCCCAGTCAGTAGCTACACACGTCTAGACTTCTAGGATACCTCTTCTCTGGGTGTCTTCTCCTATCTTCCCACTTTGCTGCTTTATTCTGATGCCTGTTACCCACAAGCTTCGGTGCCCAAGCCAAGGAGCCCCACCACTTGGCTGGAGTAATGTCATCCTCATGCCCTAAGCAAGCTTTCTCATGCTCCTCCATCCTCGCTGCCTTTGTCCACCTGAGCCGTAAGTAGAGGGTGCAAATGAAAGTGAAGGGTTCCTCTCAGAGAAACCCTCCCTTTCAGAAGCTGGCAAAATCAAAAATTGGAGAAAATACCCATTAAATTTCACTTGGGAGTTGTCCTACTGGGAGGGCAGACGTTTCTGTGAGGTAAAGTGAGGCAGCAAAGGAAAAAGGAAGGAAACAGAGCGAAGAGGGGCAAAGTACGATGGAGGGATGCAAGGACGCTAAAAGCAGACACCACGCCGACTGCTCGCACCTTATCTCTTTCAGTCTCCTTCCAGATGAGGAAACTGAGGCACAGAGAGGGGGGCCAAAGCAAGACAGTATCCCAGCCCTGTCTTGGCCTAAAACTCGACGCCTCAGACACCGAGGTGGAGGGCACTGACTCAGCGTCTCCTTCTAGGACACACAAGCCTGGCTCCCACTTGACTAGCGGTTCCCCCGAAAAACAGGACCAAACAGCACTGACCAGGAATAAAGGAGAGGGAGAGGGAGAGAAGCGTGTCCACCCAAGGTACTCATTTCTTTTCCTCCTTCAAGATCCCCAGAGAGGGTTGGCTGGCTCTTTCCAGCCTATCTGGCACTTTCTGGTCCTTGGCCACATCCAGTCACACCTGGCCTTCCTTCCTGGAGCCTGAGCCCTCCTCTTATCCCATGGGTCCCCTCCCCCAAGCCGAGTTTCTCCACTGGTTATCACCAGTCCGCTTGAGTAATATAAAGTCACATTCATATTTTTTGGCATTTCCGGGGCTTGTTGCCATCTCTGAAAATGTTAGCACAAACACAAGCATACCTCAAACCCAGTTATGTTAGTGACTCCAGTCTGGGTTCATTTCTGCTGGAATAGTAAATAGGACTGGAACTGTCTGTCGGGCTGGGGTAGCATGGGGTAGGGGAGGGTTCCAAGAACAGGGGCCACCCAAGAAGACTCCCAAGGGTGTTTTTCGACAACAAGAAAGGTAAGGCCACCAACAATCCAGTCCTAAGCCAGTCCCTCTGTCAAAGGTCTGGAACTGGTGAGTTATGGAGGCTTTCAGCAGAGCTGCCGCCAAGTGTGGCTCCATCTGTGTGTGGACTTCATTTTGTACTCTGCTGGGGGAGGGGTGACAAGACCCCAGACGGGGACAAATCCTAGCTGTGCCTTCATTTTCACTTTTCAAGATTTGCTGGTTTCTGCTGGAAACCACATTGTTTTAAAAGAATTAAAAGGAAAAATTATACACGAGATCCACATAATATTAAGGGTGACATTCTCTGCACAGAAACACGACAGACTGTCGTAGCTCCGGGCACCTGATTTAATTTCCTTTGGGAGTTAAACCTTAGAAGCTTGGACTGAACAAACAGACCCTGTTCTTTGTATATTTCAGAGCTGGAGCTGAGAATGTTAACAGATCTTATCAACAGGATCCTGGAGATAGACAGCTATGATGGAGCAGCTCCTGGGAGCCCTCACTGGGAACAGACTCGCCGTTGTGAGGTCACTGTGGGAAAAGCCTGTGCAGGTCTAGGCCTTGGAGCTCCTGAAGCACATTGTCCGCTTAGAGCAGCCGGCTTCTGCCACAATAATTGGAACCTTGAGGATCGTCCCAGTAGTTTCTGCCTTATATGCAGGAAGCTGTGCTAAGTGTTAACCTGCATCTCTTCCTTGGGTCCTGTTATGGGTTTTCCTGGGAAGCGACTTTAGTTCTCAATGTGCTGAGATGACTGGGTGTGGAGAAGGCAGGCAGTCTTCCTGACTTTAGAACAGTGCCTGCCTGGTGGCGACAGAGCATGTTCTTTTCCTGTTTGCAGAAGGTGTGCCCACTCTAAAGGTGTGTCTACTCAGGGCTCTCTTCTTTCTGATGGGGGGTGGTGATGGCAGCTTTTTCCAATGACCTGGAAGGAGTATAACTTCTCATTCCAACAGGGCTGGAAGGAGAGTAAAACACACACACACACACACACACACACACACACACACACAGCTGCTGACAGCAAACACACCGAGAAGCATGTTGGCTAACTGGAAGGAGAGGCAGGCTTTGCCGTGTACCCCCAGTCATCTTGCTGGTCAGAGCCCATACTTTGTTTTGGGAAAGAGTCTCTCTCTTTAGCCCTGGCTGTCCTGGAACTTCTTTTGTAAGCCAGGCTGGTCTCAAACTCACAGAGATCCTCCTGCCTCTGCCTCCCAAGCACTGGGATTAAAGACCTACAGGACCACATCTCATTCTGAGTCCATACGATTTAACAGTTCCCCTAGTCTAGAAACATCGGCAGCAATGACAGACCATCCCAGCGATCGCTGCACTCTATTATGCTTGTCTAAACAACCGGGACAAAGTACTGAGGCTTATGCCCAAAGAGCCCTTGGAGGAAGGAGACCCTCTAAGGAGAGAGGAAGGGCCCCTGGAGGGTCTGGAGAACACAGCTGCTGGGCTACGCTCTCGACAACAGTCTACCCAAGGCAATGCAAAAACACCTGCATTTTCACAAGGCGCCCCGAGAGCGAGAGCGCATAGGGGGAAGAAGTGCTAAGAAGAGCCCAGAGGAGGGGGGCTGAGAAGAGTGTGAACCAGCAGCTGCCCACTGCAGCTCTACCACTGGGTGACTGATTGTGAGGGCCTGGTCATCTGGAGAGAGAGTCTGGAGCCGAGGCTCAGAGCTCACTCCAGTGGGCTCCCATCACAGGACCTGTGCGGTGCAGTCAGACAGCCTGGCTCATTGGTGGTGAGAAAGGATTGTCAACAACCTCTCAATTCTCCAGGTTCCAGCAAGTACCAGAAAGGAACCTGAAAAGTGATCTTTTGTTGGTGCCTGCCCTGGGCAGGCCCCGCTGTGCTGCAGGCAGCTGCTGGACTGCTACAAATCTGACACTCATTCCAAGGTCTGCGGTCAACGGATTTCTAAGTGGGTGACAGTGCCCATGCCTTCCGTCGGTACGATGACAATCCACACTTTGTCTTGGGGCCCTGTTTGCTCCTTGTGTTGACGTGTTGTTCTGCTTCCCAGCAAGCTTGGCTTTCTTTCCCTCCCTTTCCTCTCCTCCAGGAAGGAAGTGTGCTCTTTACAGAGGCACAGCCTGCCAAGGAGCAGCCCTGGCATCTACAAAGGCAGCGAAGTGGAGCCCAGCAAGGGCTCCTGTCGGCTGCTCCCCTTCCCCACACTCAGGCAGACCCTCCCGTGCTGGGAGGGCCGAGGCATGTGCTTTTGAGCAGTGGGGGAGGGGGGGGTGGGGGACGCTCTGGGTGGGCGGTGAGAAGTTGGCTTTGGTAGCCAGAAGCAGGGTTAGACTCCTGCTCTGTCGACACATCCGGGAATTACAGTTTGCTCTACAACACAATAGGCACTGGACTCAACAATGAGGTCTTGAGACAGCCCAAGGCAAGATCTCCAAAGGGGACCAGGTATAGGCAGGCCCACCGGAAGGAGAAATGGCAAGCACAAGAGAGGGAGGGCCAGGGGCCGGGCAGGGCACTCCCAGGTTGCCTTCTACACCACATCCAAAGGTGTACATGGGGACGGAAGACCACGGGCTGGAGGGATCTGGGAAGCTGGTTCCTGGGCTGGGATAGAGTTCAGCAGAGGTTTCCCACTGGGAACAGCTGTGAGGTGTCTTCTCCCAAGCCAGGACCTCCCATTGGGCTGCTAGGGAGTGGCTGGGACTGAGGGCGCCACCTGGGTGAGCTATCAGACACCACACAGCTGAGAAAGCATTGCAAGGCCTAAAAAAAAAATAATCTCATGCTTGGTCATATGACCTTTCAGCGACCTCTGGGACTGAAGTGTCTCTCCTTCAGATTGCTCTGGCTAAGAACTGATGTCGGAAACTGACTCAGCTCTGGGCGGGGCTCTGCTCAGAAGACTGGCAACTCAGAGTCAACAGGCCAAGGGGAAGCCCGCCACAGCCCCCAGTGAACGAGTGCCAGGGCTAGGAAGGGTCCGGAGACCTTCTCATGAAGCTCTGCCCTTGGCTTACATGACGCAGGATGGATGAGGCCATATCTCTACTCTGGAAAGAGTTGGGCCTGCGGTGCTTCCTGCCTCTGCAGCGTCCCCTCTCCTGAGTACCTTCAGTCCCCCTGAGCTATTAGGAATCAGGGGACCGTGTGGCAGTCCAGGATGAGGTGTGTGTGGAAGCCCATCTGAGGCCATCCCGGCCAGCTCTGAAAAGGGCTCTGGCTCCCTTAGCCTCCCCTTCCCCGTCCCCGGCACTGGGAGGATGGATGCCTTGGCCTTGCCTTTCCCTGGGCTGGCGGCCAGAACAAGGGGCCAAGCATGGAGTGAGCTCTCGGAAGGCTGCTGAAGGCTGATGCAAGACAGTCTCCTTGGCCCTTACACTCCAGCTGTGACTTACAGGGATGGCTCAAGCAGCCAAGGGACAGAGGGCTGGCTCCCTCTGCACCTTATGCCTGCAGTCCTCAGCTGCCTCCTGCTCATCTGCCTGCACTCAGGCCCAGGCAGAGGCTCAGGAGGCACTGCAGACCCCAGGAGTGGCAGAAAGCAGCCTGTGACGAGCAGGCTCGATGCTCTGGGTGCTGGCGTCTCCCTCCAAACAGGCCTGGGCCCTTTCTTGGTATAGTGGGGTTTGATCTGTGACTTTGAGTGGAACCCCAGGTTTCCAGACGTTGGATAGATTCCTGGGGAGACAACTGGCCCTTCAGAAGAAACCGAGAGGCCCATAAGTCATTGCAAGCCTGGTTCCCACAAGCCCGGGAGCTGCCTCTAACCACAGAGGCAAGACCCTGAAGGAAAAGTCAGGCTAGCGGTCAGGTCAGAAGCAGAAAATGCTGATGCTCTCAGGAGAGGAGGAAGGCTGATGTGGGCGTTGGCTTCACTGCTGAGAACCCGGCTGACTAGGGCAGGTCAGATGGAGAGTTTCCCAGGGCTCCTTGCAAAGAGCCTGAGAAACCCCTTGGTGATCAAGGGTGCATGCCTGAAGGGCGGGACCTAAGCCAGCCTTCCCAGGACTCTCCTGAGGGGTGCCAGTGGTGGACCACACTAATGAGCCCATAACAGGCCTTTGATTAAGCAGCTCCTAGCACAGCAACTTGATTGAAACATGCCGAGGCCAGCAACTCGTTCCCACCGCTCCCTGGTTCCCCAGGCAACAGCCCACAGGAGGGGACCCAAGTGCTGGGAGTGTGGAAGGCCCAATTCATCGAGGGGCTGTCTGTGGCAGGGTGGGGAGGAGGAGGGGCAGTGAGTTGGTAGAGCCAGAGTAGAAACAACAGCAGCCAGGGGATTAGGAACTTGAGAAATGGGTGGGGTGCAGGCAGCTTCCTTCTAGAACACTGAGGGGCTGCCAGACATCTGCTGAGTTTTCTGGGGGCCCAGGTTCCCGAGGAGCTGAAAACCAGAGATACAGACCATCCCAGCCCTAGGGCCGGAAGATGTTCTTAGAAGGATGAAAGAAAAAAAGGGCAGAGACTCTTCTTTAACCTAGGAACACCCCAGTCCCTAATTCCCTCCTCAAAATGTGCTTGAACTGCTGATGTACCACAAACGAACCATGACGGTTTTGCTAAGGCCTGCTGGCCTGGCATCTTGTACTAGAATAGTGATCTGTGGACTCTGTGGCTGGGGGCTCCGGTGGGGTCCCCATCTCCCACCCCCACTCTTCTGACAATGGGAAGAGTTGTCAGCAGAGCAGGACGGCAGCCTAGGACAGGGCCGGGTGGGAGCTGGATGTGGGAGGTCTTTCCCGTTCTTGCTGGGCTCATTTCAAATGTTACACTCCAGAGCTTTTGCTACAGTAACTACCAACACCACACAGACAAAACCTAACGTTACCAAGTGGGACTTTTTAAATGTATTTATAACTTTATGGTTCAAAGTAATTTTGTTATGAAACAATGTAATAACAACAGTGGAAAAAGGCAAGATAATTTATGGAACACAATATCCCTACAGCACTAGCTTCCATGTCTACCTCTGGGCTTAGTCTGAGAAGAGTGGCTGTACTCTTTGTTGTTTGTTTGTTTTAATTAAGGGTTAGGACGTGGGGGGGGGAGGTTGCTCTGAGGAAGGAGGGCTCAGCTGCAGACGAACATACGTAGACAAAATCATACCCATATTAAGAATAGTGCAGCTGGGCGGTGGTGGTGGTGCACGCCTTTAATCCCAGCACTCGGGAGGCAGAGGCAAGCGCATTTCTGAGTTCAAGGCCAGCCTGGTCTACAAAGTGAGTTCCAGGACAGCCAGGGCTACACAGAGAAACCCTGTCTCGAAAAAACAAAAAACAACAAACAAATAAAAATAGTGCAGACCCCAGGCTGGGCTATCCACAAAGCCAGTATAATTCTTTGCCTTTTTACTGTAATTCCTGCTTGCTTTCTCTTACACAGCATAGACGGAGCTTGGTTCCCTTTTAGATGAAGGTCAAATTCTCTTTCCCCAGTCCCCTGATTTCTTTTTCTTTCTTCCTTTCCTTTCCTTTCCTTTCCTTTCCTTTCCTTTCCTTTCCTTTCCTTTCCTTTCCTTTCCTTTCCTTTCCTTTCCTTTCCTTTTCTTCCCTCCCTCCCTCCCTTCCTTCCTCCCTTCCTTCCTTTCTCTCTCTTCCCTTTCTTCTTTCCTTCCTTCCTTCCCCTTTCCTTCTTTCTTTTTCTTTCTTTTCTTTCCTTCCTTCCTTTCTTTTTTCCTTTTCTTTTCCTTTCCCTTTCTTTCCCTCCCTCCCTTCCTTCCTCTCTCTTCCCTTCCTTCCTTCCTCTCTTCCATCCCTTTCCTTTCTTCTTTCCTTCCTTTCTTCCTTCCTCCCCCTTTCCTTCTTTTTCTTCTTCTCTTCTTTCTTTCTTTCTTTCTTTCTTTCTTTCTTCTTTCTTTCCTTCCTTTCTCTCTCTCTCTCTTTCTTCTTTCTTCTTCTTTCTTTTTTTCTCTTTCTTTCTTTCTTTCTTTCTTTCTCTCTCTCTCTTTCTTTCCTTCTTTCTTTCTTTTCTTTCTTTCTTCTTTCTTTCTCTTTCTTTTTCTTTCTTTCTTCTTTCTTTCTTCTTTCTTTTTCTTTCTTTCTCTTTCTTTCTTTCTTTCTTTCTTTCTTTCTTTCTTTCTGACAGGATCTGACTTTGTAGCCCTAGCTGACCTGTAATACTTTATGTAGATCAGGCTGGCCTCAAATTCATAGATCTCCCTGTCTGCCTCCCAAGTGCTGGGATTAAAGTTGTGTGTCAACATATCTAGCCCTGATTCCCTTTCCTGATATTTTTGTGAAAGGTAGGCAAATTACTTTTCCCCTACTCTAAAACATAGCCAAAAGCCAAAAGCCAAAAAAAAAAAAAAAAAAAAAAAAGAGTATGGTGGACCAGGCTGTGAGCCCTGAGAGACCTGGGCAGGGCAGGCATTGGAAAGAGGCTAAGAGCCCTTGGCCCCAAGTACTGTGCTTGCCATCAGCTGTGATCCATGCTCGGAGCAGGAGAATGGAAGAACAGAATGCTCTGGACAAGCCGTCAGGTTCTGTTCAATGGTTTCCATCAGGAGCAAAGGGAGCGCCTGACTGCTCAGAGGGGGACTCTGCCCACTCTGTCACAGAGCTCACTTCCTATACATTCTGGTGAGGTTTCCACAGTCTCTGGAGAGGGGCACCTATGTCCCACCCTCCACTCTTGATTTCCCAGAGTATGGGGAGTTGTATACCTCTCACCTGGGTTTCCATTGTCACTGGCCAGCCATTCCACCAATGGCCAGAAGTGCCATGCAGCTGTGAGGACAGCAGCACCCATACTCACAACCTCTATATCCAAGAGGAGCTCCCAGCTCAGCATGGGAGCCACAGGGACCTATCCTTGGGGGTTGGGGGAGGGCAGGCAGCAAGGGAGGAACAGGAGGAAGAGAGGTTGCGTCTCACTTGTAACCAGGGTCCGTGAGCTGCATACGGGTGCTCCTCAGTGGCAAAGGCGCCTTCCACTCCCGTGGACACAAACGTGATGGCCATGTCGCCTGTGATACTCTTGTAGGTGAAGTGCCGGCCATGCAGGAGTCTGCCCCTGGGGACGGGAACATGGAGACAATGGGGATCTGGGCCGAGAACACAGTCCCTATCCAAGGAGCTGGGGCTACAGAGCAATGTTCCCTGAGGCGGAGTGCCTGGCTGGTGCCCTCCTGATGGCCCACCTGCTCACTAATGGGGACTTTAACCAAACCTGTTCACTGTAGAACAGTATGAAAGGCCACTACTACCACTTCACTAAAGGCATCCTTCCTTTAGCTCCTACCCAGTGGCCATGCTAGATGAGAGCTCAAAGAACAATGAGGCCAGAGAGGGAAGTTAACCGTGTGCTCTGTGACATGGCCAGAGTAGAAGACTCATGTCTCCCACAGGGATACTTCGGTGCCCTGGATGGTCTTTTTTTGTCTGGGTTCTCCTGAACATTTAAGCAGTTATCCTAGAGGCAGTAAGCAAATCTTTAAAAACATAAAACCCAAAAAAAATCTGAAGCCAAGCAGGGTCACTGCAAGAAGTCACCACTAGTTTCCAGCCTGGACACTGGACGAAGGTAGCCAGTGGTGACGGACAGGCGGGGATACCAAGCATTGAAGGAGAAAAAAATTAGCTCTGTGTTCTCCGCCTGCTTCAGATAAACCTTTCCCCAGGCTCCAAGCCAAAGCCTGGGCCCAAGAAGGTGCAGGAGGAGATGGTTGGAGTCTGGTGCTGGGCCTGGGAGCCCTGCTCACCCGACCACCTGCTGCTACCTTCGCCCTGCTGTTCAGGGCAGTTGGCTAAGGCTGGCTAAACCCTTGACTCCTCCTCCAATTCTCCTGGCTCTTGGATCCATGGGCAGGGTTCAAACCATGCAATTACTTTTTCCTAGTCACTGTCCCCTCAAGTGTAGAAGGATTCTTGTTGCTTCCCCAGCTTGCAAAGTGAGGTTGGAACGCAGAAGTGTTTGGAAGAGGGCAGCTGCAAGAGATCCAGCCGTGTGCAGTGCTCTGAACAGAGTGGAGTTCTGTTCACAGCGCCAGTGGGCGGGCGCTGACTCTCACGGCAGCAGAAGAGACGCAGCTGGGCTTCCGGTCCCTCAAGGAGTCTGTGGGGTTGGCCACTGGCTTTTGTAAAGAACCAAGTGTCTTGCATGGGAAAGCATCAAGCAGGGAGGATGCAGAACCTAACCTGTCAGAATGCCCTCCTCCTGACCTGGAGCCAGCTATGGCACGGCAGGGCTATCCTAGACTCTCTTGGTCACTGAACCTCCCAAAAGGGGCACAGCTAAAGGACACTTCCTCAACATCTAGTCCCCATGGCATCTGACTTCGAAACTTCTCAGAGAAGCAGATAAGAAAGTCAGGTGTAGGGTGCACACCTTCAATCTATGCACTCAAAATCAGAGGTTTTCTGTGAGTTCAAGGCCAGCCTGGGCTACACAGTGAGACAATAAACAAACAAAAAACAGATGAGAGACCAATGTGGGGGAACTATTATGTGACTGTGGCTGTCACAGCTTTAGGTTAAAAGATACAAAACAATCTCTCTCTAGGAGCAAACTGCAGGGTCATCTGGCCTTGCTACCCTGCTCGAAGACTTCTCAACTACCTGTACTGCCCAGAGGCTTAGATGGGGAAGACGCTGCAGGGCCTGTGACACAGAGTCCCCAGTTTCCTGCACAGGCCCAGGACAGGAGGTCCTGAGGCCCACAGAGCCCTGCAGGGCTGATGTGCTCTGTGCTGTCCCAGCTCACCTTAGGCAGAGAGGGATGAGGGCTCCAGACTCCTGGTTAAATTTTAGATGCACACTCTCAAGCTGCCGTGTGCGGATCAGCTCGTGGGGGATGACGGCCGTGGAGCTGTCGCTGCCCAAGCTGTCCTTGCGGCTCCTGTGAAGCAAGCACAAGGGGGAACCATGGGGAGGAGTGAGTGGGATGTTCTGGCCGAGTCCTGGTCAGCAGCTGTGGTGCCTGTTAACTACAGTAGCGAGTTCACCTTCACTAGCACCAGCCAAGGGCCTACACAACCGCTGCCTCCGCCGCCAAGCAATTCTCAATGGCTGGCTCCTGGGGATGGAGGGGCTAGGCTGAGTCCCAGGCCGCACAGCCAATGAGGTGGAGCTGGCATTTGGTCTGAAGTTACTCAGGCTCTGGAGCCCACATCTTTGGCCAACAACACACAAAAGTTCACAGCACAGTTGCTTGTTTTACCCATGAGATCAACAGCTGCTCTAAGGGGCCTTCCCCCTGCCTCGAAGCCCTAGAGGCTCTTAGCTCTCTAAGGTGCCACGGGACAGCAGCTCAAGGGCAGGCTGGCTGACCCTAGTCCTGAGTGAGTGCCCACTCCTGCACAGGGCCACGCAAGGCAACAACATAAGCGAGAACAGGGAACAGCACAATCTTTGCTGAGAGGTGAAGGTTAGTCCTCGGCGTCAGTCAGATGCATGTGCCTGGGTGACACTCAGCTGAGCTTCACTGGCATGGTATGTGGCGTGATATGTGTGTATGTGGTGTGATGAGGTATGTATGTATGTGGTGTGGTGTGTATGTGTGTGTGTTGTGTTTTATTAAAAAAAAGAAGAACCAGGAATATGTTTGGTAAAGGGGTGGCATGGTGAGGTGGAAGGGGTGCCTCTGCGGGCCCATGCTGAGGAGTCCCTTCCCCCTGAGGTACCAGCCACATGACAGGTATAGTATAGAATAGAGTTTCTTTAGGGCATGGGAGGGGAGTTGAGGGGGTAGTAGAGACAGAAAAAGGGGGAAGGGGGGAAGGAGAAGCTGGCCATGAGCACATGGAGAGAGAGGGAGAAAGGAATAGGGAGAGAAGGGACAGAGGGGAAGAGAGCAAGAGAGTGAGGAGGGGGCAAGCAGCCCCTTTTCTAGTGGGTCAGGTGCACCTAGCTGTTGTCAGGTAACTGTGGAGCGGAGCTTAGAAGTGCTAACAACGTGTGTATGTGGGGTGGTATGTGTATGTGTGTGTATGTGGTGTTGTGTGGTGTGTGTACATGTGTGTGTTTGTGGTGTGGTGCATGTGTAAGCCCTGAATTAGGTCCTTTCTGACAGTGGCCTTGGCCACACTAAGCTGCCACTGTCCCCAACCAATAGCTCAACCCACAGCTGGGATCCTGGGGCTCCTGCCATTCTAAGTGTTGTGTGTTTCAAATTTAGCTATCCTGACTTCCCCAATCTAGGCCAGCAGGAAAAGCCGGTCATCCATGGATTCCATTCAAAAGGTGGGACTCTGGCCTGGGCTGGGAAACCCAGAACAGTTCTTCAAGTGTTCAGCAAAATACCAGGCTCAGAGCACTCATTTTGTTTTTAAATCATTCGAGCAGCAGGCCAGAGCTACTCAGGATGTCTGAGCTGGACAGCCACCCAGGAGCTGGCCTCAACTTACAAAGAAGGGTGAGCACAGGGGCTCAGAGCCAATGATGCACCTGACAGGCAGATCCCCTCCCGGGCAAGTCTGAGGTCCTCAGTGACAGCAAGGCAGTGGCTCAGCCCGCCCGCCCCTCACCCCAGGTGCTGGGCAGCTCAGCTCTGCTGCTCTGCTCCTCCCAGGACCCACCCCCAGATAGCTCCCCTGTCACCAAGGCAGCCCTTCCCGTGGTTCCCAAAGCTGCCTTGGGAACTGCTTTTTCCCTTGGCAAGCACTTTCTCACAAGAACGGTGAAGGAGACAAACATTGGCCAAGAGGGTCACAGCATTTCAAGATCGGAAAGAAACTCAACCTGTTTAATTTACCTCTTTCCTTTTCAAAAGGAAAACATATCCAAGGCCAAACAACAAGCACAAGCATGGCAGGCCAGCTTGGGGATCGTGGCATTCTGACCACCTTCTCTGGCTGCCTGCCAAGGAGGGTGACCCCACATTTCATCCGGGCACTGATGGGTTCAGACATGGGGTAGCCCGGGGCTCAAATGAGAGCAGAACACAGGAAATGACAGCCATGTTTGCGTCCTCTGTGTCAGGCTTTCTGTTAAATGCAGATTTGCTCGATCCTCACAGCAAGCAAGCCCTTTTATAAATAAAGTGAGCACAGATAACCCACATTACAGCAGTTGTTTTATTTGGGGAGATAATGGGATCAAAACCCAGAGCTCTGTGTCCGCTAGGCAAATGCTTTAGCACTGAGTCTCACCCTGAACCCCACTGAGTGCCAGGATGTAACTCTTATCTGATAACAGGTTCTCCTACCCCAGGCTGCCCGCTGGGGCTGAGGCCTGGCCCGCTGCGGGTGGGACCTTCTGGAGGATTCCAGCCTCAGTGGGCCAGGCAAGAATGCTGATGAATAGCCTCTGGAGGTAGGGTGGGGGCTGGCAGAGAAGACTCACATAGCACACAGGGCTCAGAGTCTCAAGCTGGAGGGAAAAATAAATTGTTGAAAGTCAGCTAAAGTCACCTTGGTAACTGCCACAACACACTCACCCAGAACGAGGACATCAAACCCAACTGCAAACATCTCTAAAGAAGCAGCAAAGAGCTTAATCATCTGAGGAATTAATGTGACAAGTGCCCACATTTACACCTCCCACCAACCTTCAATCATTTGAGAAAACATACTTTAATCTTTTAAGAAAAAAAAAAAATCTCAAAACGCTAGCGCTGCACTCCTGGAGCCTGGGTATTTCCGGCACGCAGCTTCAATGGAAGGAAGGCGGCTGCTTCACGCGCACTGGGGCCCGGCTTTTTGCTGATTTGTTTTTTCTGGACATCGATGCAGAAGCATGAATTATTTGTGTGGGCTGGGCGAGGTATTAAATCTGCAGCCGACACAGGTTTGCATGGTTGTCAGCTTAATCTTAGTCATAAAAAAAAAAAAAAAAAAAGTAGTGTGCTAGGCAGCATGGCCTCGTTTTTTTCAGCTGGTCTTTCTCCACAGTGAAAGAAGGCAGAGCTCTTGGGGCTGGGGGTTGGGAAGGCCTAGGGGTCCTAGGTCCCATGGGATCACAAGTGCGCTCTAGGAGGCACATCGCAGGCTCACATTCTAGGTGACCTTGGCAAATGACCTTTCTCTTTTTTCTTTTTTGAGATGTTTTCCCATGTAGCCCAGGCTGGTCATTTCTTCTTTTTAATTTTATGATATTTATTTATCTACTGTGTGTATGCACATGTGCACAGATATGCCAGTGTGCACAGAGGTCAGGGGGCAATGTATAGGGGTTACTTCTCTCTGTTTGGTTTTAGACCTCAGACAAGGGACCAAGTTTTACTTACTAAAGCAGACCTGGCCTTCAGGTTCTCCCAGCATCCCTCAGTCTCTACCTGGCAAACCCTGCTCCCAACACTGAACTTTCCAGTCCAAGGGCTGGGCTGCCTTTCCCCCAGAGGCTCTTCTCGTTATAATCCAGGTATTTTGGGCTCTCTCTTCTCCTTCTCATCTCTCTGTGAGTGCACCCTTTCTCTTTCTCTTCCCTCTGTCCTCCTCTCTCCCCATGCAACTCCCCTGGCCTCAATCCTTGGGGCCAGGGAAGTTGCCCAAGAGCAGCTTCCCAATAAACCTGCCTTTAACCTAATCTAATGTGGCTTGAATTGGCTCACTTCACCAGTGGCAGAAACAACCTATCACTCTCCTACCATGTGGAGCCCGGGGATCAAACTCAGGCCAACAGGCTCTGTGGCAAGTACTATTATCTGTTGAGGCATACCAGCATCCCACCTCTTGTACTCCCAGGCTGGTCTTGAACACATACAGCTAGCTCTCCTCCTGACTCAGTTCCTGGAGTGCTGGGATTCCAGGTGTGTGACATTGTGTGCTTTCTCGGGCTTAACCATTTCCCTAAGCTGCAATACCCCTAGATAGAAATAAGTAAGTGTAGGGCTAGCATCATGCTTAAAACAAGATGTGTCTGATGAGGCATCTAACAGTGCATGGGCTGCTGCAGAGTTTCTTGGACCCACCTGAGAAGTGGCGGCTCTGAAAGGACCTTATCTGCTCTTATCCTGGGCCCAGGATTCAGCAGCCTCTGGCCAGGTCAGTTCCCTGCTGAGCAAAGGTCTTAAAAGCTAGACCGGGATTAAATGCTGGGAAAACCAGATTAAAGGCAAAGAAAACCCCTCAAGGCTTTTTGCTTCCCTGAGGGAGATAGTGGCCAAATCACCCTGCACTCTGTCTCCCTGTAAATCTCAATTCAGTGGCCTTTAAGCAGCTCAGTGGGTGAGCCAATCTCTCCCTAGCAGCCTTTGCCATCCCTAAGGCTGCTTTTGCATCTTTTTCTTGGCTATATGGCCCCAACTTTCAACTACATTCTTGACAAGGTTCTGAAATCCTCCATCAGTTCAAGCCACCCTCCCCTGGATTCATTTGAGCTAGTCAAAGTTATGAGTGTCGTGCCTGGAAGTGAGTGGCATGTGTGGGAATAAATACAGTATATGCTCCAAGCAGTGTGGCTCTCAGAGGCTGTGACCCCTCTTGTCTGGGGCAGTTTATTTCTATTAAAATTGTCATCAAATTGTCTTTCTTTGTAACCTCATCTTACTACCAACTCATACAGCACTCTGCCAGTGAATGAAATCTTACTCAGGTTTTCTCTCACAAGCTACCCTCTCCTGTCCTGTCCAGTGTACGTGTGGATTCTGTGACAGTAAGAACAGACTTCTCTGGCTAGAGCTACAGGTAGTGTGGATGATTCTGAACCTCATGGGTATCCATCATCTCCGCATTCCTTCCAGACTTCAAATCATTGACATAAATGATCAACTTCCTATCATATTTTCGGTCCAGTCATTGATTAAATTGAGAACAGATCTGGGCTGGGCAGACAGACTCACAACACTGCTTTTTGGGTATGCTCATCCAACCAATTATAAATGAGTCCACCTTTCCCATCACCCTCCTGTACACTCTCTGGACAGCTCTATCTTGTAACAACGTCCAGAGCATACCCATGAAGTCTGCTGGATGCTGCCTAGGCAAGGTCACAGAAGGTCTCTCATCTCACCAGACAGGTAAGCACTTAGAAGCCTGACTCCATCTCCTGGGGTTGTAATCCAGGCAAGAGTTTTCCTGAGAGGACAAGCTTATTGGTCCAGAAAATGCAAGCTGCTCTTACCAGCCTGGACTTCTACATGCCTCCAGTCTGCTGGCATTCATCTCTTCTACCCCGAGACCATCATGACTTTCATCTGCTAATTCTTCCGGTGTTCAGGGGCCACCGAGATGTGAAGCAGGGCTTCTGCCCCCTGTGGTTCTTCCTAGGTTGATAGTGAGCATTTCATTTTTGATGGATACAGAATACAGCTCTGGTACACGGTGCTTCCTGTCATGCTCAGCTAACTCTGTCCAAACAGTAAGCCTTAGGTGTTCCCGCTCCAAACCAAGTCCTTTATGCCAGCCACAACTGTTTTCAGGATCCAGTCCTTCAATTTCAGCTGGATTTATATTTGCACCCCTTCCCCCACTTGATCTTTCAGGACAGTTTCTCTCTGTAGCTCTGGCTGTCCTAGGACTCACTCTTCAAACTCAGAGAGCCGTCTGTCTCTGCCCCCACAGTGGCCATTATGCCCAGCAAATTCTAGCTCTTCTTGACCCTGTTACTTACATCTGCGGTGGTATAATACACCTCTAGATAGTATCCAAATTCTTTTTAAAAACCTGAAGTGTGTGTTTAATTCTCTACATACCAACACTGGTATCTAGAGCTACCATGCTTCCTTTGGGTTTTCAGGGAACTGTTCACAATAATACTGAGATACCACTTGTT
The DNA here is from genome assembly GCF_900095145.1 of Mus pahari. Classification (NCBI taxonomy): domain Eukaryota; kingdom Metazoa; phylum Chordata; class Mammalia; order Rodentia; family Muridae; genus Mus; species Mus pahari. Next base: position 157,814,646 of record NC_034590.1, on the reverse strand, counting down.
TTGAAAAATTACTATTGTGTGGCGTGTGGATGCCTGGGTGCACATGTGGAGGTCAGGAGGCCTCTGTGCAGTCAGTTCTGTCCTTCCACTTTTACCTGGGCTCGTTGCACAGCCAACACTTACCCAGAGCCTCCTTGCTGAGGCAGAGACACCGTATACTGAGTGCAGGCAATGGTGCTTCCTCCTCTGCTAAGCTCTTTATATACATCACTTCCTCTCATTTTCATAACAACCCTATAAATAGGAGTTATTTCCCTCACCTTAAAGATGAGGAAACGGAAAGCCAGAGACCTTAAGTAACAAGCCAAGTGCACATACAATGTGCACACAAAAGCTGATGTAACAGTCGGGCGAGGTGGCACCCTTGGGAGGCAGAGGCAGGTGGATTTCTGAGTTCGAGGCCAGCCTGGTCTACGAAGTGAGTTCCAGGACAGCCAGGACTACACAGAGAAACCC
>NC_034590.1:157800588-157812667 GCF_900095145.1 Mus pahari | reverse complement strand
CTTCTTCCTCCTCCTCTTTCTTTTGGTTTTGTTTTGTTTTGTTTTGGGTTTTTTTGAGATGGGAATCTTACCACTATAGCTCCAGACGGCCTTCAACTCATAATTCATAACTGGAGTTAACCTCTCCTGGCTTCCCATTGCAGCTGCCGGGGTTACAGGTACGTGCCAACAGGCTGCTGCTTCTACAGCTTAGAGCCAAATGGTCCTACAAGGCTCACTAGCACAGTTCCTACTACTCCAGGTTCCCCTCCGAGATAACACTGTCATCTGCTAGCTGGTCTTCTGTGTCTTCCAGTTTCAGTGTATGGCCAGAAAAATAAGGAGAGCTCTTCTGCTCTCTTCCTTGACTCTGTAACCTATACTGGCCCTAACACCAGACCTGTTCTCCTGCCTCACCCTCTCACCCTCCCAGTGCCAGAATCATAAGCATGTGTGACCACGCCTGGTGAGTCCTTGATAGAAATGTGTATTGTGTGTGCATATGGGCAGGCCAGAGGTCAGAGCTAGGAGTCTTTCTCAGTCACTCGTCACCTTGTTTTGGGGCTGGTCTCAGAAGTCAGAGCTTGCTGACTCAGCTACAGGGGTTGGCTGGAGCCCTTGATCAGAGCCTCCCTGGGGCTGAGATTACAGGCAGCTGAAGCCCTTTTTTTTTTTCTTTTAAGATTTATTCTGTTTACAATATGTGCATGTGAGTGTAAGCGCCTGAGGCCAGAGGAGGGCATGGAGCCTCTAGAGCTATAGGAGTCGTGACCCTTCTGACATGGCTGTTGAGAACTGAACACAGGCCCTCTGAAAGAGCAGTGTGTGTTCTTAGCCACTGGGCCAGCTCTCCAGCCACTTCCACTTTAACTTTATTTATTTGACAGGGTCTCACTGTATAGTCCTGGCTGTCCTGGAACTCGCTCTGTATGCAGGCTGGCCTTGTACTATTAGAGGCTGCCTCTGCTTCCTGGGGACTGTAATTAAAGGGGTGCTCCATCATACTTAGCCTAACTTTTTAAAAAGTGTTTTACACTTTTGAGTATGTACACATATATGGACATGTACATATGGGTCATGAAATACTGTGGAGGTCAGAGGACAACTCAACAGTCGGTCCCTTCCTTCCACCACGTGGTCCCAGAGACAGAACACAGTTCACTTTAACTTTTAAGACTGGGTCTTCTGAACCTGGAGCTCACAGATTTGGCTGCACTAGAAGGCGGTGTGTTCTAGGATCTACTTACTCCTGCCGCCCTGCTGCAGTTCCAGATGTGGACTCTGCCTGGCTTTTTATGTGTGTGATGAGGATCTGAGCCCAGGTCCTCAGATTCAGCCAGCAAGTACTGTACTGACTAATCCATCGCCCTATCCTGATATTAAACTCTACCGTCTGTCTATCTATCTATCTATCTATCTATCTATCTATCTATCTATCTATCTATCTATCTATCTATCTATCTATCTATCATATGTGTGTGCTTGCTGCGCGTGCCCATGTGCGGAGGTCAGAGGACAGTTTGCATAGGTCACTTCTCTCCTTCTACCATATCCTGGGATTAAACTTGTGAAACTTGTGTTGTCAGGGTTAGAAATAAGCAGCTTTACTAGCTGAGCCATTTCATAGATTCTCCTCTCTCTCTCTCTCTCTCTCTCTCTCTCACACACACACACACACACACACACTAAGTGGTAGGAAGACAAGGTCTCACTATATAATTCTAGTTGGCTTGGAGCTTGCTATGAAGACCAAGCTGGCTTCAAGTTCATAGGATCACCTTCCTCACAAGTTAAAGGGTTCTCTGTGGTGGTTTTGTTCCCTCTCTTCTTTCTTTCCTTTTTTTTTTTTTAAAAAAAAAAAAAAAAAAAAAAGAAAGGTTCTTGTTGTGTAGCTCTGGCTGTCTTGAAACTTGCTCAGTAGACTGGTCTCAAACTCAGAGATCTGCCTATCTGCCTGATTCTGCTTCCAGAGTTCTGGGATTAAAGATGTACAGCACCATGGTCCAGCAAATTTTTTGACATTTTATGTAATAAGGGCTTGCCTGAATGACTGGTTGTATGTATGTATGTATGTATGTATGTATGTATGTATGCATGCATGCATGTGTGTATACTATGTGTGTGCAATATCTGTGGAGGCCAGAAGAGGCATCGTATTCCCCTGGAGTTACAGTCTGCTGAGAGCCACCATGTAGGTGGGGTTTAGGAAGAGTAAGCAGGCAGCTGTCTCTCCAGCCCCAATGGCAACATACCCAGGATCTGAGATGGGCTTTGAGCTCTTTCACCCCCATCTCTCCTTCCCTGGCACCTTTGCGTGACCACAGTAACTGTTCACATGACCTACTACATCGCTCCTTCTAGCCTCTAGACCATGACGTGTACTTAAAGAACGACCCCAGTCAGAAGCTAGAAAACAGAGGAGTGGTGGGACAATTTTCTGTGGAGCAGAGAGAATGGGAGCGAGGAGGCCAGGCTCCTTTCTCTCAGGCCCTCATTTTCTTTTTTTTTTTGAGACAGGGTTTCTCTGTATAGCCCTGGCTGTCCTGGAACTCACTTTGTAGACCAGGCTGGCCTCGAACTCAGAAATCCACCTGCCTCTGCCTCCCGAGTGCTGGGATTAAACTTGCGCCACCACGCCCGGCTTAGGCCCTCATTTTCTTAAATGTGACACTGGAGATGGGACCTAGGGCTTATGTGTACTGCCTATGTACTGTTAGCTCTTAACTGCTGGGCCATCCTCCAACTAACTTTCTTTCTTTCCTTCCTCTCTTCTTTCTTTCTTTCTCTTCCTTCCTTTCTTTCCCTTCCTTCCTTCCTTCCTTCCTTCCTTCCTTCCTTTCTTTCTTTCTCTCTTTCTTTCTTCTTTCTTTCTTTTTCTCAAGAAGACAGGCTCTCTTTTTGTATCCCAGGATGTCTGTATGCATACTGGTCAGGTACTATTCCTCCAGCTTAGCTGTGTTACTGCTTATGTAGTTAGCTCTAACTGCTGGGACATACCTCCAACTAACTTACTTACTTACTTTCTTTCTCTCTCTTCTTTCTTTTTCTCTTTCTTTCTTTCTTTCTTTCTTTCTTTCTTTCTCTTACTTTTTCTTTCTTCTTTCCTTTCTTCTTTCTCTTTTTCTTTCTTTCTTTCTCTCTTTTTCTTTCTTTTCTTCTTTCTTTTCTTTCTTCTTTCCTTTCTTTTTTCTTTCTTCTTTCCTTTCTTTTTTCTTTCTTCTTTCCCTTTCTTTCTTTCTTTCTTCCTTCCTTTTTCTTTCTTTCTTTCTTTCTTCCTTCCTTTTTCTTTCTTTCTTTTTCTTTCTTTTTCTTTCTTCTTTCTCTTTCTTTTTTTCTTTCTTCTTTCTCTTTCTTTCTTTCTTTCTTTCTTTCTCTCTTTCTTTCTTTCTTTCTTTCTTCTTTCTTTCTTTCTTTCTTTCTTTCTTTCTTTCTTTCTTTCTTTTGTTTCTCAAGAAGACAGGCTCTATCTGGGTATTCCTGGCTGTCTGTAGAGCAGGCTGGCCTTGGCCTCTGCTCTCTTACTTACTGTGTGCCTTTCTTCTTGCCGTACATCTCACACTTGCTCCTGCCTCCTCATGGTAGAGCCTGTGCTGGCTGGGTTTGTTTTGTTTTTGTCAATTTGACACAAGCTAGAGTTACCTGTGAAGAGGCTGTAACCTCAGCTTAGAAAATGTCCCCAGCAGACCAGCCTGCAGGCAAGCCTGTGGGACAGTTTTTCTTGATTAATGATTGATGAGGATATGGGAGGGTCCAGCCCACTGCAGGCTATGTCTCTCCCACACTGAAGGTTGCAGGTTGTTTAAGGACGAAGCCTGAGAGAAAGCCAATGAGCAGCATCCCCCATGGCCTCTACTCAGTTCCTTCGACTGGGCTCCTGCTTTGAGCTCCTGCCTAGAATCCCCTGGGCCACGGACAGGGCATTGTAAGAGGAAACAAACTCTACTAAAGCCCTCGCTTTTGGTCAGCATCTTCTCACTTTCTGGGCTTTTTCTCACCTTTTCTGTTTTACTTTTTACAATTATTTTTACCTTTTTCTTTTTAAATTTTCTAACTTAAAATTTTTTTTAATGTACATTGGTGTTTTGACTCTATATGTCTGTATGAGGGCATCAGATCTCTTGGAACAGGACTCACAGTCAGCTGTGAACAGCTATGTGGGTGCTGGGACCTGAACCCAGGTCTTCTGGAAGAGCAGCCACTCAACCACTGAGGCACCTCTCTAGTCCAATTTTCTAAAGCTTTAATACTTTTGTTGTGCTGGGTGGTGGTGCACACTTTTAATCCCAGCACTTGGGAGGCAGAGGCAGGAGGATCTCTGTGAGTTCCAGGCCAGCCTGGTCTATAGCACAAATTCCAGGACACTAAGGCTACACAAAGAAACTCTGTCTCAAAAAGCCAATTAACCAACCAACCAACACCAAAAAACAAAACAAAACAACAAAAACAACATAAAAAAAAGTTTGTCACATTTGTTTGTCTGTTTAGACACTCAGGTGTTTTGCCTGCAGATATGTCTGTGAACCATGTGCGTGCCTGGTGCCAGCAGAGACCAGAAGGTAGTATCAGATCCCCTAGAACTGGAGTTCCAGAGGGTTGTGAGCCACTGTGTGAGGCTGGGAAACAAACCCAGGTTCTCTACTGAGATGTCTCTCCAGTCCTCTGCATGTACTTACATGTATGTGTATTATATATGCATATGCACACACATACCATAACATGTATGATGGTCAGAGGACAACTTGTAGGAGCCAATTCTCTCCTTCCACCGTGTGGATCTCAGGGGTCCAACTCAGGTGTCAGGCTCAGGAGCAAATGCCTCTGCCTACTGAACATTATCATCATCATCATCATCATCATCAGGTCTTTGTTTTTTTGAGAAAAGATTTGGCTGTCTTGGAACTTGCTCTGTAGACCAGGCTACCTGGAACTCAAAGATCTACCTGTCTCTGTCTCCTGAGTGCTGGAATCAAAGTAGTGTGTTACTTCTCCCCAGCTCTTTGCTTCTTTGAGACAGGGTTTCGCTACAGAGCCCTGTGACCTGTGTGTACACACTTACCATGTATACCAGACTAGCATTGAACTCAGAGATCTATCTGCTGCTGCCTCTTGAATGATGGGATTAAAAGCATGTGCCACTACATCCTGCGTATTTATTTTATCAAACAGGGAGTCTGTCTGCCTGTTTGTCTATCTATCCATCCCAGTCTAGAACTTTAGACTGCTCTGCCTCAATATGCACCTGCTGAGACTCCAACTATGTGTCACCATGTTCTGCTCTGTCTCCATTTGCAGGTGTACACAATGGAAAAGAGATGTGGCTCTTCTGGCAAAGGAACACGGTTCAAGCACTGACTAGTGCTTATTCCTAGTGCCTTGATTCTACAGGGGCTGATGCATGGGGTTTGACAATGTTTATGTAGCCCTGGTTGGCCTGAAACTCCCCATGTAGACCAGGCTTTCTCTAACTTGCAGCACTCTGCCTGCCTCTGCTCCCACGTTCTAGGATTCCAGACTTGAACTACCATGCCCTGGCTTGACTCTAAACTAATAGAATCTGGGCAAAGGCACTCTACTGTGTGAAGTGGGGGAAAACAGCAGTCCCCCGCCCCACAGGTGATATATAATACCTACTCAGCCTCAAGAACTCTCCAGCCTAGGGTTCTGCCTGTGTTCAGAGCACAGAGGGCAGGTATGTAGAATGGTTATACTTGATCTTTGCCAAAAGATCAAGGAGTGACTCTACCATGACAATTCAGAAGTGGACCTAATTCTCCTTTTTGTCGTTACCACCCGTCTGTATAGCACCATCTATATTTATCCTTCTCACTGTATAAGGTGACTTTCCACATAGCCTAGCACACCCTTCCCTTCCAGTGGAAAGATAAGCCTCCTGATTTTCAGTCCTGGGTGGTTTATGGTACACGCTCCTGTCACCCTGCCTTCACAGCAGACTGGCAGAACCTAATCTATATTTCTCTCCCCTCTGGAGAGGTCTTGCTTCTCCACACTCACCTAAGCAGCACCCTGCTTCTATCCATGGCAACAGGGGCGGGAAGAAGAACCAAGCAGCTGAAATACTGCTAGCCACAGTCCTCATCCTGTGAGAGTCATGACGTCTACACTGGCCACATGACTTGAGACCTTCTCCTTGGGGACACCTGGAAGCAGGACACTGGGCTTGGGGACAAATCAGAAGTGAAGTACAGTGGCCTGGCAGAGCCCCAGTGCCACCTCTGGCTTTGGCTCTTTGCCTGGGAGATTATTCCTATTGCTTTCTGATTGCTGATAGAAGCTCTGAACTTTCCAGAGAAAGAGCCTCTTGTAGGCCTCTCTTCAGGTCAGGACTGGGAAAGGGTGTGAGGGAGAGGGAAACACAGGGCCGTGTCTCACTGACAGTACTGCTGCTCTGCACCAACAGGCAGAGATGAAGGGCAATGCTGCTTCACACAGACATCTCACACACACACACACACACACACACACACACACAGGCAGAACAAAACTGTAACAGAGGTGCTGAGCTTCGGAAGAGCCTCTAGCCACTCCACCTAGCCTGGCTCTTCGGGCTTGGGGGTAAGGCCAGGACCCCTGTGGTCTCGGGTGAGCCCACTCTGCCCCAAGCTTTCCTTTCTCTGAGACACTGAGTCATTTCCTTTTTTCAGCTCTCACCTTTGAACCCTCCCTTTCCCTTCCCTGCAGAAATGACTCACTGCTGAAGTGTTGGGTGACACCGAAGATCAAGGATGGGTGATAAAAATATTCCCGATTGTGCAACTTGGTGGAGGGGATGCAGCATTTGCACCTAGACTCAAAGCACCAGCCAGGAGCCTTGCACAATGGCCACTGCTTGGTCTCTTTGCAGAGTGGAGCAAAGACCAGAGTCAAAACATATGTTGACCCATGTCAGATTTGTCCTTTCAGATGTGGCTCTGAGCAGGGCAGTACAGACCTTTAGCACGACAACCAGAGTCACAGTGAAGGAGCCAAAACAAAGCCCGTGTTCCAGGAACAGTGGCGGAGAGGCCCTGGCCTCTCCACTGCAGCCCTGAAGCAGGGTTCTCTCTGGGCTTGCTTTCCAGGGCAAGTCACTGTACTGTGCCAGTATCAGAACTGTGAGTGAAGCCACCATGACAGAGAGGCTCCGGGCTGTCTGCTGCCCTAACACATAACCCCGACCAACAGCAGGGTCATCCAAATCTGTCCTACATACAAAGTGGTGCCACAGCAACCAGCTGCCTTCCGGGGGGACTCACCTTCCTTCACCCAAATCCACTGGCAGGGTGGATGACACCAGATAGCTTCTTCTAATTACACTTCATGGACGCCATAGGCTGAACAAAAGTTTTCCCTAAAGAACAACTCCCCGGCCAGGATGAGATGGCAGTGAGGGGCAGCAAAGTCACCCCATCCAAAGGCCACACAGAGGGGAGCAGAGGCCTGCACAGAGGTCAGAGAGGAGCAGGCCTGTGTGGCTCTTCCCTGCAACCCCACTATCTGGAAGGCCGAGGAAGAAGCACGGCCCTGAGTTTGGGCTAGCCTGTGCTACTGGCTACCTGTAAGTTCCAGGCCAGTCTGGCCAGAGTAAGACCTCCGTCTTAAACAGAAATAAATAAATAAGAATAAATAAGTAAAAAAATAAATAGAAAGAAGGAAGGAAGGGAGGGAGGAGTGTGTGTGTGTGTGTGTTATATATGGAAATCTTACAGAGGTAATATCACAACAGGAGAATTCATTCTTTAGGAAATTGGGGGGGGGCATCCTTACAAACTTCTGGTGCTATTTTAGATAAATAAGAGGCCTGGCTAAGCAGTGATGCTAAGCTTGCTTGCTTTTGAAAGGCCCTCTGACTCCTCAAGAGCCTTCTCTCTCTGAGGCACATGTGCACACACATGATGCCTGCCGCTCTTTGGGAAGATGCAAGGCCCAGAGTTACTTATGGAACTCTCCTCTTCAGTGAGTCACTGGCTAAGTGAGGACAGGGACAGGACACTGGAGGAGCAGCTTACAGAAACAGACCTTCCCCTGCACACACCTGACCACACAGACTCGCCTGTCACCATCCCCATGGAGAGGCTAGAGAGCTAATATCAGCCTCTGGCTGACCAGGGACCTCAGACAGACAGGATGTCTCATGACTCCCACCCTGGATCCCAACAAGTGTTGGCAGGAACAGCTCTAGACCAGGCTGTCCTCATGTGGCACAAAGGGCTGCTTCCCAAACTCACCCGAGCAGGCAGTGGGAAGGGAGGCGCCAGCAAGCCCAAGGAGGCTTTTCTCAACTGATCATCTTGGGAAAAGGCAGATACAAATTTCATGGCTGGAATGCAAGGGTTGTGAAATGCTGAAGACGCCCCAAAGAGGGCCCAGGCCTCGCCTTCCGGGAAGGCAGTGGGAAGAAGGCTGGCAACAGTGGGAGCGAGCAGAACAGGTTACCCAGAGGGGCTGCCTTTCTGGGAAGCAGGAAATAGGGATCCAGAAAGAAAGAAATCCCCTGGTCCTGAGGTGGGAGATGAGCCAGAGATAGGGTTTGTTTCTGAAGAAGAAAATAAGGCCTGTGTCTAAAAGTAATTCTATAAATGAGCCAGTTATGACACAGCTCATTATTTCTAGAATCATCGGGGCTAATGAGAGGTCTTTCTTACAGTTAAATAAGCCTGGCAATCTGCTAACATGGACCTAGCTTGTCCTCGGTGCCATGTGAGAGCTTGTCCCTATTCATGCTACAACCAGTTAGTTACCTGAGTTCCTCTGGTGAGATCACTATTATCTCAGAGGCACAGCCCGCATGGCCCTCACCTCACGGTCCCTGAGCACAGGGCGAGGAGGACCACACCCGTTGAGCGTGCCCTAAGCTGCTTATCAGCTCCCTGGCCCTTACCTGTTTCATCTGTAAAAAGGAAAATATATAAGAGTATCTACTTCATACAGTGGCTTCGAGGATGAATTAAATTAATACTGGTATAAACTGTTGGCTGCTATGGATGTATGAAATTAGCAAGTAGCCAATTCCCCAAGTAGGCCAGGACCCAGCGGCTGATGCTCAGCCAGATCAGCTGTTCTCAACCGATCCATCTCCGAGACCTTCGGTCGGATCCAGACCCACAAAGACCCATGCATCGGACTCCCCAGCCCAAAGTCCTGACGACAGGGAAACTGGCCAGGCAGACCAAATAGGGCCCATGCTGTGACGGCAGCTTCCCAGGGGGAGAAGGGCAAACAGCGCTGCCAGCACATTTGGGACTGGCTTTCTCTGTCACCATCTTTACGGTGCGTCTGAAACGAGGTCAGGTCCCAGGGTGGGCAGCACAGATATTACAATGGTGCTTGCTAATCTCAACTGAGCTGACCCTTGTTGAGTCAGAGACAACAGAGAGCGAGGCTCTGGGAGCCTGAGAGCATGCTGGGGTGGTCCTAGCCAGGAGGACTAGGAGTTTCTTGTTAAGTTGGTAAACAGGACCAAGAACCTCAGAGGGAGACATTGTCACCCCTCTGGATGTCAGATTTCAGCTCCCTGGGGACCTTGTGCTGCAGGGAGAGCAGATGACTCCGGACCTATTCTCACTCATGTCTTTATACCAGCCAATGCAGAGCAAAGAGTGGGGACAAAGGGGACAGCCTTCTGCCAAGTGCCCAGCCCACCACTTCCTTACTGCCCAGTTGTGGTGTCTACAGGAACTGAGAATCCAGCCTGTGCCCCATGCAGTGTCTAGGGACACAATAGTCAGACACATAAACAAGACAGAGAATGAGATATCAGGCATGTCTCAGGTCAAAGAAGGGCAACAAGGGGCATCTCTGCAAGCTCTCTGTCAGAAGCCCTGGCCTTTGAGGGGTGGGAGGGCCATCTGGAAGGTAACCGGCTCCACATTCCATGCGAACTACTGGAGGCTACAAGCCCACAAGTACCACCGGCCTACCACCAGTGCCAAGGAAGTCAGTGTAAGAATTCATACTCGGGGCCTAGGGAGGAGCTCTGGGTCAGGGTCCAGGCTGTAGGTGGAAAGCTTCCAGATGCCCCATGACACCGCTTGGCTCTCTGCTACTGTCAGAGCAAAATCCAAGCAACTTAAGAAAGTCATTGGCTACAGCTGGAGTTGCTGGGTAGCACTGGAGGCCTCCCCATACTGTTAGAGAGCTCAGTTTTTCCTGCCTCTGGATGGCAGGTAAACCAGGCAAACCGCAGTGGCTGGAAGCGAGCCCGGAGTCACCCTGTCAGTACCCTAAGCAGCTCCCAGGGCACATCCTCAATGCTGACCAGCCAGGCCTCTGCTCCCCAGTCCCTGTAGCAACTTCCCACGCTAACTGCAGGCCTTGCCACACATTCTGGGTCCTCTCCACACATGCTGCCTATTCCACATGCTGTCTTTGCTATCATGTGCTGCATCACCGATCTTTCCAGGATCATGAATCAGCAACCGCAGCCTGATTCCAAACCCATGGTCATTTTCAACAAACTGTGTGTGCAGTCAGACTGCACACACCATGACTGGTTTATTGTTTCATTTATGTTCCCCAGAGGAAGGCCCTGTGCATCCCAGATGGCCGCAGGGCTTGAGGTTGCCACACAGACTTCTTAGAGGGTAGGTGGATCACCCTAGTCCTGTAGGATTAGTCCAGCTCCTTTTCCACCCAAGCCCGAGCAATTTCCACCCAGGCAGGCGAGGTCCCAGCTCTGAGTGGCCAGCACCCAGGCATCCCGTACTGTGCGAGAAGAAGGGAATTCCCAGCCCCAGCCTTGCCCACCACTTCCCTCCTGACAAAGGAAGAGGCGGGAGGAAACAGGTCTGACCTCCGGGGTTGGCTGGTTTCTCTAAGGACTACAGGACCTTTAGACAGGCAGCAGAGGCCTGCAAAGGACTTTCCTTCCCCTCTCTGGGCCCCAGGAAAGGCAGGCAGGAAGAAGGGCCTCGACAGCAGGCATGCAACTCAGGGCTGGCCAGACAAGGAGGTCCCTGGGGTTGGAGCTATCAGCCAGAGCCCAGGCTCCAGGAAGGAAGGGCAACTCTGACCCAGAGTGAGATAAGAAGGGGACTGGCTTAGCACAATGGGCTCCCACAAGGCTCAAAGGCCCTCAGTCAGATTTTGTCCCAACCTGGACTCTCTTCTGTTCACACAGCCCATGTAAATATTTACGGCTGTTTGTACTCAAGGTCTCAGAGGTCCTTTGCTACAGTCCACAGATCTGTGTGCCCTGCCTGGATCAGGGCTGCCTTTAAACCTAGAGACTCTGGGTCCATTCAACAAGAACCATGTACGCTCTTCCCCCTCACGTAATCCTCAGGGATTGCCCCTCAAGAAAAACACCATCCTTTGGTCCTAGCCCCAGAACACAGACACTTACGGAGCCCTGTCGTGGGTGAGGCCGTTCTGTCGCTGAGAATTGATTGGTGGAAGGACAGGTTTGCTGTTAATCTCCAGTCCTCGCCTCAGGGTCTCCCGGATCTGTTCTGTGTCTGCAATAAAATCACAAAGTTGCCGGGAGGCCCTCTGGGCTCCCAGCCTGAGAGAGAGCCTAGAAGAGCGACAACTCTGGTGAGAGGCAGGGCATGGTCACACATCAGCAGGCCCAGCACTCACTCCGCGGAGGCGGCTGAAATACGAGTTCGACAAGCTTGAGATCAGCTTGGGTGGGCTACACACAATAGCACATTGCCTCCAAAGAAAGGAAGAAAAGAGAAACGGAGATGGATGGGCCGGCAGCACTAGTGGAGAAGGCACGATTGCGGTGTGACTCCTTTTACAGTAATTAAAAAGCACACAGTGCTGGGCATGGTGGTACATGTGTGCAATCCTGCACGCGAGCGTGTGCGGCAGGAAATGAGAAGCCAGCTTACGATGACTGCAGCTGTGGACATGACTGCCAGCCTCTCTAAGGCATTCCTCTGTCAGAAGCAACTGGATGGGAGCCCCTGACTCAGGAAAGAAACGAAGGGCTCAGATGATTGCACTAGAAGCTGAAGTTGTTCTTTTAGAAATGTTCTTACACACGGCATGGAGTGCAGACGTGCACCTCCATGGCACAGTCTGTGCTTAGCTTCTATCCCAGCACGAGAGAGAGAGAGAGAGAGAGAGAGAGAGAGAGAGAGAGAGAGAGAGAGAG
>NC_034590.1:157792181-157800561 GCF_900095145.1 Mus pahari | reverse complement strand
AGAGAGAGAGAGAGAGACAGACAGAGAGAGAGAGAGAGACAGAGAGAGACAGAGAGAGAGACAGAGAGAGAGAAAGAGAGAAAGGAAGAGAGGAAGGAAGAAAGAAAGCGGGAAAGAAAAAAAGAAAGAAAGAAAGGAGCCAGGTGCCACGGTGCTTCTGAAAACCTAACCCTGCAGAGGCTGGGAGGAGGAGGAAGAGGATCAGGAATTCAAAGTCATCCTTAGCTACAGAGAAAGTTAGAGGTCAGCCTAGCCTACATAAAGTCTCCAAAGTAAACCAAGTCAGGTGTTTTATTCAAGGCCAAAGGCATTTTATTCTTTGATAAATAAAAAGGAAGAACTGAGAAAGGAAGGAGACAGAAAGCCTTAAACATACATGTATATAAATGGCTGCTTTTCCTTTGGCATTAGCCAGGGACAGCCTTAGCAAAACAAAACAAAAGAAAACAAAAAACCCCACAAGTCCTTCTGTAGCCAAGACCAGCATGGGAGCGTCCAACAGGACAGCCACATCCTCCTCCTCTGAGATCTTACAGAAGGCAGAGGGAACATGCTGGCTTGCCACAGCCTCTGGGACTGCAGAGGAGGGCAGTGTTGGGGCTTCACACTTGGGTCCCTCTCATTAAAAGTCCAGGAAGGTTCAAGGAGAGAGATTCTCAGGCTTGGCATGACCTTCAGGCCAGAGCTGGGGTCTGGGTCAGTTCTGTGGTGGTGGGCATACGCTGTCTTGTCTTTGGGTGAACTGTGTATATTTTTTGTTAACTAGTCCATGGTTCGCACTCACATACATGAGGTCAGATTCCAAGGAGCAGAGTATACACACAGTTCCCACTGGTGTGTTTGAAATGCACACAGGAAACAGCTACAAACAGGCCAATAATGCTCATGTAGTTCACCCACACTGGAAAAATTCATTTGTCAGAAAATAATCAGAGTGGGCTGCTGTTTAGTTAGAGACTTGACCTGGGGAGCCTGGAAGGAAGGGGGCAAGGCAAGGGAAGGCCTCAACCTTTGCCAGTCAGCCTCCGAGGCTGTGTGCCGAGGCAGATGCTCCGGCTATCCTCCTCGTCCTCTGGTGGCCGGCTGAGGTCATCCCAGGCACACTTGGCACTGACGCCACTCAGGTTAGAACCGTCTGTCTCGATGCCTTTGTCAACTCTCTCCTGCTTGAAAAGAACCAAAGAGTCAGAGTGCCTTCAGTGAACTCATGTGCCTCAAGGTTACTGCCCCTGGCCCAGCCACTCCACTTCCAGTATTAGCCCTTGAAGGTGCTGAGCATGCACAGCTGCTATAAGACCAGGATCTCATTGACCTTGTTCTGTTACAGGTACAGCGGCCCCTGCCAGTCCCTGGACTCCTCTGGGAACAGGGTTAGGGGAAGCCAGAAGGAATGAGCCTCGGACACTTCCTTCCCACCAACATCCAGCACAAAGGCCTTTGTGCATCTTTCAGCCCTGACAGCTCTGGCCCTCCTCAGAGCTGATGGAGCAGACAAGACCTATTTCTCTCAGGAAAGGTCAAAGGCTTCCCGTCTTCTTGAACCTCCAACAATGACCATACATACCCCACCTCACCCCCTACAGGAGTTAGGGTGTAAGCCCGCCCTGACTTGGGAACCCATACCTGCAGTTCTTCATTATAACAGCTAGAGGGGGCCATCGCCCCAGAGCAGAAGTGCTCCTTGTGCCTAGGTGCCCGCTAACTTTGGCAGAGGGCTCTGGATGGGGTTCCTTTCTATTTCCTAGGCTGCAATAGGGGTCTGAAGGGCAGTGACCGGTGCACATTTCCCCAGAGGCCTTGCCTTTGTGTAGACATTGGCACGCTTCAGTCTAAACTTTCTCCAAATGGCCTCAAGGAAGAGTTGTACTCAAAACATCGCTGGATTTTCTGGTAAAACATAATTCTGTGGTGCTGGGCTTTGGATCAAAGGTCATCTGGAAGACTCTAGCAACCTTGTCCACAAACAGCCATCCAGGCCAAGTAAGCCTCCTGTGAAAAAAACTCCTCAGAAGCCCCAACATCCCTGTGCCAGTCCCTCTCCAGGCAGGGCTCCTGGACAAGGGCATTGTTCTATGCCTTGGTCACAAAACTGCCTCCTACCCATAAGCCACCTGTTCTTCTCTCTTCTGCTGCGGTCACCACCTGGATGAGGCTGGCTGGCAGCAGGCATGACACAGCTCTAGGTGCTTGAAGCATGAGCAGAGGGGCAGGCTGGAGCTGCTTGGGGAGAACCTGAGTTTTCTCGCCAGTAGCTGCCCTGAGACCCTCAGGGGAAGGGTCTGCTTGCTCTATTAATTCAGGGGACCAAGTCTTTTCTGATAGGGGATAAACAAGAGCCTACAGAGCCTCATGCTGTGTCCCAGCATGGCTTCAGAGCAAGGCTTAGGGGATGGAGCTTCCATGGTTCTTACATAAGCAGAAGCCATACAGAAAGCAGGTTCAAAGTAGAGCTAGCCCTGGCATCATTGAGACCATTTCAGGATTAAAGGTACCCAGGAAGTGGAGGAGCCTCATGTATAAAGGAAGAGGCTGTGTGCCCCAGAACTCACAGGTCAGTAGTGAAGACCCCATAGGTCTGCAAATTACATGCCACTGTACAACTGAAGTACCTAGTCGCTGCCATGGCCTGCCTTACAGGCACGCAGGAGCCTTACGGAAACATGCCAAGTTCAGAGATGGCCATGACCGGCCTCTGCTGTGAGGTGAGCAGGAGCCCTGCTCTGGTACTTCTACCTCTGCACGGTGTGCAAGAAATGCAGCAATGCTCCGGGGCTTCCAGAATGCAGCTGTGTGCCAAGTGACCATCTATTCTAAACCACAAAGTGACACTGACACTGTCCGAGGCAGCCACAGTAGGGTCAGCTGCAGACTGGCAGGGTCTAATGACTCCTTCACACATCAGAGAGTGCCAATCTACCTAGGTGGGGCTAGGGAGTGAGTTAGAATGAATGACAGGATCATTAGACCAATCGGTATCCTGCAATGGGCTGTGGGGTCAGCATAGCCTGTGCTGCTGTCTGATACAGGGGAGGGCAGCTCCCTGAAAATGTGGTCAGACAGAGGAGCAGGGAAAGAAGCAATATTCCTTATGATTACCTTTCTTTGTTGGTGGCGATCTAATTTAAAGTTGATATGTAACTTACATATAATAAAGTCCATCCTTTTAAAATGCACATATATGTGTCAGGCTTGCTTTTCTGGGCTGAAATCTCTGTTTTTCTATGTGGGTTGTATAATTCAGGCAACAGGTTCCAAACCATGCCTTATTCTACTGGCTCACATGGAGCTCCTCCGCTTTGTCAGGATGAAAGCCAGTGTTATTTGGAAGGGTGTGCTAGCAAGGTTTTCCTCTCAAGACATACTTGCAGGTGTGGATCGATCTCAAATATGGTTTCTCCCCTCCGCATGTCAGTTATCAGCCAGGGACCGCCAGCACTGTGGACAAGGAGAGACAGTGGTAACTGAGGGTCTGCACTGATCGGCAGCCAATAGCCTTTGCTGTCCCAAGTCCAGATCATAAAGGGCAGTGTTAGTGGTCAGGGTCCACAGAGAACTGAGTGCCCCAAACAGCAAAGCAAGAACTCTACAGGTGGGATGGAGGGAGGACAGCCACCCTGAAGACCCAGGGTCCAGGCCTCCACCTTATGGGGACATGTACTCACATGGGCACTGTCCGTAGCAGTTCCAGGATGCCCTGCCCGTTCCACTGTTGGGCTGAGTGTAACTCCTCAGTGCAGACACCAACAATCTGTGGCCCAGGACAAGAAGCCACTGTGGTTTAATGGCCATCCCTCCAACTAACTGGGCTGTCTCAAGTAGGGGGCACATAGGTAGGATCTGTTTCTAGGCTGGTGTCCCCAAAATGTAAGGGCTCCCTTAGGAGGGGCTTGCCTAGCTAAGGGGTTCCTGAGTGCATAGACAGGCACAGAGACCTGACCAGGTATCGAGTGGCACAGAGCCTACCTAGCTCTTGGCTACAGAAGAAACAACAGGCAGATTATGCCTTAAGTCAGGGGAAGTCCTCCCTAAGGCCAGGTATTTAGGGGCAGGGCTGGTCAGGTAGCTGTTCCTACAATAGCTACAACTTTGTGTAAATCTTGAGGATACCAGCTGAACCTTCTTCCCTTTGACCTCATTAGAACTGTAAGCATGAGCAGCAGCTGGGGAGAATCACGCCCACTGGGGAAATAGGACATAAGCCTCGAGCTGGCTTTCAGCTGGGAAGTCCCCCCTGCCTCTACCCCTGCAGTGTGAAATCAGATAGCCCACCACAGGGAAGAGAAGACCGAGGGGAGTCTCCTGCCCTTCATTCTCCTCCACGTTCCCCTCTGTTCTGCACTTTTCCCATGAGGATAAAGTGTCTGAGACCTCTGGCGGCACCTCACCTGGAGGAAAGTCACCACCCCAAAGGGTGTCCGCACGGGCTGCATCTGTGGATCCTCCGTCAGCAGCATGTGCTGAATCCTTGACTCACTGTTATCCAGAGGGCTGTGCCAAGACACGTGGTCCCCGCTACAGAAGGTGTTCTCTGTGGAGAGACAGGAGGACCCTCAGCATACGGATCCAGGCCTGGAAACTGCCCTGAGACCTCAAAGCCCGGGTTGGAAGGCTCCTCATGCTCCGGGCCTCCTAGAATAGCCAGATGCACTCACTCCCAATACGAGCAAAGAACTACAGCTATTTCCCAAACTCCAAATGGCCCAGGATGGCCCGATCTGTTTAACTTCAATGGAGGGGGCAGGCTGCTGGTGTGCACGCTCACTTGGCCTAGGAAGGCCAAAGACTTGCCCGAACTACCCATGGGGGAAGGGCATGATCAATCAAGTAAGCCAAGAATGAGGTGCTTTCCAGTGGGGCCAGCGGTCCATCAGAGGGCAAGGGGGCTGGGAACAGTGGGAAGCCTTCTTGGAAAAACAACCCAGGATTTTTGTGCTGGTGAATCTGCCTTAGCCTCAGTCCTGGAGCTCCGCTGCCAGTCTCCCCACGCAGACCAAGCACTTCTGCGGATCACTGGAGACTTCGGGTAAATGGAGGCCAGGATGGTTTCTTGCCCACCTCAGCACTGTCCAGCCTTGGGGGTGGGGAGTGGGGGGTGGGAGTGCCTCTGTGACAGCACAGTAACTCCAGCCTTAGGACACAAAGGCCTGCTACTTAAAAAGTAAAATAAAGTGCCAGGAGCAGGAGGAGCACACGTGTGCAGTCCTCGCGCTCGAGAGGGAGGCAAGAGGACAGCTGAGCTGAGGCTAGCCTGGGCTACCTGCCAACAGTCTGAAAAAAATAAAAGCAAAACCCCAAACAGAACATGTCTAAGGCAGCAAACCCTTAGGGAACATTCCCATGCAGTACTAAGTCTCCCCTGTCTCTTGTCATGAACACTCAGCACGTGCTGCTTTAACCAGTTCATGTGCAACCACAGGTGCCCAGGCTGGCCCCCAACTCCCTATGCAGCCGAGGATGACCTCAAACTCCGAACCTCCTACTTTTATCTCCAAGTGTTGAGACTACAGACATGTGTCACACCATACCCAGTTGTGGATTCCTTTTTAAAATGTGCATGGCTGTTTGACTGCATGTATGTCTGTGTTCTACTTAGGTGTTTGGGTCCTGAGGATATCAGAAGAGGGCACCAGGTCTCCTGGGTGTGAGCTGCGATGTTGGTGCTGGGAATCCAACCTGGGTCCTCTGGAGGAGCAGGCAGTGCTTTTAACCACTGAGCTATTTCTCTAGCCCCGACCACACCCAGTTTCCTGTGATGCTGGAGACACAAGCCCAGGGCATCGGGCAAGCTAGGTGCATAAGCTCAATCCCCGGCTCCCCTCCATTTCTTTTCTTTGAACACATATGCAAGGACCCGAATGTCCACATTTCACCCACTTCCACATCTTAGAGTGCATTCACACCTGCTTGCACAGCCTCCTTTGCTAAAGGTCTGTGGCGTATGTGAAGGCAGGACATGTCACACATGCCAGAAACGCGTGCACACACCAGCCTAAGCCCAGAAGCGTCTGCCCTCACTTGCCCTGACTGTCTTGTCTTGCTCTGAACTCTAATTCCTTCCTGTGTCACCTAACAATACCCAACCATCTTTCCCAGGCAGACGCAGGCTCAGGAAGTTGCCACCGCTTCCACAGTGTTCATTCAGGAGGGGGGGAGGAGTGCTCCTCCAGGGGACCAGAGGAGTGACGTGGAGGAGAAGGTGGTGCTCCTGAGAAAGCCTCAAGTTCCTGGACTCCTGCTTACATACTCCTGAACACCCTCCTCTTCACTCCCACGTCTATAACCCGCATGACCCCCACGCGTACATACGCAGGTATCATATTACATATGCAATAATTCTGAAACCCTCTCTCTCTTCACTGCCATGTCTATATTCAGCATGCCTCCCCCCTCCCACGCAGGTATCATATTACATATGCAATAATAAAATTGAAAGAAAAGAGAGAATCAGGGTCACATAGTTTACAGCAAGCTTGGCCTACATGAGATCCTGTCTGTAGAAATAAAGATTAAAAGACAGAACAGAACAACGCAACACTGGTGTCTCTGAGACATGGAAAAACACGTCACAAATTCAACCCAGACAAAACCAAACCAAAACAAACCACTGAAACTCGTCCTAGATGGGCGCTTCTCATTCTGAGAGAGGACTCTAAAAACCTGCAGCTGTGCTCAACGGTAAACCAAAGACTCATTTCCTTCTTCCATCAAGAGCAAGACAAATATTTTCTAAGTATGAACAAGGTTCTAAGCTCATCTCCTGGAACTGAAGAAAAACCCGTAAACAACAAGACAAGCAAGAGACAGAAAACAGAGGCGATGATGGGCTCGGCCTCCCCAGGCCCGTTGCTTGTCAGTCCGTACACTATTGAGAATCAGTCTCAGGGCCTCAGCATACACGAGGCTAGTGCTCCACAGAGAGCCCAATATGCCAGCCTGGTTTCAAGCTATGGAGCTACAGTAGCAAAGTGAGTAGAGTCTGCACAGGAGCAGCACTGGATCAGAACAGCACAGTTGGGAGCACCGAGATAGAGCTGCACACAGTTGGGAGCACCGAGATAGAGCTGCACACAGTTGGGAGCACTGAAATAGAGCTGCACACTTATGGCCATTCATTTTGACAACGGAGCCAAGACACTCAAGAGGAGGGGAGGGGGAATCTTTTCAGCAAATGGTGCGGGAACAACAGGCTATCCAAATCCAAAGGACTCAAATTGGAACTCTTCCTTATATCGTAAACAAAAATTGACTCAAAATAGATCATAGACCTAACTGTGATAGTTAAAACTGCAAAACACTTAGGAGAAAACAAAGATGTGTCAGATTAGGCGCTGGTTCCCTGGATGTAACACCAAAGGCACAAGCAACAATGGACAGACAGATTGAACTTCATCAAAATTAAAGCCATTTTGTGCTGTAGCCATCATCATCAGGAAAGAAAAAGAAAATGCAAATCAAACCACGCCCACTTTACATCTATTAGAATGGTAATTATAAACAATAACAAAAACAAATCCAGAAATGACAAGTATTGGTGCCTGATGTGGAGAAATTAGAGCCCTTGTACCCTGC
Source organism: Mus pahari (assembly GCF_900095145.1). Classification (NCBI taxonomy): domain Eukaryota; kingdom Metazoa; phylum Chordata; class Mammalia; order Rodentia; family Muridae; genus Mus; species Mus pahari. Next base: position 157,792,992 of record NC_034590.1, on the reverse strand, counting down.
TGGTGGCAATGTCAAATGGTACAGCTGCTATGGAAACAGTATAGCAGGTCCTCAAAACCTAAAAAAACAGAATTACCATATGATCCAGCAATTCCAATTTGGGGTACATACTGAAAGAACTGAAAGCAGGGGCTTGAACAGATTGTGTGCTAATGCTCACTGTAGCAAAAAAGTGGAAGTCATCCAAATGCCCATCAATAAACTAATGGACTAACAATATGTGTAATTTACATAAAATGAAGTACTATTTAGCCTTAAAAAGATGAACATTCTAACTTGTGCTACCATATAGATGAACCTTGAAAAGGTGAAATCAGACAAACAAGTGATTCACGGTCCCACTCATGTGAGGAAGCACCCTGTGTAGTCACGTTACACACTGAGGCTGGTGACAACCGAGGAATTGTTTGTGGTGTAAAGCTCAGTCTAGTACTGAGGAAAGAACCCAAGATGAACGGCGGGGATAGCTGCGCAGCACTGTGCTCAAAGACAAGAATTGTCATGTTAGTTGTCGTCACATACAATTTTAAAAAAGACAACCTACAGAATGGAAAGATAGTGTCAAGCCAGAAACCTGATAAGCCCTCATAAAATATAAGTATATTGTACCCAGAATATATAAAGAGCACTTACAATTTAATAAGAGACAAACAATCCAGTTAAAATCGGGCAAAATATCTGAATAAATGTTTCTTCAAAGAAGATACAATCATGGGCTGGTGAGATGGCTCAGTGGGTAAGAGCACCCGACTGCTCTTCCGAAGGTCCAGAGTTCAAATCCCAGCAACCACATGGTGGCTCACAACCATCC
>NC_034590.1:157790408-157791884 GCF_900095145.1 Mus pahari | reverse complement strand
GCTACACAGAGAAACCCTGTCTTGAAAAAAACCAAAACCAAAAAAGAAGAAGAAGAAGAAGAAGAAGAAGAAGAAGAAGAAGAAGAAGAAGAAGAAGAAGATACAGTCAATTAGCTCATAAAAAGCAGCTCAATATATTTAAAGGGGAAATTAAAGTCAAAGCCACAAGGAGATAACACTGCTCTGTATGCAGTAAAGTGGTTGAGAGTTTAAAAGACAGAAAACCCAGAGCAGTAAGACTGTGGACAGCCTGGGCTGGGGAGATGCTCAAACTGCTTGCTCTGTAAGCATGAGGACAAGTTCAATGGCTTAGAATCCAGGGGAAAAGGTGGGTGTGGCAGCGAGTGCCTGTAATCCCAGCCCTGAGAGACAAACAGCAGGAGTGCTAGCGCTTGCTGGTCAGCATGAGTGACAGACCCCGTGTCCAAAACCAAGAATGGGCCAGAGAGATGGTGCAGTGGTTAAGAGCATGTCATTCCTATGGAAAACCCAGGTTCAGGGTCCAGCATCCAGGCTGGACAGCTTGAGGAGCTGAGTTTGATTCCCAGGACCCATACGGTAGAAGACCTGATTCCTGAAGGGGCTCTCCAACTCCCATGTGTACTGTGGCACATGTACACGTGTGCACATGAGCTCTCTCCTCTCTCTCTCTCTCTCTCTCTCTCTCTCTCACACACACACACACACACACACACGTACACGCTTACACTGAATGAATGTAACTTAAAAATTACACTATATGAGAAGAGCTAGTCACAGAAGATCACGTATTTCTTATCTGATTCTACTGTTACAGAGTACTTGGACCAACTGAAGGAGATAGAGAGGGACCAGCGGAAAAGGTCTGCATGTGTGTTTCTTTGGGAGAAGTTAAAAACATTCTGGGTTCACTAAAGTAATGGTTTTCAACTATGAATTATATATTATGCAAATCATCAAAAGCTATTATGAAAAAGGAGGAGGAAAAAAGAGGAAGAAGAGGAGGGAGAGGAAGAAGAGGAGGGAGAGGAGGGAGAGGAGGGAGAGGAGGAAGAGGAGGGAGAGGAGGGAGAGGAGGGAGAGGAGGAGGGAGAGGAGGAGGGGATGATGATACTGGCTGGAGGGAGAAGGAGAGGAAGCAAGCCTGCCTTACACCTCCCTGGCTCAGCAGCCAGCTCATACTGCTGGGACAGCATTTTAGTATCCACATTTGTAGAAAGGGTGCTTGAGACTGCCAATCATGTGGCATGTCAGTGAGAATGGACACTTCCTAACACCAGCCAGCGCCACCAAGAGCTCTGCCTGATTTGTGTCATGTATCAATATCATCTATTTTTTCCCATGACACACTTTTTACTCACACAAGCTTTTAAAAAGTTTTAATTTAAGCCGGGCGTGGTGGCCCACACCTTTAATCCCAGCACTTGGGAGGCAGAGGCAGGTGGATTTCTGAGTTTGAGGCCAGCCTGGTCTACAAAGTGAGTTCCAGGACAGCCA
>NC_034590.1:157764418-157790346 GCF_900095145.1 Mus pahari | reverse complement strand
TCTAAGGTATTTTGAATTTTAAATTTAAATTATGCATGAACTGCTATTAAAAAAAAAAAAAAAAAAAAAAAAAAAAAAAAAAAAAGTTTTAATTTTTGACCTGACTTTTTGCCTGCATGATTGTATAGGAGCCATATGTATTCAGTGCCCTAGAAGAGCGGAAGAGTATGCTAGATCCCCCCAGAACTGGAGTTATAGACAGTTTTAAGCGCCACACTGGTGCTGGAAACCACACTGGGAACTTCTGCAAGAGCAGCAAGTGCTTATAACAGCTAAGCCTGCACTTCAGCCCCTAAACAAATCTAATTTTACTACAATCTACTTTTTCTTCAGTGCTGGGGATGGAACACAGGACATACACATTAGCCATGTATTCTACCAAACATTTCCACCCCAACAAACGTATTCAAACAGACAAACAAACAAACAAACTAGGGGCTGGGGAGATGGTTCAGTGATTAAGTGCACTGACTGCTCTTCCAGAGGTTCTGAGTTCAATCCCCAGTGACCACTAAGCTCGGTTCTTGGTCTGTACTTAGCACACCACTGCCACATGCTGAAATACCACAGATACTCCATCAGTCAATGTGTACTTGCCAGAAAATGAGGCAGTCGCTGAGCCTGTAGTGATAGGAAGAGTCCAGTAAGTGGCACTGTTGCTCCTGATTTACGAAACAGATGGCCGGACCCTGCAGGCTTGTCCCAAGGCTCAGCTGTAGGAACCACTACAAACCAGGCAAGGCTTTAGACTCGACCAGGTAGGAAAAGTTTAAAGCTATGGCTTTCATCAACTACTGCTGACTCCGATTTAAAAACAAGTGGTTGCAAACCCAGCCTGCTTAAATAAGATCGATCACATAGCACTGTGCTCAGCCTTAATTAGGAAGTAAAGAAGAGACTGGAGCAGAGTCTCAGGTTGCAGCTGCTCTAGGGTCAGAGACACACCCTCCTCTGAGCACGTGTGTGGTCAAGACTGCAGACAGCATTGCTGAATTAAGAGGAGACAACAGAAAGCCCCACTCTGCAATCAATGTTTAAAGAGCAGGACACACTAACAGAACTTTCCAGAGATCGGCATGGCCTGTAGTGGCCAAAAAATAGTCTTTCTTAACAATGCAAGAGGCTTGGTCACAGTTTTCAAGCTAAGGACAAAGCCACAAAGGGCTCATTCTTGAGTCCAGCCTGGTCTTTATGCCCTGGACTCTAGGCCCTACTCTGGGGGAAGCCACCACAGGTCTCAGTGCTAGGCCCAGAGCTGCTCCAGGAAGCTCTGGCCCTTCAGATCTGTTTTCAAATGCTAATAAAGCCATGGTTGGAGGCCCAGCTGTGCGGCCAGGGGCTAGAGGCCCTTACTCCCTCTGGTTCCCTAAGCCTCCTCACCAAGAGGGACTGGGAATCCCTGGGGTCAGGCCTGGTCTGTAAAAGGCCATTCCTAGTAGGGGCTGGGAAATGGCTTTTCATCCCTTCCTTGCTTCTGGTGAGCCCTCAGGTTACATGAAAGAACACTGCCAACTGCCAAGACCTCGGCCCTCTCTCAATGCCGAAAGAAAGCCATTGCCATCGGTGTCCTGCCCTGGTTGAAAGGGCTCATGAATCCACGTGAACATTCCTCACTGACTACTGTGTGTGTGTGTACTTTACGTGTTTATGCATACATGTTTGTGTGTATGTATGTACACATGTGTACATACTTGCAAACCTAGTGCTGAATGAGTGTAGAAACTCTCACAGGCACCTCAGATTGGCGTTTCCCATCCCCACCTACCCAGAGTCCAGCTTTAGTTACAGTGTTCTGAAGCCTGACTGGCCAGAATATAATAGATTAGCAAAGTCTAGGAAAATAGGTTTCAGGAAACAGCTATTGTTTGAAAAAATAATTAGCCCTGCCATTGAGACACTGAAGAAAAGTGAATACATTCTCCAAGGGTTTCTAATTCACCCTAACCCTGTGACATGATGGGCTAACTGCCCGCATCCTATGTAATAGTACAGTCACACTGGTCTACAAGGAGGAAAAAGTAAGGCTCTGCCCCCATCAGCCCTTAGAAGTAAGGTGCTTAGAGTCGGAGGGAAAGATAATGTTCTTTGGGGCTGTGTGGCTGAAGCAAATGTTCTTCTCTCCCAGGACTGTTGTGAGCACCCTAGGATGGTGATCACAGGCCTTCAAGGGACAGTCAGTAACAAGCAAAAAATATGATTTAGGGGCCGGCAAGCCCAGTAAACCTACATGGTAGAAGAAAAAGCAATACCCCCCAAGTTGTTCTCTGACCTCCATGTGTGCTGTGGCACACTCACACATACACACTCACACATACACTCACACACTCACATACATACTCACACATACATACACACACACTCACACACATACACACACACTCACTCACACACATATATACACACTCACGCACATACACTCACATACTCTCACATACACACTCACACTCACACACTATACACACACTCACACACCACACACATACACACGCCCCCATACTCACACACCACACACATACACACACTCACACACATACACTCACACACACACACCCCACTCCTTACATGTGCTGAAGTCCAACAGGGGCAGCCATGTATAGGTTAGGACAAGCAACCTGCTTCCCCAGAGGTTGCTGCTTTTACCAGGCCTGGCTGAGGCAGTGCAGGGAGTAAAGTTCAAAGCCAATCCTCTTGGCTCTGCCAAGTCCACACATCCCTGAATGGGTTCTCTAACTTCTCCTACTACATCTCTCCCTAAGTTCACCCAGATTTTGAAAGCTTAGGCAGGGGCATTTCCCTACTCTGCAGCCCTAACACACCCATGCAATGCTAACCTCATTTGGGCGCGGGGTGAACCTAGCACTGCTATTAAGGGGTACTATGCCGTGGTCCAGTGTCCTAAGACCACCTGTCCAGTCAGCCTCCACCTCTCTCTGACAGCGCTAACCCATCCAAAGGGGACAGCAGACTCCCTTCCTGCTGAGGAAGACCAGTCCTGCCCTTTCCCTCAAAGGGGTCAAATACAGCTGTGAGTGAGCACTTCAGCAGGAGCACGGCTCTGCCTGAGTCTCCCCACCCCCACCGCCACTGTCACACAGGCACGCACGCACACATACACACACCCCAATCCCTAACCCACAGCCAAGAGCTCTTTCCTACAGCAAGGCTCACTCAGAAACCAAGAAAGCAGCTGAATGGAGGATGTGCACACAGCTTGCAGGAGCAAAATCAAAGTTTGTTCTGGGTAATTAATTCTCTTTCTAACACTTAACCTTCTCCTAGGGAGAGGAAAAGATGTGACACTCCGGAGCTTTGGAGCTTCTGTTGTATAAACTTGCACCCCTGCCTTTCTGCACATGTGCACACACACAGCCTTACTGCAGGGCTTCCAAACAGACTCTACCAGAAAAGGGCTAGGGTAGAGCCATTCTTTAAGAAGTACAAAGAAAACGAGCAAACACGCTGTGTGTGCACAGACTTTCTATATGCATGGTCAGTGGGATCCTTTGTAGCTAACAGGCCAGGTCCTCCATGGCTGAGCTGCTGTAGGTAGGACCGGTCATGAAGTTCTTCACCTGGCCCAGTGGTAGAAGCTGTCCCTCCCCCAGCCCCTGGACCACCTTTTGAAAATCCTGAAACTTGAAAAGTTCACTGGAGTGGAGTTCCTGGCATTAATTTGGCTAAATGAGGTTTAAGACTCCAAAAGGAGGAATGACCACACACATATCACGTAGTCAGGAGGAGAAATGAAGGGAGCGGCAAGCCTGTGACCTGGAAGGTGATGCAGAGAGATTGTTGAGGCCCTTTTTCTAGTTTTTGTTTGTTTGTTTTGTTTTTGTTTTTACATCAATAGGAGTTGGAAAAGATCAGAAATCTAACCATGAGAGATACAGAGCTGTGCCCCTAGGAAATTTTCAAATACCTTTCACTCGATCAGGGCATGGTGGACCACACCTTTAATCGACGCACTTGGTAGGCAGAGAGAGAGAGAGAGAGAGAGAGAGAGAGAGAGAGCATTCTCCCACTGCTAAAAGAGCTCAGCTTTTCTGTGGCCACAGCCTAGGGCCATTCCCAGGAAAACCCTGCTGATTTCATTTACCAGATGTTTAGCCTATGTACTAAAAATACTAGTCCTGGGGCTGGAGAGATGATAGCAGTATGCTGGGTGTGGTAGCACACACTTCTAACTCCAGCAGTCAAGAAGTTGAAACAATAGGATTATGAGTTCAGGTACATCCTGGGCTACATAGAGGGTTTCAGGTCAGTCTTCACTACACAGAGACCTGTCAGAATAAAGCAAGATAAATAAAATCCCAGAAAATAAAATAGCCTTTGGGTCATTCATTCAAGTACCCAAATCAGCCAAGTCCATACACAAACTGCTTAACTCACAGGACACTGTCCAAGCTTTGCCAGGGCAGTTTCTGAGTCGATGAACCTACTCACTGCTTCCTAAGGCCTGTCACGTTAGGAAACATTTCTAGGCCCTGATAAATAGCTAAGAGTTTTCTAGTTAAATTCCATTAATAGGAAAAAGAAAGTACAGGGGAAACAGCAGCTCCTTTGCCATATGGCAAGCCGGCAAAGAGCCCTGAGCGCCTGCTGTGGGTCAGAGTCACAGCTCAGCACTGCCACAGATGTCCCTGGCTTCCTCACCTCTAGCATTCCTCACCCACTGCACAGCTCAGAGGCGGGTCAGTCTGAAAGCAGCTCTCTGCATTCACTGCTAATCTGCTATGTAGAAACTGGCACCTAGGTCCCTCAACAACTGGATTGGAGGCTCGCCTTAAAGCTGTAGCCAGACTGTGGTATCGGCTCCCCAAAAGGGCTGCCTTGTCTGGCCTCAGTGAGAGAGGATGCACCTACCCTGGCAGAGCCTTGGTGTACCAGGGTGGGGGGATATATAGGAAGGTGCCCACCCTCTCAGAGGAGAAGGTGGGAGGGGGCAGGAAGGGGGAAGTGTCTGATATAAGTAAATTTAAAATAGAAAAAGAGAGTGGCACCTAGGAGGGGCTGTTGGTCAGAGACAGCATGCAAATGAAGGTGCAGAGGTAAAGTCCAGACCCTAGTTTCCGTACTGCTGTTCCAGATAAAGGAAAGAAGAGGACGCATAAGCAAGTCTATTTGACCTGACTGAAGGAAGAGGCAGTAATGGTTACTGGTGATAGTATTTTGGGGCTTTGAGCAGACTCCTTGCTAAGGCTAAGGCTAAGGCTAAGGCTAAGGCTAAGGCTAAGGCTAAGGCTAAGGCTAAGGCTAAAGCAGGGTTTGCTGAGGCCCAGGCTCTGCTGAGTCTGTCTCTAGCCTAGGAGAACATTCTTGATACTGAAATCGAGGTAGGTTTGAAGTGCTAAGACTTGGAAGTCCCGTGACTTCTGAGGACTTTTAAAGTGATTGAGCATCTTCCTTGGGAAGTCCTGTGACTTCTGAGGACTTTTAAAGCGATCGAGCATCTTCCTTGGTGCTTCTGGCAGGGGAGGGTGCAGCCGCAGTCCCAGCCACACCGAGACTTTGCGTTCCTTCTTAGAGGGCAGCTGGGCAGAGGCCCCAAACTGTAAATGTGCAGACTGCATGATCTCGCAACTCACTTTAGGAATTTGTCCTCAGCTAAGGAGACATGGCTGCAAGTTGCACACACAGGATCCTTGAACATTATTTGAACTGAGGGTGTGAGGGTGAGCTGAAGAAAACCTGGAAGTTCATAAAGGGAGTCTGCCATGGTACGTCCATGCAAGGGAACACAATACACTGGCTGTCACAAACATTGCTACTGAGCCGAATTTACCTACTCCCAAGACTTCAATCTGGTCAGTGTGATGCATAGCTGTAATCCCAGGACTTTGGAGACCGAGGCATGGGGGCTGCTATGAATTTGAGGCCAGTCTGGGTTCCATAGTGACTGTCAGGTCAGTCTTAGCTACACAGTGATACACTGTCTCAAAAATAAAAACCATCAAAAATTTCACAAAGATGACAATGGATATAGAATGTGTTTGTCTCATACAGCACCTTGTAAAACTGTCCAACTAGTTTCTGTCCAGAAACATGCTCAGAGGGTGACAATCAGACAGAGGCTGCCTCAGGCTGGGTGCTACACAATGCTTGTGTTTTGTTTGAATTAAACAGGTAGCCTTCAACTTCAAGGCTGCCCAGGCAGGGATGTCAGAGGTCAGCAGCTAAGAGTCTCTTCTCCCGTAGATCCAGCTCTCTCTGCTGCCCGCTTTTTTCTTAAAGACGTATTTATTTATTATATGTAAGTACACTGTAGCTGTCTTCAGACACTCCAGAAGAGGGCGTCAGAGCTCATTACAGATGGTTGTGAGTCATCATGCTGTATGCTGGGATTTGAACTCAGGACCTTTGGAAGAGCAGTCGGTGCTCTTAACTGCTGAGCCATCTCTCCAGCCCTCTGCTGTCTGCTTTAAAAAAAACAATTACGTATGTATGTGTGTGTGTATGTATGTGTGTGTGTGCGCGTGCGTTTGTGTGTATGTGTGTGCGTGCGCACACGTGTGTGTATGTGTGTGTGTATGTGTGTGTGCGTGTGTGTGTGCGTGTGTGCACATGTTAAAAGTGAGTCAGAGGACAGTGGAGAGGGCAGGTTTCTCTGTGTAGCCCCGGCTGTCCTAGAACTCACTCTTTAGACCAGGCTGTCCTCAAACTCAGAGATCTGCCTGCCTCTACTACCCGAGTGCTATGTGCCACCACTGCCCAGATCACATTTTCTTTTTTTAAAGATCTATGTATTTATTTTATGTATGTGAGTACACTATAGCTGTACAGATGGTTGTGAGCCTTCATGTGGTTGTTAGGAATCGAATTTTAGGACCTCTGCTTGCTCTGGTACACCCCACTCGCTCTAGCCAGCCCCGCTTGCTCCAGACATTTTCTTTTTTAAAAATGTGGCCGGGCATGGTGGCGTATGTTTTCTCTGATTGGTTAAATAAAAGTCGCTACAGTCCATTACTGGAGAGAATAAAGGTGGGTAGGGCTTTGGTTACCAGCCTGCGGGTAGGGGCCACAAGGAGAGAGAAGGAAAATGAGAGAAGAAGGGGAAAGGTAGAGAGCAGGGCGGGATGGACCGGGAGCACATGCAAGAGAAGTGTACCATGAGGGCAGACTGATGAGGAGAGAAGACCCAGTAGGCTCTGGTACTGGGAGAGTGCAGCTGGGAAACTGCCAGGCGAGGGTAGAAAACTAGTTTGGGGGTAAGTAACTGTCCAATAATTGTGCTAAAGCTGAATAAATAAATCTATAGGACTTTGTCTTGATTCCTGAAGGGCTGGCCTGGTCACATTAAGAACTAAAAGAGTTGGGGCTGGTGAGATGGCTCAGTGGGTAAGAGCACCTGACTGTTCTTCCGAAGGTCCGGATTTCAAATCCCAGCAACCACATGGTGGCTCACAACCATCCGTAACAAGATCTGACGCCCTCTTCTGGAGTGTCTGAAGACAGCTACAGTGTACTCACATATAATAAATAAATAAATCTTAAAAAAAAAAAAAAAGAACTAAAAGAGTTATTAATAGCAATTATAACAACATGTACATGCCTTTATCCCCAGCACCTGGGATTAAAGGTAGATAGATCTGTGAGTTTGAGGCCAACCTGGTCTACACAATTGAGTCCAGGGCAGGCAGGGCTGCACAGAGAAAGCTGCTCTCCCGGCTGCCCTCTTCTTCCTGCCTCCCTCTTCTCCCCACTGTCCTCTGACTCACTTTTCATGTTTCCAGTATCACCTGGGATTTTAGCTGTAGCAAAACAAGGATAAAGTTATGTTTGGGAAACTAAAGTGCTCCAGCTAAGACAGACATTAACAAGTGTGTGATGGAGACGGGGAGGGGAGATGGGCAGACTCTGGAAGGGAGCAGCGTTTGGGATGTAAATCAATCAATCAATCAATCAATCAGATGTGTGATAAGCCTTCTGAGTGGTTAGAAGTCTGTCTCCATTACCCCAACTCTCCAGCTGTGCTGTCTTCTTGCTGGTGGCTCACAGTGCCCCCTGCAGGGAGCATCCCTAAAATGCAGGTGACATAAACAAAGGAGTCACATTCAGCTTGAAAGCTAAGCAATTAAGACTCCACAGGGGGAGAAGCGATGAGAGACCAAGCCTAGGGGTGAACTATCTCAGCTGAGTGTCTGTTAAATAGCCGCTTTGTATTAAAGCTCCAAGAGGCTCAAGGAGGTCTGCAGGCAGGATACAGACCCAGGAAGCCAAAAGAATTTGCCCCAGTCCCCGTAGCAGCTCAGCAGGAGATATGTCCCCCCACCCCCCCCCATCCCCTCAGGGCAGCACTAGACTACAAATGATCTCTGGCTGGGATACTGAAGGCAGTTAAGGCAATTCCATTCTCAGAGCTTCTGCAACTTCAGACTCTGAACAATACTCAAGTGCAGAGGTGGGAGACATTTTTCCAAGTGAAAAGTTAGGCTTTTGAGATGGCCAGATACTAAGTCTTTGTGGATTTCATAGGCCATGTAATGTCTGTTTGTTTTGCTCTTCTGGAGTTTGAGGATTGAGCCCAGGCCCTCACATGTGGAACAGGAGCTGTACCCGGCCCTCAGCCATTTAATTCTGCTGTTGTAGCGTGAGCATGGCAGGCAGTGGGCACAAGCATCCCAGTGCAGTCTCCGTGTAAAGCAGGTGGGCATCAGAATATGGCCTGTGGGCCCTAACTGCCAACCTCTGCTCTCAGCTGTCTTTAAGAACGCTTAGCTTTATTAGCTCAGGCTAAGCCACTTGGATTTTGGAGCACCCACTCATTTCTAAGGACTGACCCGTTTTCCTTCTACGGCAGGAATGCAATTTTTCAGCTATTAATCTAAAGTCTTGGGAAATGCGGAGAAAGTGTTTTGACTTGCAGTTGGTCAGTATTACTAACAGATGAAAGGGGAAATATTTTACAGATCCATAGCAACCAGAGAAGAGGATAAATCAGCCAAAGGGAAAGAAAATGTCAGGAAAATCAAAAAGACCAGGAGGAAGAAAGATGATGCTAATGGAAGCAGACGGCTCCGTTTGGCTTTGGTTAGCTGGCGGGGGCAGCAAGGGCAGCTTAGCCAAGCTGGGTGAGACGAAGCATCTCCTCGCAGAAAGTCACCAAGGCACAGATAGCAACGCCATAGTCATGTGGAGCCTTAGAGAGCTGTGGCAGAGCAATGCCTTACCTGGGCGGGCTGGGAGTTCACCTGTGTGTTTGTTAGGGGTGGGGAAGGCAGGAGGACTCAGAGCCTGACTCCCCTTGGTAGGTGGACTGGACAAGGACCACAAGAGCTGGAGAAAGAGAAGGCTGCAAGCCTCGGTGGTTAGAGTTTGGGGGAAGGATTTTCTGAGCTAAGGCTCTCAGGGACTAGGATGGCAGAACATGAAATCTGTACGTGATGACTGGGCTCTAACCTTGCATAACCTCAGCACCTTCTTCTGGCGAGGAACCGCTCTCAAAATGTAGGTAAGGGGCTGGTGAGGCGATGGTCTCCCGGTTAAAAGAGTACTTGTTGCTCTTCCAGAGGGCCTAGGTTTAGTTCCCAGCACTTACATGGCAGCTCAGTTACCATATGTAACTCCAATTCTGGAGGATCTGACACCCTCTTCTGGCCTCCATGCTCATCATACAAACAACATAGTGAAACACACACACACACACACACACACACACACACACAGAGAGAGAGAGAGAGAGAGAGAGATCAAAATGCAGGCACCTCTAGTCCAAGCACGTCTTACTAAAAGGAACAAAGTTTGCATTCTCCAAGCTCCCCCCCACCCCCTGCCCCTCCTTAAGAGGCATTTGTAGCTTTCCACTGCCCTTAGAATCAGTTCCAGACACAGTCCTGACTTGCCTCAAGGCCCGGCACTTTCCCATCCAGGCTGCACCTCCAGCCACCCGGGCAGCCTGGCCGTTCCTCTCCCTTAGCTGGCTGAGGAAGGCTCTTTCCCTCCTCCAGGGCTCACACATACTGTTTCTCTCTGCCAAAAATGGTTTTCTCTTCCCTCTTGCCTCCAGTCTGTCCTTTGCCGACCCTGAGATCTAAACGCTGCCACGGCTTTCACGTTTCCGGAGCCCCTTGCTTCCCCCCTCAGTGGCCTACAGAATCCAGTTCTCCTTAGCTTCTTCCAGCGCTGTCTCCATCTTGGGACAGGGTTCTGTTTCTTTCACTTCGGCTTCCCCAGCATCAGTAGACCCCCAGTGTGCATCAGGCGCACAAGTAAAATAATGCAGAAGAGAAAAATGCTCTTTTCCAGCAGCCCCTCCCTCCCGAAAAGCCGGGCTGGCTCCTCAGATGTTCTTGGAGGCACATGCTGAAGCGCCTGAGCCTAGAGAATTCTGAAGGCATGTCTATTTGAGTTTTAAAATGAACTACTATTTAGTTTATTTATGTGTTTGTTTTTACTCTTTAGGTAGCAGAGTCTGGCGTTGAACTCACTATGTAGCTAAGGATGATCCTGATTCTTTGCCTTCCTCTCTGAAGTGCAAGTATGAGCCTGTCATGCCTGACTGCTACACTTTCTTTTATAAACAGAAAAAAAAAAAAAAAAAGAAAAAGAAAAAGAAAAGAAAGAAAGAAAGAAAGAAAAAGAAAAAAAGAAAGAAAGAAATGTTTAAGAACCAATTCTGTGCTGCCAGTCTGTCAGTACCACAGACAGTTCAACAGGTCGGTTGCTCCCATCTGGAGGCTCAGGAAAAGGTCCCTGCTGCAATCACCCTGTCTCCCTATTTCAGTCTGAACTGTCATGAGGTTGCCATTACAGAGCAGCCAGGCCAGGGCACTGGGCCTTCCTCTGTGTTGATTGCAAGGGTTGGGACCGTGCTTCTCCTAATAACTCAAGTCAAACTGGCCTGGAACTTGTGGTTAGGACCAGCCAAGGGCAGAACTGAGTGCAGATGCCCTCTCCAGTGGACTCTAAAGCAGAGCCAGAGCTGGTGGGGCTTCCTCCTAATGAAACCCAGAGGGTGGGGAAGAGGAGCTGTCAATAGCCATCTGATGAGAAAGAATTAGCTGACCAAAAAGTTAAAAACCTTCCAGAGGGCTCTGCCAGGGGCTAGACTGGATTCTAAATCTGCAGGTGAATCGGCAGCTGCCTGTCCTACAGTTGGAACATTTTCTTTCCTCATGATATTTTTGTACTGTCCCAGGTCCTGACCAGTATGCAAAGTTCCTTTGACCCCTGATGCCTTCTTCTCTATGTGTTGCTATAGATAAATACCTGAGGCTGGTCCACCTATAATGCAAAGAAGTTGATTATGCTTGTGTTTCTGATAGCTGGAGGCTCCACACAGCATGGTGCTATGATTCTGGTGAGGGGTTCCTAACTTTGTCACAACATCTTCTGATGCTACCTGAAAGTGAAACAATCCCATGGGGCATCTGTGTTGACCACTTAGTCCCCAGTGGGCAGCAGTGAGACGCTAGGAACAAGCCTTTAAGGTTAAGCCAGCCTCTGGTTCTAGCCTACGTTTTGTGAACAAGAAGACTTCACGTGTTCCTGCTACATCTTTCTTCCTCATAGTTTACATCTCTGTGACCCTTCAGTCAAACGACCCACTCCTCTCTTTAGCTGCTCCTGTCAGGTATTAGTCACAGCAGCAAGAGAAGCAGCAAATACAACAGAGAGAAAGCAGGAAGGCGCCAGGCAGTGGTGGCACACCTTTAAATCCAGCACTCGGGAGGCAGAGGCAGGAGGTTCTCTGAGTTCAGGGTTAGCCTGGTCTACAGAACTAGTTTTAGGACAGTCAGGATTACACAGAGAAAAAACAGACAGACAGACAGAAACAGGAAGGGAACTGGGCATGAGCACAGGAAACCAATGTGTGGCTGGCCTTGCTTTGTAACAGTTTGCTCTCGGGCCGGTGAGATGGCTCAGCAAGAGCACCCGACTGCTCTTCTGAAGGTCCTGAATTCAAATCCCAGCAACCACATGATGGTAAGGAGATTTGACTCCCTCTTCTGGTGTGTCCGAAGACAGCTACAGTGTACTTACATATAATAAATAAATAAATCTTAAAAAACAAAAAACCAAAACAGTTTGCTCTCTTGCCAGACAGCCCGGGAGGTTCCAGTCCCTCTTGTCTCTACCGCCTGGTGAACAACTGGTCCTGCTAGCCAGAGCCACACCCACTCTTTCCCTGCCAATAGTTACCCTTTGCTTAAGGGCCCTCTCCCCACTCTCTGTGGTTGGAAGGAAGGGTGAGGGGGATCTGAGGGGGACCCAGGACTGTACCTGACCTCATGCCGCAACAGTGGTGGTTAAGTGACACAAGCAGAGCCAACTGGAACACTGGCTCTGCAGGGCTGACATACAAGTGCCAGGAGGAAAGCAGTCAGCCACCTGCCCGCCCGCACGCCTGCCCACCTGTCGGTCTGCAAACCTGGAGCCTGGGAGTAGGACTGGAGGTGTGGAACAAGACCAGCTCCACAGCCTCACCTTAGCTTCCTACCTCTCAGCAACCCCCCAGGGGGCTGGTCAGAGCTGAGGCCCACTTGACACTCTGCAGAGCCAACTTCAGGGGCTCTCTGCTGTGGTCTGGTGGCTCTGTGTGGACACTGCTACCCCGCACTCAGCGCCCACCAGAGTTCATCCTCTTTCCCCTGCTCACCACTGGCCTCGTGTTTGGATCTGGAAAAGCGGGTCTTAACACTCATTTGTGACTACACTACTCAGCATGCCCTCACACGAAACTGAAGAGGGTAGAGGGCTCTGTATGAAGCTAATGGGTTTAGAGTGGACAGAAGAAAAAGGCAAGACCATTTATACATGGAAGGTGTACCTGTGCACACACCAAGCAAAGAATATACATGTTCTATATATACAATTATATTGACCCTGATGGAGTGTAACCACACAGGGGTTAGTGACAGCTACAAGCCACAAGGAGGGGATCCATTATCAGTGAGCATAATCCACTCCGAGAGTCTGATAAGCCTAAATCCAATCTAAAGGACAATCAATCAGACTATAGAGATTCCGCACCTTAGTCAAAATTTACTATATGGCCCCACTAAGCTACACAGAATCTATTATGTTTAGAACATGGCTTCCAAGGTGTACTGGCTGGTTTTGTGTGTCAACTTGACACTGCTGGAGTTATCACAGAGAAAAGAGATCCAGCTGTAAGGCATTTTCTTAATTAGTGATCAAGAGGGGAGGGCCCAGCCCATTGTGGGTGGTGCCATCTCTGGGCTGGTGGTCCTGGGTTCTATAAGAAAGCAGGCTGAGCAAGCCAGGAGAAGCAAGCCAGTAAGTAACATCCCTCCATGGCCTCTGCAATCATCTCCAAGTTCCTGCTTTGTGTGAATTCCAGGCCTGACTTCCTTTGGTGATGAACAGCAATGTGGATGTGTAAGCTGAATACACCCTTTCCTACCCAACTTGCTTCTTGGTCATGATGTTTGTGCAGGAATAGAAACCCTGACTAAGACACAAGGAAAGTACCTAAATCAACTACATAAAATCAAGGAACAGCCAGGCATGATGGTATACACCGTTGATCCCAGAACCTAGGAGGCATAAGCATGTAGTGAGACCCTGTGTCTCAAAAAACAAAAGCAAAATAAAGATGAATCAAAAAGCCCACCAGACCGACCACTGATCCAAGCTTGGTTTTGGATGAATATAACGCTATCTACAAAACAGTAACTGTATTTGCATTACTACTGCTGGCTCTCTACCACAGGGCAAGACAGTACAGAAACCAAGACATTACCAAACAAACCAGCAAGCAATCAAACCACACAACTTCACAAACTGCTTGATCCATTACAGTCTTTCCTTCCTTCCTTCCTTCCTTCCTTCCTTCCTTCCTTCCTTCCTTCCTTCCTTCCTTCCTTCCTTTTCTTCTTTCNACAGGGCAAGACAGTACAGAAACCAAGACATTACCAAACAAACCAGCAAGCAATCAAACCACACAACTTCACAAACTGCTTGATCCATTACAGTCCTTCCTTCCTTCCTTCCTTCCTTCCTTCCTTCCTTCCTTCCTTCCTTCCTTTTCTTCTTTCTTCCTTTTCTTCTTTCTTTCTTTCTTTTGTTCATAGTCTTTCTTTCTTCTTTCTCTTTCTCTTTCTCCCTCCCTCCTCCCCCACCCCTTTCTTTCCGATCCATACAGTCTTGAAGACCAAGTAAGATCAAGTAAAAATAATGGCAGATGACCAAAGGAAGGAAAGGGTGTGGGGCTGTCAGGCAGACCAGTGATGAGCCCAAGGTTTCTGGAGAACTAGCTTATTTCTCCATTTGGGTGTTGGATATGTGGGCCTATTCAGTTTATGAAAATTCATCACTCTATGTAATTTTTTTTTCGAGACAGTGTTTCTCTGTATAACCCCGGCTGTCCTGGAATTCACTTTGTAGACCAGGCTGGCCTCGAACTCAGAAACCCACCTGCCTCTGCCTCCCGAGTGCTGGGATTAAAGGCGTGTGCCACCACGCCCGGCTGTAAAAGTTTTTCTTATTGACTGAAGTAATTGTCGTCTCTGAGGATTACTGCCTCAGTCTGCTAGCTTAGGCCTAAGCGTCTAGGCTTCTAGGCCTAGAATGTTTCAACCTGAGATTTACTGCTGAATCAGCTCGCCCTTGCTCTTTCTGACCTCTTGGCTGGTTCAACTCAGCTGTTCTGGCTCAAACTCCTGTCCAAGCCAACTGATTCAAACTGGCTTCTCTCTTGGCCTCTAACTTTTTTGCTCTGCCTTAGCCTCAGACTAACTCTGGCAATTTGTTCTCATCTTCTGGCTCCTTCTCCTTCTCTGACTCATTCTGTCATCGCCTGTGTCCAGCTTGTCCTCTCTGCCACTGTCTCTGTACAACTCCCCCGGTGAAGCTGCCTCCTCCTCCCTCTCTGTGCTGTTCTTTCCTAAGTAGCCTCCTTTCCTCTCTCTTCATGAGAGTAGGGCAGACCCTATTCTGTCAAACCTTTCTCTGATTTGTCACTTCATCTGCCCCTCAAATAGCCTTTCACTTTCAAGCATGGTGTTTCCTTCTACAAACTAACTTTACCTTCACTGTTTGGGATTAAAGGTGTGTGCTAAGGGCTGTGCCATACCACAACTAGAAACAGGGTTGGTTTTTTGTTTTGTTTTGTTTTTCCAGTAAATAACACAATCTTTGGGTTCACAGTGTGATCAAATATCCTGCAACATTCCACATACAGTTATATGTGCACTTTGTTCACAGATTTTCATGAATAAAAAGTTAAAAGAAAAAGCTGGATGCGGTTGCACACATCTGTGATCCTGTCACTTGGGGGAGGAGGCAGGCAGATTTTGGCTTGGAGGCTGGGGAAGCCTCTGTAAGCCACAAGAGACGCTGACTCAAAAACTAAAGTGTGGGTTGTAGAAATGGCTTCGCAGTTACAAGCACTTGGGTGTTCTTACATAGGACTCAGATTTGGTTTCTAGTACCTACAGTAGGCCTGTCACTCCAGTTCTATGACATCTGATGCCTTCTGGCCTTTGACGGCATTAGGCACACATCTGGTGCACATACATGTAGGCAGTTACACATACGCATACAATAGTAAGTCTTCACATATATGGCAGATAGCTCCTGGGGATCTACAGCCAAGGCTGTTCTCCTATCTCAACATACATGTGTACCTACACACAAGTGCACTACACACATGTGCACCCACACACGTGGCGCTGAAGACACACATAAAAGTTTTAAAACATAGCCGGGCATGGTGGTGCACGCCTTTAATCCCAGCACTTGGGAGGCAGAGGCAGGCGGATTTCTGAGTTCGAGGCCAGCCTGGTCTACAGAGTGAGTTCCAGGACAGCCGGGGCTACACAGAGAAACCCTGTCTTGGAAAACAAACAAACAAATAAACAAACAAAGTTTTAAAACATAAAAGCTGTATGAAAGAAGATTCTGGAGATTTTATGAACAGCTTTCCTTTTTTAACTATGCTCCATTTTCCAAGAACTTCAGACTGTTACCTATTGAGCATTAGTGTTAGTTAACACTGAGTGAGTAACCATGTGTACAAGCAGCATTTATCCACATGGATGGTTTTCAAATTTCTCATTATACAGCCTGTGGCATCAGGTAGACCAGATGTCTGCACAGCTCCTATTACTACAACACTGGGGTAAAGTGCATTTCATTATGTGGGCTCAGCTCCTGCCTTTACACTATGAGATCTGTGATCTTGAATGAGTTACTAACCTCAATCTTGTTTTCTGCAACTATAAGGCTGATACAAACCTGTGCTCCATCCCCAGCATAGAAAAAAAAAAAAAAAAAAAAAGGACTTAACCTGAGCATAGTGGCCTAGGACTCAGGAAATTACCGCAGGAAGAGAATACCAAGTACAACATCAGCCTGGTTTACATAGAGAGATCGTGTCTGTAAGCATGATATAAAGCAAAACCAGGGTGTCTACCCTTGCACGAGGCACATGAGGTAAACTGACAATTCAGCCATTATCCTCACCTCCATTTAGGCCTTAGCCTAAAATCTGGGACCACTGGATCTTCCTCCTCCTCACAATCCTGTGGTTCAGTAACTTACTATTATTCTCTGTCAAGTTCCAAAAAAGAACTTAAAGTAGTCTTGTTTAACTATTTATTTGGTTGGGCTTTTTTTCTGTTTTATTTTATTTTGTTTTGCGGTAGAGTCTCACCATATAGCCCAGGCTGGCCTTCAACTCAGAGACTCCCAGCCTTTGCCTCCTTGATACCAGGATTACAGGTGTGATCTACACGACCCGATTTACCTATTCCTTAAATAGTACAATGGTATCATGAAAATCTAGAAACTAGAATGTTGGGCATTACAGGTCGGGTGAGTCACCCTGTCGTTCTGAAGCGCCCACTGCCATCTGCAGGCATAACTAACCAGTCACACTGGAGATGCTGGAAGAGGGGCCCCTGCTGCAGGCACAACTAACCAGTTACACTGGAGATGCTAGAAGAGGAGCCCCTGCTGCAGAAGAGACTTAGAGCACACACGTATTGATCGACACACGCTTAAGAGCCACAAATTTGCTCTTAAGCTCTCACCTTTCTCATCTCAAGTTCGCCTTCTCTCCCTCCCTTACCCCTCTCTCCACGTGGCCATGGCCAGTCTCCCTCTTTCTACCTTCTCTCTTTCTCTCTGCCTTTCTACAATAAAGCCCTAAAACCATAAAAAATTTTAAAAAGCGCCACAAATTTTAATGCAAATATTTCTAATCCTATAGGGAAGTTAGAAGGAATAAAATGAATATCAGATACTGTCCTCCTTAATTCATTAATGACATGTTGTCCTTGCTTTCTTTCTCTCAACACATCTTACTTTCTTGCTGAATCACTTAGTATCATTTTATCCATAGACACTTCAGCCTTTGTCTCCCAAGAACAAAAGGCATCACCCTGTATAATGACAATATGACAGCCACATGAGGAACTAACATCATAGCAGCAGGATGCTAGCACCTGACATACAGTCAATAGTCACATTTCCCCAGTTGTCCACAAATAGCCATCAAGGATCAAACATTGTCTGAGACCCACCATGTGTCTGTAAATCTTAGACAGTCCTACTAGGTACAAGAATCCAGGAGGCTGTACTGTAGAATGTCCCACAGTGTGGCCATATTTGGCTGGAACTCACGCTTGGATCCAGGAACAGTGCTATTCAGCTGGTTCTCACACTTGCCTCTGCAGTGTACAGACACACAGGAATGCTCTGTAAGTAGTGATGCTGTGCTTGACCCTTTGGGGGATCATGGTGACATCTGCTGAGGTTTTTATTTCTCAGGCTAATCCCTACCCCCTCTCTCAAAGATAGTTTTTTTCATTTTTTTTGTTTTCTCTGTGTAGCCCTGGCTGTGCTGGAACTCTCTCTGCAGACCAAGCTGGTCTCGAACTCAGAGATCTGCCTGTCTCTGCCTCCTAAGTGTTGGAAACCACCACCTTTTTAATCAGTTAAAGAGGATTTGAACAGCTTGGGCTATATATCAAGACTCTGTGTCAAAAGAAAAGGCCCTGGGGGGTGGGAGGGGGAGTGCAGAGTGAAATTTCATCTGAATGCGAATGTGTATTTGCAAATAAGATCCTATTTTCCACTGATGTGCATTGTAACTTCAAAATGACTTCGCATTAGAAATGACTGCAGTGTTACAGCATCTACTTTACATTCCTCAGATCTCTGTCTCCCTAAGCAGGCACGCTAGTCACTATCAACCTAGTCACTATCAAACTAGTCACTATCAACCTAGTCACTATCAACCTAGTCACTATCAACCTAGTCACTATCAACCTAGTCACTATCAAACTAGTCACTATCAAACTAGTCACTATCAAACTAGTCACTATACTATCAAACAGTGGCTGAACTACCTGTTTCTACAAGCAAGAAGTTGCCTCCTCGTTAGAGCCATTCCAATAGCATATCAAAATCTATATCAAAGAAAAATCTATTTTCAAAGTTAGACCTGGTGGCACAAGTCTATATAATCAGGCTAAAGAATGAGTTCAAGGTCAGCATGAACAACTTAATAAGACACTGCTCAAAATTAAAAATATGCCGGCTGGATATGGTCAGTGTCAGAGCACGTGCCTTTATGTATAAGGCCCAGGTTCTATTCAATCCCTGTCAAAATCCTCCCGCCCTCCCTCCCCCCCCCCCGGACCCTGGGGGCCTTACTGGGGGGGACTCAGACTTGCTCTCTCTCACACACACCCCCCGTCACACACACACACACACACACACACACACACCCTAGGTAGGATGGGAAGGGCGAGAGGAAGCCGACTACATATCAAATCAAAGAAACAGAATCTAGGTCACAGAAGTACTCTCAACTCCCTGAACATTAGCCACAGAAAATATTCAGGAGCTCTGAAGCCTACACAGGCTGGGGGTTCTGGCAGAGTGACCTAAGAAAGAACAACATTCCCAGCACAAAGGCCTTACCCAAGATCCACTGCAGCAGTCCCCAGCGGGCAGTGGGAGCAAAGGACAATCTCTTGGAGGGCATTCGAATTATCTAATTCTAAGTTCTTATTTTAGCATCCCCTCTGCCCTGTGAGGGAAGGGTACAAGCCCCAGTCTACTATTCCTCCAGACTGAGCCAAGATTAGTCTGTGTGCTTGAGGCCCGGAAACACCCACAGAGACAACCAGGCCACTGGGAACAGCGGACAGGTTAGTGATGACGGACAGCAACAAAGCCTCAGGGTATTGGGACACTGACATAATCTGTCTGCTAAGGTCCACATAGTTTTCCACTCACAAAAGGGCTCTGTAGTCATCAGAATATACCGAAGCCCACCAAGCTGATAGGCACAGAACGAGCACACAAACCTCTGGCCTATTACCTGACTGGAAGACATATCGGGCTAGGCCCTGCATCAGCTCTGCTGGCCATGTTGGTGGGGCAGACTCTCCAGTTTCTCTCTTCAGACGAAATGTCAACTCAAAGCCAAATCCACTTGGTCCGTCTGCTCCTGTAAACCTGAAAGGGATAAACATTTTTGGTTTAACTACCATAGGACAAAGCTCCACAAAGGCTTTATGTGGTGTCCCCACATGCAAATGCAAAACAAACTCAATGGAAATCCCGGACGAGGAAGCCTCTCCAAAGCCCTCTTTGCCCTCTAGTGAGCTGAGGTGTACATGTGTGACGTCAGCCCGGCCAAACTCTTACACTGCTGATTTTTTTTTTTTTTTTAATTATGGCTTCCAGATATACTGAAAATCTCCCGTATGTTCCTCACTTATTCAAACTGTTAGTATGCACCTGCTGAATTTGCTAAGGATACATATCCTGTGATCCAACGAGATAGCTGTGTGCTCTGTGAAGACATAGCCCTCTTCCATCCTACCTTTGGGGATACCATGACTCCAGTGCACCAGGACTCTTAGCTGCACTGACTGGCTTCCTGAATGAGCACTTGAATCAGGTCCCAAGGCAGAATGAAATACCAAGAAGGCCCTCCCATCCCAAGGTCATGGAGCACCCCTCGATACCCCTCATGAGCACCCTCAGTCACTGAATCCCAAGCAGAACAGCAACAGGATGGGGGGGGGTGGTTACAGCTTCTGTGGCCACACCCCTCAGGGTGACTGTAAGCACGAGACAGGAATGCCTGCCTCTTTTGTTAGGAAGCACTCAGGAGCCCTGAGTCTCAGGAAGTCCCTGAAACAGATTACTGCTGACAGGGCAGCAACGTCATCCAAGAGCAGAACCTGGTTGGTAGAGTGCCACACCTACTCAGGGGAGGGAGGTGTCCAGAGAGGCGTCCCCAAGAGCTCCATAAAGTTTGCCAGGATGAGAAGGGTTAAGAACTGAAATATGTTCATCATGTAATTTTGAGTAATTATATCTTGTACAAACATGAACCACAATGATTATACACATGTAAATTCCCCAGCATACAAACACATCATAAGCTAAAATGACAGCTGACACCTTCCTCCTACCTTTTGCAAGCTGAAGACAGAATCGCTGCTCAGCCCTAGAACTCCTTGAAGCATCCTTCCTAGGTCATTCCAGAGGCTGGGATGGGAGACTGGGTAGAAGGAACCCCCCAAGCCTTAGAAACTGACATAAGCCCCAGCTTTGGCTCTATGTGCTTGGGCAGGCACAGCTTCCTTGAACCATCGGGGAGAGAAGCTGCCTTTCTGACTGAAGAGGCATCCTTAGAAATCATCACAGTCAGAGGAAGTGTGTGTGGTGTTCTTATTTCTTTGGTTACCATGTGGGAAGCAGAATCTATTTGGAGACTACACATATGGATTTTTGGAGACAAGGCTACAAGTTGCTTAAAGTGATACTATTTACACTATTTGTTTCCTTGATGAATTGCCATGTTGGGGTCACGTCCACACAAAGTCGGAGGAAATAGTTATGTACACTGAGGATGCCTCCCGGAGACCCCAGGTTTGGAAGAGTGTGAAAATTCAGAGTTATAAGAGATTGACTTTGTGACTCTGTAAAAAGGTTGGGGCATGGTGGTGCACAGCCTTTCATCTTAGCACTGGAGAGGTAGAGGGAACTCAGTGGGCTCTAGGCTACCCAGGGCTACACAACTCTGTCTCAAAAATCAACAACTAAACAAAACTCTACATAGGGAGAGGGGTCACTAGGGCAAAAGGAAGAGCTCAAGCAGCCACCAATTAGAGACAGCTTTGTAAAGTGCATTAGACTATTATTCCAGGGCTTTCATCTTGGGCCAAGGAAAATACATGATTTCTAACCACAAAAACTTGAGGAACAGACTTAAAGGGACATATGCGTTATAGACCATACTGCACAGTGGAGATAATCCATGGGGCAGAGAGAGAAGTCACTGAGCCATTTGCACCCACACCACATCTCTTCCCTGAAGAGAGCTGTATGCACACACATGTATGACTGCATTCATGCACACACACATGTGTAGACCATCTGTCTCCACATAGGGTGGTTTCTAAGCCAGCTCTGTGGTGGGCAGGCCAGCGCTTACTTGGCTGAGGAGGGACAGACCAGCCAGATGGTCTCCACCTGTGTTTGATTACCACCCACGAGGCTGGCTGGACACAACCACAACGCTCCAAGACACAAGCCTGGAATGGCTAGCCTTAGGATAAACATGTGACCTGGGCCTGTCAGATTTCCTTTTCAAAGCAGGCTGTCCAGGCAATAAGAGCCAAGCAACAAGACCATGCAATGTTTAGAGTTCCCTGCAGGGGCTTGGCTTGGTCTGGACCACTTCACACAAAGGCTGCTCTGCCAAAGAGGGTATGTCTGATCAGAGAATGGAGTCACTCCAAAGGAACAGCTGTCGTTCATGTCTTCTAGGATGAAATCTGAGAGGAAAGAGACACGTTCACACTCACACTCTCACACACATGCTCCTCACCAACTCATACACACTCATATACTCACACTGCATACATAAAAAAAAGCTTAAAAAGTAAAAAAGAGTAATTTAATGTTAATTAATTATTGAAGAAGGGGTTTTTGGAAATTATGTATCAGTGTTTATAAAGTCTACAGTAGTGCATCACAGTGTCCCGGGGCCTCACAGACACTCACCAGACTCAGCCAGATCAACCTCTAGTCCTGGATGCACAAGTGTCTTATACAGGCATAATGTTTTTTTCGCTTTTTGTGGGTAAGATGTCTTCGCTGTGTATAAGTGCATGTGTGGGGGGGTGGCAGGGACCACATGGGGCACAAATGGGGCAATCAAAGAGCAATCTCAAGAACAGTTCTCTCCTTCCATGTGGACACAGGCTGTTAGGAACTCAAATTGCCTCTTATCACTGAGCCTCCTAATCAGCCCTGCTGAAAAACATCTTATGCCACACTTTCATTAGCTCTTATTTATGTATTTATTGTCAGACAGGGTCACACTAAACATACTTGGAATGGTTTGAAACTCATTGTCTAGACCAGGCTTACCCTGAACTCACAAGATCCGCTTGCCTTCATCTCCCAAGTGCTGGGATTAAAGGTGTGCACCACCATGCCTAGCAACATTTTCCTAGGTTTTAATACACAACTATTGCAGTGGTAACAGCCATACATAGTGTCTGGAATATTAACATGCTATATAGGCTTGTAGCCAAGGAGTGACAGGCTGTGCCACATACTGTCAGGTTATACCATACAGGTCTGTGTAAGCACACTATATAATGTTCATAAAACCACAGCAGACCTGGTGATACATTTGTCAGAACAGACCCCATTAGCTCGTATATGAGGGTATATGCCTCACAAGCATGTGATAAAATGCTCAACCTCACTCCCAATGAGAGAGATGTAAATGAGAGTGGGTTAGCCACTGGGCCCACCACCTATCAGATCAGCAAGCAGAACAAGGACAAGGCTGCAAGTTGTTGGTAAGGTTATAGGAAATCGGAATTCTCACAGGGCTGGCGGGAGCACAATTAGTACAGTTATTAAGGAGGGGAATTTAGCAATGCTTAACAAAACTACATACATGTTTACTACCTCCAAAAAAAAATGTACTTTCAAACTACCACAAACTCCTTAAAAGCTCCTTTATGTGAAGTGGTTCCAAGTTACCTGCAGCTGTAAGAAAAAGTGTAGAAAGCAGGAGCTCAAGATCAGCTTTTTTTTTTTTTTTTTTTTTTTTTTTTAAGATTTTCTTTAATTATGGATATGTATACATGTATGTCTGTGTGCAGGTATGTATACGAGTGCAGATGACCACAGAAGGGGGAGGTGTCAGGTATACAAGTGCAGATGACCACAGAAGGGGGAGGTGTCAGATCTCCCTTGAGACAGTTACAGGCAGCTGAAAAACCACAAAAGCATGGGTGCTGGGAACCAAATCAGAATCTTCTGGAAGAATAACACACACACTTTAACCACTGAGCAACCCTGCCCCTTAAGATTTTACTTTTAATTGTAATTAAATGTCTGTACACACATGAGCACAAGTGCCCAAGGAGGCAAGAGGCATCAGATCCCCTGGAGGTGAAATTACAGACAGCTAGCTGGAGGGGCTAGGTAACAGATGCAGGTGCTCTGCAAAGGCAGTGAGAGCTCCTAACCATGGAGCCAGAGTCAGGCTCCAGTCCCTGAAGGTCATCCTGCTCTTAGCAAGTTGGAGGCCAGCCTAGGGAGCTACTTGAGACAACTGCTCAAAACCCAAAACCCAAAAGAACCAAACCACCACCACCACCACTAACAACAACAACAACAACAACACCGTGCCCGCACAATACACCAACAAGACCAGCCAGTACACCAACAGTCAGGACTAATTGGACTAAGTAGATGCTTAAAAAAACAAAAATCTTGCAGGGCAGTGGTGGCACACGCCTTTAATCCCAGCACTTGGGAGGCAGAGGCAGGCGGATTTCTGAGTTCGAGGCCAGCCTGGTCTACACAGTGAGTTCCAGGACAGCCAGGACTACACAGAGAAACCCTGTCTCAGAAAAAACAAAAAACAAAAACAAAAACAAAAACAAAAAACCCAAAATCTTAAAAGGATAGGACGTGAAAGGGATGAGGGGGTATGCTAGGGACTCCTGGGGGGACAGAGGAAAGGGGCTGGAGGTGGAAACGATCAAGAGACAGTGTTTACATATATGAAACTGCTGAAGAATAAATAAAGCATATCTTTCTTTTAAATTCTCTTTACATCCCGATCACTGCCCCTTCCCCGACCCCTCCCACTCTGGCACGTCCAGTCTCTGCATGGCTAAGTGCACCCTCTTCCACTGAGGCCAGACAAGGCAGCCCAGTTAGGGGAATGGATTCCACAGACGGGCAACAGCTTTAGGGACATCCCTTGGTCCAGTTGCTCGGGACCCACATGACGACCAAGCTGCACATCCGCTATGTATGTGAGGGAGGCCTAGGTCCAGCCTGTGTGTGTTCTTTGGTTGGTGGGTCAGTATCTGAGAACACCCGAGTCCTTTCTATTTTTTAATAGTGGGGCTGGAGAGATGGCTCAGCTAGTTAAGAGCACAGGCTGCTCTTCCAGAGAACCTGAGTTCAATTCCCAGCAGCCACATGATGGCTCACAACCATCTGTAACTTCATTTCCAGATCTGTTGTGCTTTTTCCCAACCTCTGAGGGCACTAAGCACACATATGCATTCATGCAGGCAAAACACTCACAAATTAAGAAATATCAATGAGGGCTGGTGAGATGGCTCAGTGGTTAAGAGCACCGACTGCTCTTCCAAAGGTCCTGAGTTCAAATCCCAACAACCACATGGTGGCTCACAACCATCCGTAACAAAATCTGATGCCCTCTTCTGGAGTGTCTGAAGACAGCTACAGTGTACTTACATGTAATAAATAAATAAATCTTTAAAGAAATATCAATGAAGAAGTCTAATTTAAAAATTAAAAATAACAGTGCTTGTGCTTTGTCTAACTGGTGAACATGAAAGATAGGTAGAAAAGTGAATCCTCTTTGCAGCTCAGAACCCAGTATGAGTCTGGATACACAAGACACTCAAAGTGATGATGATGTTGAAAATGAGGTTGGCTCTACAAAGAGCTTATAATTTAAAAAAAAAAAAAATCCAAACAAAACAGAACTGATGCAACACTGTTAAGTGGGAAAAGAAGCAAACAACACTATTCATTTATGTGGAAGGCACACAGGAAGGATAACCTGGAAAGGAGACAAGAAGCCTACAAGAGCGGTGTGAATCCGGTGTGAATCCGATGGGAAGGGCTAGAGGCGAGAGAGTAGTTTGTTTTAACTTTTTCTGTGGTTCTAACTGTAGCAGTGTGAGTATCTTCACATATTCAAAGGAAGCCATCAGTGACTCTAGCTGAGCCCATTACTGCTGTGAAAAGAAGGCAACAAAGTAAGCTTTGGATACAATTTGTCGGCCATGTGTCTTCAGGGGAAAGAAAGAACAGACAACAAAGATTAACCTCTGGGGTGCCAGTTTATTGTTATCTTAGTAGAGGTTAGTAATTCTGAAACGACTGCAGAGTTAATGTAGTGAGAGTAAGGAGAGTCGGATTCCTCTCCATCGGAGAAGTTAAAAACCGGTACTCAGTGGTGGCGCACGCCTTTAATCCCAGCACTTGGGAGGCAGAGGCAGGTGGATTTCCGAGTTCCAGGACAGCCAGGGCTACACAGAGAAACCTTATCTCAAAAAAAAACAAAAAAAAAACAAAAAAACAAAAAACAAAAACACTCCCCCCCCCAAAAAAAACAAAAAAACAAAAACCCGTACTCAGGGCTGGAGAGATGTCTCGGCGGTTAAGAGCACTTCTTAGTCTTTCCGAGGACTCAGATTCAGTCCCCAGCACCCACAACTGCAGTTCCAGAGGAACTCTCCTGACCTTTGCAGGTGTCAGGCATGCACAAAGTGCATTCACATAAAGACATACACATAATTTTTTTAAAATATTAAAAAAACAAAGGGGGAGCTGGGCCTGGTGGCGCAGGCCTTTAATCCCAGCACTCGGGAGGCAGAGGCAGGCGGATTTCTGAGTTCGAGGCCAGCCTGGTCTACCAAGTG
>NC_034590.1:157761745-157764337 GCF_900095145.1 Mus pahari | reverse complement strand
AAAAAAAAAAAAAAAAAAAGAAAGAAAAAAAAAAAAAAAAACAAAGGGGTGGGCTGGAGAGATGGTCAGGCAGTTAGGAACACGTGCTCTGCACCCTTGAGGCCGTGGCTCAGAGCACCCTCATGACAAGCCCTAAGGACAGACCTCTTGAGAAAGAGTTTTGGAAGGGAACCATTGTACCAAATCCACAGTACAGTGAGACTTTGTCTAGAAGAAAAAACAAAAAACAACAAACAAACAAAACCTTCTAGGAAGCTACTTAATTCATACTTAATACACAGAGCCAAATGTTTCGAACAACACCTGAACCTAGCAAGAAAAGCTAAGTGTGGCTCTGAGTCACACAGCAGCTACTGAGTTCTGGGAACTCACCAGAAGGGAATAATCTTGGAAAAAAGCCTCTGGCATAAACATATTCAGTCGTATTTATAAAACAAAACAAAAAATTAGAAAACACCTCCCACTGCTCTCTAACTAGGGGCTTATATAAGGCTTGGTGCCTCATCAGGACGCCCCCAGGACTGAAGGCCGGAGCTAGCAGGAAGCAGCTATGCCTGTGAGCACTCAGAGTAAAGGGCTCTCTGCTCCTCCACCTGAGGAGGGCCAGGTTACACGCAAACCCCACACCAGAACCTCACCGTTACCATCAGGTCAAATGTAAATGGTGACCCAGCATGCTCCATCAAATGGCCATGAGGTTGGAACTTCTATGCATGGCTGGTGGCAATGCAGCTGCTATAGAAAACATGATGGCTGTTTTCAAAAAATGAAAGAGAATTACTGCATCGAGCCAGTAATCCTACCTCTAGGTAGCTACACAAAAGCCTGAAAATGGGGTCTTGAACACCCTTGTTGACAGCAGCATCATTCACCATAGTGCTAATGGTTCACACACAGCACGGGCAACCCTAGAGCCCACGGCCCGCTGATTAGGTGGGGAAGTGCAGATACCAAACAGTCAGCTGGTATCTGTCCTTCAAAAGGGGAGAGTAGGGTGAGGCACGTTTTCCTAAATTCCCAGCACTAGGGAGGTGGAAACTGAAGACACATTGTGATCTTCGCAGGCAGCTTGCGTTGTACGAAACTCTGTCTCAAACACAAGCACACACACAACTTCTCACCCATGTGACATGAGTGAATCTTGAAGATGTCATGCTAAGTGAAGTAAGCCTGACCCACGGGAGCAGCCCTACATGCATCGACTTAGATGGGCAACTAGAGTAGTCAGCGTCTGACAGAAAATAGAAGCTTGGTCTCTAGGTGTTGGGAGACATGAAGAATGAGAAACTATCATTTTGAGAGGGTCTAGTTTCAACTGGGAAAATTAAAAAGTTCCAGAAACTGAAAGTAGTAATGGCTACACACTAGTGTAAAACTTAATTTCACTAAACCATACCTAAACACTCTGGCAATGGTGATTTCCATAGTATGAATATTGTACCATAAATGAATGGGCATTTAAACAAACAAACAAACAAACAAAAACCACCATGAAGCAAGGCCAGGTGGTACACACACCTTTATTCCTAGCACTTGTGTGGGTAGGTAGGGGGCAGAGACAGGCAGATCCCCGAATTCCAGGTCAGGCTGGTCTACAAAGAGAGTTCCAGAACAGCCTGGACTACTCAGAAAAAAACCTGGCTTGGGAAACAAAACAAAATAAAACAACAACAAAAGCCATGATGCAAAAGCTAACAAAAATTATCAAAACTACCTGTGGCTGGATGCAATGTGTCACCTCACTGTTAGCTACCAAGAGGCTGATACAGGAAGACACATCTCAAAGACACCAAAGATGGTCTCTCACACACACTAAATAGATAAATACATAAATGTAATAAAAATAAAGAGCTGCTGGACAAGGTGGTGCAAACCTTTAATCCCAGCACTTGGGAGGCAGAGGCAAGTAGATCTCTGTGAGTTCCAGGCCAGCCTTGTCTACAAAGTGAGTTCCAAGACAGCCAGGGCTGTTACACAGAAAAATTCAGTCTCAAAAAAAATAAACAAACATTAAAAAACAAACAAACAAACAAGCAAACGTAACGTCTAAGGTAGAATGGCAAGTCTTCCAGTAGCTAGAAAGAAGCTGGAGCGTGAGAACATCGCCCAACAGTCTCCCTGTCAACTTCCTTGGCCTAGGGATGCTGCAGGGTGGACTTTAAAGCCACACGACTCCGGGATTCCAGTGTGAGACTGGACAAGAGAGAAACAGCACAATTGCAGGCGGCAACGGCTAATGAGCTGGCTCTGGCTCTGGCTCCAGGTCCAGCTCCACCACCTTCTCCTGATCCTCCGGCCAATACCATGCCCCAGGTTCCTCATCCACACTCGGATAAGGACATTCTGCACACACAGTGATAGACTTTCAACCTCAGGCAGGAGGACACCTATCTTCTTAGAGCCAGCTGGAAGCCCCCTGTCCCTACCATCTCACACCTCCAGTGTGTGAGGGACTCAGGCTTTGTAGACACAGTCCTTCAAGAACCACTGGCCATGGGCTGGTGAGATGGCTCAGTGGGTAAGAGCACCCGACTGCTCTTCCGAAGGTCCAGAGTTCAAATCCCAGCAACCACATGGTGGCTCATAACCATC
>NC_034590.1:157759912-157761734 GCF_900095145.1 Mus pahari | reverse complement strand
AGACCTTCCAGACCTTCAATCGCTTGAGCCATTGAAGGAGAAGCTCATGGAGTCAAACCTGGAGAGCTGCCGAGCTGGATACTGATGCAGGTTTTCACCCCCAGTGGCATTGCAGGAGCCTTTCAGAGAGGGGATGACTGGTATTACAAATACATCAACGTTCAGAAAGGCAGCATTTCAGGGATGAACATGGCGCTGGCTGCCTATGTGGTTTTCAGCTACTACATTTCTTACAAGGAACTCAAACATGAGTGGCAATGCAAGTACCATTGAAGAGGGGTTGCTGGAGGGCATTGCATGGCCAAATGTAACTGCCTGCCCCACTCTGACCTAGAAGAACTCAACTGGCTGAATCTTCATACCCTGATTGAGAACTAGTGTCCAATAAAAGGTGACTGGTTCACGTACCCAAAAAAAAAAAAAAAAAAAAAAAAAAAAAAAACACAAAAAAATAGATATTTATATCTATATTATTAAAGATAAAAAAAAAAAAAAAAAAAAAAAAAAAAAACTCTGCCCTGGGCTTCCCAGCCAAGACACGGAACTTAAGAAAAATAAAGGTCCAGTCACCATGGGAAGGTCTGCTAGAGCCTGTCACTTCTATTCCCAGCCACCTCCAGAGGGCAGGTAGTCAAACCCAGGGAAATCCCAAGCCTGCTGGGCAAGCTGTTAAGAACGCTAGCATGAAGCCAGTGTGGCTGCTCACGCCTTTAATCCCAGCACTCAGGAGGCAGAGGCAGGTGGATCTGAGTTCTGGGCCAGTCTGGTCTACAGAGTTCCAGACAGCTAGTGTTACACAGAGAAACCCTGTCTCAAATAAATAAATAAACAAATAAGTAAAGAAAGAAAGAAAGAAAAAAGAAAAAAGAAAGCTAACAGAACTCTAACAGCTACATTCCTCATTCTGACTTAAGCTAACAACCCCACAAAACCTTTTTATAAATAAGGCAAGCCCGGCGGTGTGGCACATGCCTTTAATCCCAGCACTTGGGAGGCATAGGCAGTTCCAGGACAGCCAGGGCTACACAGAGAAACCCTATCTCAAAAAACAAGAAAAAAGAAGGAGGAGGAGGAGGAGGAGGAGGAGGAGGAGGAGGCGACAAGCCAGGCCAATGATGGCAAGTCACAGTCCGATTTCGGAGGTGTGCCTCTCTCACACAGGTGTATAGCCCAAGGCTTGCTGACCCAGAAGGTCTGCCCAGGGGCCCTTTGTCCACACACTGTCTCCTATGGCTCTGCGCAGCCAGGTGCCTCGAGACACCTGAAGCAGGTAATTCAAGCCAATCTTCTCAGCATCTCAGCTCCCCAGGGCAAGGCTGTTCTCTGTGTGCACAGAGTAGGAACATCATGTCAAGGCTGAGCATCTGCGTGGGGATGACACTCCCACGGTTACAGAGGTGACCAGACCTTGACATTAAACAACAAACAAGCAACCTCAAAGTGTCACGAGCTTTCTTTCCTCTTACTGTCAAAGCTGGGTCCAAATACCTTTCTGATGCTACCCTGGAGCCCCTCCTGCAGCCATCAGTCACCTTGGTTAGGAGACCCTCACACTAGGGCAGAGCCCGCCTCTGGGAAAGTGTCCCTACAGCCCTGTGTTCCCCATCAACCATGAATGCACTGCCAGTCCTTTTCCAAAATGAAACTTAATTTTATTTTAATATATTTTTAGACTTTAATTATTTTCTGTGTGCACGTATATACACATACCATGTGTGTATCTGGTCCTGGAGGAGGTCAGCAGAAGGCGCTGGTTCCTTGGGAACTGGAGTTATTAATACAGGGGTGTTTTGCCTGAATGTATGTATGTGGACCAGGTACA